>NC_047107.1:74314176-74914176 GCF_902500255.1 Thalassophryne amazonica | reverse complement strand
ATTCCAAATAAGCCGCAACAATGTGGTTCCACACATACTGGTTGGTTTTTATTTGTACCCACAAAAGGGGCACAATGTGGTTCCACACATACTGGTTGGTTTTTATTTGTACCACAAAAGGGGCACAATGTGGTTCCACACATACTGGTTGGTTTTTATTTGTACCACAAAAGGGGCACAATGTGGTTCCACAGGTACCAGCTGGTTTTAATGTTTTTATTTATACCACATAAGTGGCGCGATGTGGTTCCACAGGTACGGGCTGTTTATTTTATTATTATTATTCCATATAACCGGCATGATTTGATCCCACAGGTACCGGCTGTTTGTTATTTGTTTAATTATTCCAAAATAAGCGGCACGATGTGGTTCCACACGTACCGGCTGGTTTGTATTTACAGCACATAAGGCGGCACCATGTGCTGCACTGGCACCGTTTCTGCTCAAAAAAAAAAAAAAAACCCACAGGGCACATGCACAAACTCTTGCACCGGGTTCGTGCACACCTGCCCGTCGGCGCGATGGTTCGTGGTGCGCTAATTTCAAACCGTTTCGCCGTAATCAACCCTGACGTCGACAAAACTTCGCACTGTATATAAAGGGGCCCTCAGTGACGTTTTGGAAATGACCGACATGCAGTGAACACATCAGCTAACAGCTCATGTAGCTGCAGCGCTCTGATCTTTTCCTCGTCTTTTATGATGAAATAATGCTGAATTTATGTGGACATGATTGCGATAGATGATGACTGAAGTGCAGTTTGAAGCAGAAAACGAAGTGATAATTGGTGACCCGCGGCTCATGAAGCGTGCACAGTGAAGGTAGGGCAGACCGATTTTTTAATATGATTAAGTACCTAAATTAACTAATGTATTTAGGAACCAAACTTCTCTGTTTAAACATGCAATTGAAAAAATATGATGCATAAAACACACACAAAAATGTGTGTGCTACCATTGTGTGACGTTTCATGTAAACTCAACCAGCCAGTTTATGAAGAGTTGTGCTTACAACTCATGGATGGATGGATGGACGAACAAAGTGATTCCTACCGCACCCCCCCAAAAAAAAATACAAAAAAAACCCAGGAGGACTGCCATCTCTTTAGTTTGATACGACGGACATAAGGGCAAGGTCCAGTACAAAAATCAGACCTAATATTATTATACAAGTAAACTCCCTTTTTCTAACATGTAGCTCAGGACAGATTGATGGATGGACACAAAAAGATATGAGTGCTTTTAATACCACACATACAGTAGTGTTCAGAATAATAATAGTGCTATGTGACTAAAAAGATTAATCCAGGTTTTGAGTATATTTCTTATTGTTACATGGGAAACAAGGTACCAGTAGATTCAGTAGATTCTCACAAATCCAACAAGACCAAACATTCATGATATGCACACTCTTAAGGCTATGAAATTGGACTATTAGGAAAAAAAAGTAGAAAAGGGGGTGTTCACAATAATAGTAGCATCTGCTGTTGACACGACAAACTCAAAACTATTATGTTCAAACTGCTTTTTTTTAGCAATCCTGTGAATCACTAAACTAGTATTTAGTTGTATAACCACAGTTTTTCATGATTTCTTTACATCTGCGAGGCATTCATTTTGTTGGTTTAGAACCAAGATTTTGCTTGTTTACTAGTGTGCTTGGGGTCATTGTCTTGTTGAAACACCCATTTCAAGGGCATGTCCTCTTCAGCATAAGGCAACATGACCTCTTCCAAGTATTTTGACATATCCAAACTGATCCGTGATACCTGGTATGCGATATATAGGCCCAACACCATAGTAGGAGAAACATGCTCATATCATGGTGCTTGCACCACCATGCTTCATTGCCTACACTGTGAACTGTGGCTTGAATTCAGAGTTTGGGGGTTGTCTCACAAACTGTCTGCGGCCATTGGACCCAAAAAGAACAATTTTACTCTCATCAGTCCACAAAATATTCCTCCATTTCTCTTTAGGCCAGTTGATGTGTTCTTTGGCAAATTGTAACCTCTTCTGCACATGTCTTTTATTTAACAGAGGGACTTTGTGGAGGATTCTTGCAAATAAATTAGCTTCACACAGGCGTCTTCTAACCGTCACAGCACTTACAGGTAACTCCAACGCATCTGGTTTTTTTTTTGTTTTGTTTTTTGTGTCCATTTTAAAGCACTGGAGATCATTGTAGATGAACAGCCTATATTTTTTTGCACCTGTGTATAAGTTTTCCCCTCTCCAATCAACTTTTTAATCAAACTACACTGTTCTTCTGAACAATGTCTTTAACGTCCCATTTTCCTCAGGCTTTCAAAGAGAATAGCATGTTCAACAGGTGCTGGCTTCATCCTTAAATAGGGGACACCTGATTCACACCTGTTTGTTCCACAAAATTGACAAAGTCACTGACTGAATGCCACACTACTATATTGTGAACACCCCTTTTCTACGTTTTTTTTTTTACTAATAGCCCAATTTCATAGCCTTAAGAGTGTGCAAATCATGAATGCTTGGTCTTGTTGGATTTGTGAGAATCTACTGGTACCTTGTTTCCCATGTAACAATAAGAAATATACTCAAAACCTGGAATAATTTTTTAGTCACATAGCACTACTATTATTCTGAACACTACTGTATATAGCATATGATTAAAAACAGCTAAATCCTCAATATACTGACATCACACAACTAATGTCTCAGTCAGACTCTGTAACAATTACATGACAACATTTTGAGAATAACTACTGATATAACTAGACAAATTAGAAATTCACACTAAGCTGAGGCCACAATTTTATTTTTTTTTAATATTCCACAGTTCTTTAATTTGTGACTCATCCCGCTAACAAGCAGAACTCCTTGGCTGGCATGAACATATGCTGATCTATCACCAAAAAACTTACTGGAGGAGGGGGTGTAGAACTCTTTTTGTTCTGTGTGTTGCCAAACGGATTGACTGAAGGGAAAATGAGGCAGAAAGACAGGAGGAACACCTACAGGGCAAAACAAAGGCGAGAGAGAAAAGCTGACATTATGTGAAATGACAGGATTAAAACAATCATCATGTGAAACTAATCATGTTTCACATTTCATGCATTTATTTCCTCTAGGCTGGACTATCGCAATTCATTATATCAGGTTGTCCTAAAAGTTCCCTGAAAAGCCTTCAGTTAATTCAAAATGCTGCAGCTAGAGTACTAACGGGGACTAGAAGGACAGAGCATATCTCACCCATATTGGCCCTCTTCATTGGCTTCCTGTTAATTCTAGAATAGAATTTAAAATTCTTCTTCTACTTATAAGGTTTTGAATAATCAGGTCCCTCTTATCTTAGGGGCCTCATAGTACCATATCACCCCAACAGAGTGCTTCGCTCTCAGACTGCAGGCTTACTTGTAGTTCCTAGGGTTTGTAAGAGTAGAATGGGAGGCAGAGCCTTCAGCTTTCAGGCTCCTCTCCTGTGGAACCAGCTCCCAATTCAGATCAGGGAGACAGACACCCTCTCTACTTTTAAGATTAGGCTTAAAACTTTCCTTTTTGCTAAAGCTTATAGTTAGGGCTGGATCAGGTGACCATGAACCATCCCTTAGTTATGCTGCTATAGACTTAGATGCTGGGGGGTTCCCATGATGCACTGAGTGTTTCTTTCTCTTTTGCTCTGTATGCACCACTCTGCATTTAATCATTAGTGACTGATCTCTGCTCCCCTCCACAGCATGTCTTTTTCCTGGTTTTCTCCTCAGCCCCAACCAGTCCCAGCAGAAGACTGCCCCTCCCTGAGCCTGGTTCTGCTGGAGGTTTCTTCCTGTTAAAAAGGAGTTTTTCCTTCCCACTGTCGCCAAGTGCTTGCTCACAGGGGGTCGTTTTGACCGTTGGGGTTTTTACGTAATTATTGTATGGCCTTGCCTTACAATATAAAGCACCTTGGGGCAACTGTTTGTTGTGATTTGGCGCTATATAATAAAATTGATTGATTGATTGATGTCAGTGAGTCAACACTCTGGGCAACTGGAGGATCATTGTGTTGTGACCCTCACCATGACACAGGTGCTGGTTGTGCTTGCCTTCAATGTTGACATTTTCACCATCGCCTGCAGCTTCCTCAGTTGTTCTACCAAGGATCTGTACGAAGCAAACAAACAGCCATTTACCGTATTTTCCGGACTATAAGTCGCACTTTTTACATGTTTTGGCCGGGGGTGCGACCTATACTCCGGTGCGACTTATAAATGAAAAATATACCGGTAGGATCTCAATTAATTTACTGTAACAAAACAATTTTACGTGACAGAGTCGATCTATGTTTTAAAATGGCCACCAGAAAAGGAAATGCAAGGCATCATGGGCACTGTAGTATGACGGCCATCCTATAGTTCACGCTGGTCGCGATAACCAATCAGAGAACAGAACGTTGGACGCGTATTCCTCACCTCACCCACAGCGTGTGAAGCTGACGAACACGGGCTTGCTGTTATTCCGGCATGGCGAACAGAACAGCTTCAACCCTTGGATATCAATGTGAGCAGAGTGTTTAAGTTGACGCTGAGAGCTGCGTGGGAGCATTGGGTGAGCGACGGCGGAGGATTAGCGTGTGCACTTGGAAGGAGCTGGCGGCGTCGATGATTGTGAAAAGCGTTTGAAGCAGACGAACATGGTGTTATTCCGGGACGGCTAACAAGACAGCTTCAACCCTTGGATATCAGTGTGAGCAGAGTTGACGCTGAGAGCTGCATGGGAGCACTGAGCGACGGCGGAGGATTAGCGTCTGCACTTGGAAGGAGCTGGATCGACACCGCTGGGTGGTCATGAGCTGCGCAGGTAGGCGCTGCATGGTTCGGCTCGCAATGTGGTCCGCAAAATACAAACATATCTGTAGGTAAAATGCAGCTCACGAGAGGGCACTCGAGGCTTGTGTGACTGTTCCTGCGACTTCTGACTACCATAAAAATAAAAATTTTAACGTTACTGATAACATAACAAGACAACGGAGAAGGCCCGAAAAAATGCCACCAAAAAGAAAATCATACTCTGCAGATTACAAGTTGCGACTGGTGAAATATGCATCCGAAAACGGTAGCCGTCACAATATTATCATCTGAACTTTTCATGTTAACATACCTGTATGTCCATGGGACTTATAGTCCAGTGGATGGAGCAGCTTCATTTCTAGAAATCTGGCCAATTTTCTTAAATCCTCCAAACCGTGACTATCCAGGGTTGGGACCAGGAAGCAGAGTTGTAGTCTTACACACCTCTCTGCAGCTTCTCTCCCCTGCCATCCCCTCATTACCCCATCCCGTAGAGACGGTGCCTGCTCCCAGACCACCAATAACCAGTAAAAATCTATTTAAGCATAAAAATTCAAAAAGAAAAAATAATATAGCACCTTCAACTGCACCACAGACTAAAACAGTTAAATGTGGTCTATTAAACATTAGGTCTCTCTCTTCTAAGTCCCTGTTAGTAAATGATATAATAATTGATCAACATATTGATGTATTCTGCCTTACAGAAACCTGGTTACAGCAGGATGAATATGTTAGTTTAAATGACTCAACACCCCGAGTCACACTAACTGCCAGAATGCTCGTAGCACGGGCCGAGGTGGAGGATTAGCAGCAATCTTCCATTCCAGCTTATTAATTAATAAAAAACCCAGACAGAGCTTTAATTCATTTGAAAGCTTGACTCTTAGTCTTGTCCATCCAAATTGGAAGTCCCAAAAACCAGTTTTATTTGTTATTATCTATCGTCCACCTGGTCGTTACTGTGAGTTTCTCTGTGAATTTTCAGACCTTTTGTCTGACTTAGTGCTTAGCTCAGATAAGATAATTATAGTGGGCGATTTTAACATCCACACAGATGCTGAGAATGACAGCCTCAACACTGCATTTAATCTATATTAGACTCAATTGGCTTTGCTCAAAATGTAAATGAGTCCCCACCACTTTAATCATATCTTAGATCTTGTTCTGAATTATGGTATGGAAATTGAAGACTTAACAGTATTTCCTGAAAACTCCCTTCTGTCTGATCATTTCTTAATAACATTTACTACTTGATGGACTACCAGCAGTGGAGAATAAGTTTCATTACACTAGAAGTCTTTCAGAAAGCGCTGTAACTAGGTTTAAGGATATGATTCCTTCTTTATGTTCTCTAATGCCATATACCAACACAGTGCAGAGTAGCTACCTAAACTCTATAAGTGAGATAGAGTATCTCGTCAGACATAAAGACATGGATGACCTCTAATTTCCTGCTTTTAAACTCAGATAAAACTGAAGTTATTGTACTTGGCCCCACAAATCTTATAAACATGGTGTCTAACCAGATCCTTACTCTGGATGGCATTACCCTGACCTCTAGTAATACTGTGATAAATCTTGGAGTCATTTTGATCAGGATATGTCATTCAATGTGCATATTAAACAAATATGTAGGACTGCTTTTTGCATTTGCGCATTATCTCTAAAATTAGAAAGGTTTGTCTCAGAGTGATGCTGAAAAACTAATTCATGCATTTATTTCCTCTAGGCTGGACTATTGTAATTCATTATTATCAGGTTGTCCTAAAAGTTCCCTGAAAAGCCTTCAGTTAATTCAAAATGCTGCAGCTAGAGTACTGACAGGGACTAGAAGGAGAGGCATATCTCACCCATATTGGCCTCTCTTCAATGGCTTCCTGTTAATTCTAGAATAGAATTTAAAATTCTTCTTACTTATAAGGTTTTGAATAATCAGGTCCCATCTTATCTTAAGGACCTCATAGTACCATATCACCCCAATAGAGCGCTTCGCTCTCAGACTGCAGGCTTACTTGTAGTTCCTAGGGTTTGTAAGAGTAGAATGGGAGGCAGAGCCTTCAGCTTTCAGGCTCCTCTCCTGTGGAACCAGCTCCCAATTCAGATCAGGGAGACAGACACCCTCTCTACTTTTAAGATTAGGCTTAAAACTTTCCTTTTTGCTAAAGCTTATAGTTAGGGCTGGATCAGGTGACCCTGAACCATCCCTTAGTTATGCTGCTATAGACTTAGACTGCTGGGGGGGGTTCCCATGATGCACTGAGTGTTTCTTTCTCTTTTTGCTCTGTATGCACCACTCTGCATTTAATCATTAGTGATTGATCTCTGCTCCCCTCCACAGCATGTCTTTTCCTGGTTCTCTCCTCAGCCCCAACCAGTCCCAGCAGAAGACTGCCCCTCCCTGAGCCTGGTTCTGCTGGAGGTTTCTTCCTGTTAAAAGGAGTTTTTCCTTCCCACTGTTGCCAAGTGCCTGCTCACAGGGGGTCGTTTTGACCGTTGGGGTTTTTCCGTAATTATTGTATGGCCTTGCCTTACAATATAAAGCGCCTTGGGGCAACTGTTTGTTGTGATTTGGCGCTATATAAATAAAATTGATTTGATTTGATTTGATTTGACTTATTCATGGACAACCACCTGTAGTTCGCTCTCATTTTACAGCACAAGATTTCCTGGATTACTTTGAGAAGAAAATAGAAGACATTAGGTTAAACATATCCCAGCATGGCTTAACCCAGCCACTACACCCTACTATTGAGGTGGGCTCCACTACTGAGGTATTACATAGATTTATAGAATTTGAGAGTATCTCTCTAGGCATGCTGACGAAACTCGTAACGTCAACAAAAAGCACAACCTGTCTATTTGATCCTATACCAACAAAACTGTTTAAGGACCTGTGGCCCACTCTTGGGCCAACTGTGCTGGAAACTATTAATCTTTCTTTAACTTCTGGATCTGTTCGTAAATGTTTCAAATCTGCAGTGATTAAATCATTACTTAAGAAACCTAATCTTGACCCTAGTGTACTGAAAAACTATCAGCCGATATAAAATCTATCATTTTGCTTTAAAATGTTGCTTTAAAAAGTGGTTTCACAGCAGCTCTTGGACTATCCTTACTGAGAATAATCTCTTTGAGTCACTGCAGTCTGCTTTCAGAAAATATCATTCCACAGAGATGGCTCTCACTAAAGTGGTGAATGATCTTCTGCTTGCAATGGATTTGGACACCACTATGGTTCTTGTGCTGCATTTGATACTGTGGTTCATCATATTCTACTCGATATGCTGGGAAATCATTTTGGGATTACTGGGAGTGCCCTTGCATGGTTGACGTCATACTTGACCAGTCGTTCTCACTGTGTTCTGTAGAGTAACACTAAGTCGTTCTCACTGTGTTCTGTAGAGTAACACTACCTCTAACCTTAGTGACATGAAATTTGAGGTTCCACAGGGGTCCGTCTTAGGCCCCCTGCTTTTCTCCCTTTATATAGTACCCCTTGGGCACATATTATGGTATTTTGGGATTACCTTTCACTGCTATGCTGATGATACTCAGTTATACATGCCGATAACTGTGGTCATCTCATCCACATAAAACCTTACAAGACTGAAAATGGTTCTTGGTCCAGTGAGACATCGGCATCAATTTGACCAGTTAACGCTTAGCCTAGGCTTCTGTGTCATACATCACACGGACAAAGTGAGAAACCTTGGGGTAATTTTTGATCTTATGTTGTCCTTTGGCCTCCACATTAGAAATATTATGAGGACTGCTTTCTTCCACTTGCGAAACATAGTGAGGATTCGTCCCATCCTGTCTATGGCTGATGCTGAGACCCTGATCCATGCGTTTATCTCTTCTAGATTGGACTACTGCAATGTTTTATTTTCTGGTTTACCTCAGTCTAGCATTAGGGCTCTCCAATTGGTTCAAAATGCTGCAGCCAGACTTCTGACATGAAGCAGAAAGTTCGATCACATTACACCCATTTTGGCATCCATTCACTGGCTTCCTGTCCCAGTGAGATCAGATTTTAAGGTTCTGCTACTAGGGTGAATAAGAAGTCTGCGGGTCACAGAGCTTTCTCTTACCATGCCCCTGTTCTGTGGAATGATCTCCCTGTGTCAATAAAACAGTCAGATTCTGTGGAGGCTTTCAAGTCCAGACTTAAGATGCACTTATTTTCCCTTTCATATGGCTAGCATACTGGCATAGTATAGTTCTACGCTTTTCACTCTTTTAATTCATTTTATTGGAAAACATGCTGCGGCCTCAACTTTACCTAAATTCTGGGTCTTTTAATGAAGCTCAGGGCTAGTGGCTGGAGATCACCTTAGTATTTCCTGTTTTCTTGTTTAATGCTGCCAAATTATACTGTATTTGTTGTCTTTCTGATGCTTGATTCTGTTTTTTCTCTCTGTTTAAGGTGCAGCTCCATCCAGAGATGGGTGTGGTATCTGTGCTGGAGATCCTCTGTCCTGTGCACCAACAGCTTTCTGTATATTCATTTTGTGAATTGTTTTGCAGTTTTTGTCAGTAGTATGCCCAAGCAGAGGGTCACCCCTTTGAGTCTGGTCTGCTTGAGGGTTTCTTCCTCAGAGGGAGTTTTTCCTTACCACTGTTGCTCTGGGGGTTAGTAAGGTTAGACCTTACTTGTGTGAAGCGCCTTGAGGCAACTCTGTTGGATTTGGCGCTATATAAATGAAAATAAATTGAAAAATAAATTGTAAAATTGAAAGCTCTGAGCCAGCTGGTACTCAAGCACACTAACTCAATAACAAATCGTCATAAAACGTCCAAGCTCAGTCCAGCTCTGCTTCTCAAACACCAATTAGAGCGAACTAAACCATCAATCAAGCAAAAGAAGACTATTTGGAAACACTGGACAAACCAATTTCCCAACCAAAGCAGAATGAATACCTATCCGAACCTGAAAAGAGAAGCTGAACTGGCAGAGTATTGTGTCTTTGTCAGACAACACAGAGGGCAAATCCTGACCAAGTACAAGCTCAGTGACCACAACCTGCCAGTGGACCACCCTAGCTGCCAAGGAGCAAACAATATGTGGTCAGTGTCAGGCAGAGACGGTTCTTTCTTCCTTAAATTAAAAAAAAAAAAAGTTTGGAGACACTGCAGACAACAACAAATTGGCTATACTTCTCGGTGAAAGGCCTTCTGCTGCCTTGACAGCAAAATACAGTATGTATTATGATGTCATGGTCTAAGACATAAACTTGAATTCACACACACACACACATCTATCATCCTATTATTATGTATTGTAGTACTGTTTGCATATTACATCACCAGATATACAGCTTCATGATGAAGTGGTATTGAGGAGGATTTTCTAAAGAAGACCTGAACGTTTATGACTTTGTCATGACTTCTGTCTGACTTTACTGTGGGGTCATTCATACCAATCAATCACAAATATATTGCTGGTCAATATATGTTTTAGATCATCCATATAGGCTTCTCGGTTGTTGAACTATACAAAAACAAAAAGATCTTTTTTGGACCATGATTTCATTAATCTTTGACCAAACTACTCCAAAGTTTACTCGCCACTAAATATCTACCCAAGTAATATTTCCACCAAGTTGATCCATCTTGGCTCGTTGGTTGTTGAGATATATAAAAAAGGAAGCAGGCGAGGGGGAGTGGACTATGTTTGACCAAACTACTTCAAAATCAAATCATTTTTTAGTTATCTATCCAAGTAATATTCCCACCAAGCTTGAAGGAAATCCATCCCAGCCACTTTTGAATTACCTTGTCCAGGTCCACAGAGAGAGAGAGAGAGAGAGAAGGATGAGAGAGAGAGAGAGGAGAGAGAGAGAGAGAGAGAGAGAGATCAGTGAAAACAATAATCCTGCTATGACAAGCTTTGCCAATGTGCAGACCAATAAACAAACTTGGTTAATTAGAGTTACAGTGAACTTAAATGCCCCTAATAATAAAATGTCCTGATAAAAGCATTTTGCACTTTAACACACAGCTGTAGTCAGGCACTGACCCAGTAACCTATTGGATTGTGGTGTCGCTGACTGAAATTTCCCCGTGCCGGATTGTATTTTCGTTATTGCATGTGCAATACCGGCTTCCGACAAAGTTGAACTTTGGCGTGCAGGTTTTGTGTCATCAGTCATTCACCCACTGACTGGTGATATTGCTGATACATTTGTTGACTAGAATTTGACATTCAGATTACTTGTGTTTGAACATCAGAATTTAATAGCGTCTATGGGAGATCTTCTCTCCTGTTGGGGGTCTGTTGTGAGTCTGAAGTGTGAGTGATTAGCTGTCAAGCTCAGTATGGTCTTGTGATTTTGCCCCATACTCACATATTTTTCAGCAAGTCATTGATGTTTTGGATGATGTTTACTTGAACACGATGGAAACTGAAACAGTCAGTGAATTCTAATTGGATGTAAATTCAGACTGTAGTAACTCAGAATGTGTGACTTGTATTGTCTGTACTCCTGTGTTCCTGAAAAACTAGCTGCCCGTGCTCCATTGCACCAGTGCCAGTCCAAAATCATAGATCTGCATATGGTAAAGTGATTACAGATGCACCTTCAGACCTTGCTGCTCATATTCTTAGTTCTGAGATTTGGTACTTTTCTACAGAACAAAAATACAAACTGAGCAACCCCAATTGCTCAATTTGCCCAATGCTATCTGTTTTTTGTTTTGTTTTTTTCCTTGCACACCACGTCTGAGAATTGTTTGTCTCCATGTGTATTACACTTGCAGACAGAATTATTGCTCGAGGTGATATTGGTTGTTGTCCTGTTTGTCCAACCTTCCATCTGCCTATGAATAAAAAAAAAATCCTGGAATTTTGATCCAATTTTGACCAAACGTGGTGCAATAATTGAGGACCAGCCAAGGATAAAGTGTTATGATTTTTAATCAAATAATTTGAAGTCAAAGTTACAAGACAAGGTCAAGCTTTTAGCCCAATGCTTAGTGGCTATCTAGGATAGCTATGTCAGTGAAACCGGTTAAAGATACACCTGTGGTTTATAATACTGAATTGTAAACCCATTTCTATTGCTAGCATGACCTATGACCTTGCGCCAACCTTGAAATGTCAAATCCATTTAGAATGGACATATTGAGGAATTGTTAAAGCTGGACAGCCTTTCAAATTTCAGAAAACTGACAAAATGTAGTTTCCACTGAAATGTTTGTGTTTGTGCATGTTAATGTTTCATTTATTTTTTTTAGTGTGTTACAAAAGTGCAGATCCCACACAGACCGCACTGGGATTTGGCACAAGTTTTACAACCAGATCCCCTTCCTGATCCACTCCAGTTTTACCGGAGAACCCAAACACAGCCCTGGTCTTCCTAAGAGGTCCCCCCATCCAAGTACTAACCAGGACCCACTCTGCTAGTTGATGAGATCTGAGAGGATCAGGCTTTTTTAGGACCAGCTGCTTTTTAACATTTTTAAAATGGTTAGGTTTATTCAGCTGCATAAGAGGTTAGGGTTAGGGTTAGGGTTAGGGTAGGGTGGAGCCGCATGGTGTAAAGCAACGCCATGATGAAGCCTCACAGGACATGTTGGGGCATGTCCAGCTCATGCTCAATTTCTCGGATAATCACATGACTGAAAAGCAACCAGAAGCCATCTGAAAGCGTCCTGTGAGACCAACACGGAGGTGGTTTTGTCCCGCGCCATGAACGGCACGGTGGCGCAATCCTCCGCTTTTCTTTCCATGAAAAAAAACTCCTGTAACATTGGAATGTGCCGAAAAAGTGCTGATGTCCATGTCTCCTCTGCCTTTTTGTGAAAGTCAGACGACATCCTGGATCAACAAAGCCTTCACGTTGGAAATGATCTGGTTGTTTCAGCGGGGTGTCAGCCTGTCGATCGGCGCTCGGAGCGCGCTCTCAGCAGTTGTGGGCCGTCCTTAAAGCAGCAGTAACACTCCTTAATCTGTGTAATCCCCACAAAATCGTCCCTGAAAGCCATATTAATTTTCCGAACGGTGTCCACCTGGAAGTCTTTCACAGTTTCTGGAAAAAATTGATGCAGCAAAGCTCCAAATCGTTCAGACATTATTCGCAATAAAAAAAAACGACGAGAGGGGTGGACCACTGCTCACACAAAGCCTGCTCACAGGCGAATGACGCAACGACAGGCGTGAAAAAACTCACGCATGCGCACAAAGGTTCAAGCTTGGCTGATGCAATCACACGTGATTCAAATCCATATGGTTTTTGAAAAAAATAAAAAGGTCCGATACTTTTCTAACAGACCTCGTATAAATGTTTATTTCATCTTAACTTTAACAGGTTTATACAGAAATACTGCTGTTTTGGCTCATATTTTGCCATCTTGGATTATTTTGTTTGAGTGAGTGACCAACATGAGGCTGGTCAGGCTACTTTAACTTGGATTGGCAGTCGCTGTCTCACATCACTCATCATTTGCATAAAATGCATCTGTCGTCTAGTTTGGCCCCACCTAGCTGGCGGCATCGCGACAACGGCAGCTCCTTGCGTTGCCTCTGTTGCTTGTAGCTAATGTAACCAAGGGGTAAGCATTTGTGCAAAGTAGTTGTACGCTTGGGGACAATGGTGCAGAATATTATCCAGAAAATGGAAAGACCAGATTACTCCTGTATGTCAACGTCCTTGTCAGGACAACATGAAACTTAATGAGCTGCACTAATGTATCAGTGAGTTTTTACAGTATTACTTTCTCGCATAACTTTCTGATGCGAGTCCAACTATAGCTTTGAGTGTTTGTTTGAGTTTCATGTCTTTTTAAGTGAACTGTGAATCTGCCATGTACCTTCCAAAGCAGGTCTCGGTTTCCACAGAAATCCCCTTTCCAGAAGCGTTCTCGTCGTATGAGTCTACGAGAGCTTCCTCTGTTCTTAGAAAGTTGAAGAATTACTTCTCACCGAGAGGGATGCGTGACGTGCATGTGTGCTATGTGCGCGTGCCTGCACTTGTGTGCTAAAAGGTGAGTGCAGAGTATGACCAGCGGTTGGCTGGAGAGTGCGGTGGTGTCTGTAAAAACAAGCGAGTTCCTCTGAACTCTCCTTCCTTTGATGTGGGCTGGTCTTACTGTCAGTTGTACTCAACATTAATCACAAGGCCTTCCTTGAACTCCACCTCATCTCTGATATCCTTCCTATCCTATCTGATTTTGATGAGCTCAACCTGGCAACTTGGCAGCACAGTGGATTACTGGTTCGCACTGTTGCCTCACAGCAAGAAGGTCACAGGTTTGATTCCCACTTGTGACCTTTCTGTGTGGAGCTTGCATGTTCTCGGTGTGTTTGCGTCGTCCCACATTTAAAGACATGCAGTTTGGTGAACTGAAAACTTTGTAATTGTCCAGATCTCCCTTGCAAAAGAGGTTTTGATCTCAATGGGACTAACGTGGTCAAATTAAAATTAAACCTGTGTATGCACATAGATACAGGACTTCAAATCCACACATGCATATAGTCTTTTATTTATTTATTTTGTATGTGTGTGTGTATGTGCACAGGGTTTTTTCCTGGAATTGTGTATTTATCTGCAAAAAACAAATTGCCAAATTTATTAAAGTGCACCCTCCATTCATGCAACTTGCAGCAAGATGGGATGTAACAGGTTATTGGTGCACACTATACCAGCCCATTGCACAGAAATCTAAAGTAAGCACTCTGCTGCAGGCCTGATTTCGGTCTGCAGCTATTGTGCAAAGCTGTGGGGTAAATCAGCTGCTCTGTGAGCAGTAACAGGTCAGTGCACGGAAAGAGTGCATGCCGTAATCTTTTTTATGCTGTAACTGCTCTGCTCTCTCTCTCTCTCTCTCTCTTGCTCTCAGGCACCAAGTCACTCTATCTTGCTTTCTGTAAGCCACCTCCTTCTTATCTTGCAGCTTTTAAAATATGCAACTGATTACTGTGAAGCAGCATTTCCTGGTATTTCTGTCTCTTTACAGTCTGCTGCTGCTGCTTCCCATGGCTAGATAAGCATTTACTAAACCCACTTGCATACCACAGAGAAATAATTTGTCGGACAAGAACTGTTTGGTTTCAAAGATTTATTCACAACTATAGAAAAAAAATGTACATTTCAAAGTGAGATTTGAATTGTTTGCACATTTTACAGTAAAAAATATATTTATATATGTCATCATCTGCGAAAATGCAGACTTTTCAAGAAGCAGCTCAGGATTTGCAAGCAAAAGTCTCTGGTTATTCCTCCTGGTGTAGCTGCTTTGGGAAAGAAAACTAAAGTCTGTGTATTCATCTTGGATTCCTTCCTGGGGCCTGCTGTCTCTCTTCTTTGTCTCTTTCCCACGACCCCAGGAGCCTCCAAACTCACACAAGTCCATTTCTTGCACAGTCTCTTTCTCCTCCTGGTTGTACCCCCAAAACTTTTTTTTCTTCTTTTTGTCCAGGGCAATCATCAGGGTCACCACCTTTTCCTGCAGGCGCTGCACCACCTCCTCAGTGTCATTCAGTGCACAAACACCTGACCCAGGTCCACGCTTGACCTCTGAACTTCACCTTTTCCTGACGGTAATCCAGAACCCTGAATGCACCCGTAGGGTCTGCAGCCGCAGCCTCTTAATCCAGACATGAGTCCGACGAGGCCTTGACGCCCACCTGAAGCCCAGCTCCTTTTTTTTCCTTCCTCTTCATCATCTTCAACACCGTGAAGCGTTTTGCAGGAGGTCGTCAGGTCAGCGCTCGGGCAGCGTGATGGCAGGAACCCAGTCACACACGCTGCGGCTCTCGTCACAGAACAGAGCCAGCTGCTCCAGAGCCGGATGCTTCCACGGGTCGGCGCTGGGGCTCTGGAAAAAAAAAACCAACCAACAAAAAGAAGCAGGCACATGATTAGATGTTGCGCAGACACGCGGGTAGTGACGACGTGCATGAGTCACGCCACGCGCTGCCGGCTCCTCGTGAGAGCGCGCGCGTGGGAAACGTACCGTGACGAGAATGCAGTGCGCGTCCTTGGGCTCGCCGGTCTCGTCGGCGCCCACCAGGTCAGCCAGACGTTCGATGTCGTTGACGCGCACACACGTTGATGTCGTTGTCGAAGCAGAAGGCCTGGATGAGGGTGAAGTGGATCTGCAGCGCGATGTCCCACTCGTACTCTTCATCCGTGGCCAAGACGCAGAATGCCACGCTGTCCGGGTCACTGTGGAGAAGAAACCCGACGAGGACCGCGTTAGGATCCACAACTCCAACATTTTTTAAGTTGCGCTTTAAGTATAAAAAGAGAAAAGAATAAAATCCTGCAACACTTACACATTCATCACTTTGGCGGACTCGTAAACTCCGACTGTCAGGGATTCTTGCTTCTTGGCAGCCACCAGCAGCTCCTCCAGGGCAGCGCCTGCACTGAGCACCCTTCACACAACAAAACGCACCGTCAGGAATCTGCACAAATCGTTTCAAACAGTCTGCTTCGGCGCTGCGTCCGTGCGCAAAACACCCTACCTGTCTGCGTTTTCCATCGGGCTCTCTTGTTGTTGGACCTCTTCAAGAGTCATAATTGTAATCCAAAAGGCGATCGTGACGTTGCAGCGAATAGAACCGGGTTGTGTCAGTGTGTTCCGAAGCGCTGTCTCGTGTTATTCTGAGCTCGGAATAAGCTGTGGGTGGTTTTATAAGGCAGGCAGCGTAGTTTCTCGGCAAGGGGCGGTGTTTTCCGCTGCTGCCTCATGTTATTGGCTCAGAGTAAACCGGAGAGAGGAAAGCAAAAGTCCCCGGTGATCATGTTGACAACCCCACGTGAGTTAAGATTAAAACATTTTCAAGAAATCCCCCCCCGCTCCCCGCCCCACCTGCGCCCCCTACACCGAGTCCTTGTCAAACATCCAACATGAGCACAGTGTGGAAAAGCTCAAAGTCCAGAACTCTGAGAGGAAAACAAAAGCTCATTTCGGCCAGTTCTTGAGAAAGTAGGGAACGTCTTAATTTAGCACAGTGCTTTGATGTTGTCATAAACGGCGATGCGCATTGAAGTGATGGCATAAAAAACAAGTGCCGCCGGGCGCCAATCAGTCGGTTGCGCACGAATGGAACATGTCGGGACAAATAAATCACCGAACTTTAAGTGAAAAAGAGCAGCGAATTCATTGTCATGTAAAACATCAGGAAGGACTGCTGGACTTTCCCAGTTCACGGAAACACTTGTGTGTTATATTTAGCTAATCGAAAATTTCCCTCTAGTCTCGGTTTGTTGCACTTGATAAACAGCTTGTTGCGGGTGCACCTGCGCGCGTGTCACTGTTAGACTGTTATCCAACGCCCTGCCTGTTAGGAGTCTGCAGGCTTTTGCCCTGACCCGGCACAGCGATACTTTTAGGTCAAGTGACCCGAAAGCAGTCGTGGTCCGGCTGACACCGGCACACGCCGCGTTTGACTCAGTGCGTCCCCGACGCGTGTCAGAGGACAAAAGGAGACTCTGTGACCCACCACCCCGTGGGCGAGCACACGCTGCAGCGCCTCACACACACACCACAAACACACACACAATGTTGTTATTATTATAATTATCATTATCATCACTCTATGCGTTCAGACGCCTCACAAATATGCACTCACACCCTTAAAAAATAAAGAGCACACATGCACCTTTCAGTAGTACCCTAGGGCCAATTTAACGTAAGGTGACTCGTGTCTTTATTCAGCATAATTCATCTGAGACAAACATTAAGACCTGTGCGTAATTACGCACGGATAGGTTGGTCGTGTTTTGGTTTGCAAATGATGTTACAGTTTGAAAGATGTATTATAACTGCTAAAAACCACAAAATAAAAAATAAATCAAAGATATCGTGGAGGGCGTGGGTGTTGGGATAGTACTCTAAAACCTTTAGCTCTGAGTGATGAGTCAAACGATGAACCACACTGACATTTATTCCAATGCAAATGAGACTGCGCATTTGGTAATTGGATGACCTTTTGATTCATGTCGGAGCAGCTGTTGATCAAGGCGTCGTGTCGTACACGGAGAGAGCAGCATTCACAGCAGGGATTAATAAAAAAAAAAAAAACACCTTCTCTGAGGGGGGCTACAACAGTCTGCAGGTTTTCATTCCATCTTGTCCCCTGTGCGCATAATTCTACAGATTAATTCCTGCAGCGGCGCTCAGCGGCTATAATTCACCAGCTGGAATAAAAAAGTGTGCTGCACAAGATCAGGGCTGCTTGGTGTCAGAATGTGAGCACACATCGCCATCTGCTGTTCGTCTAGTCGGTGACCTTTCCTCCACACAAGTCCCAAACATGTGGAATAAACTCATGATCTCACTGTGAGTCACCAAGCAGCTCTGTGATGTTTTTTCCGCTGCAGCTACTTTACAACCAGACAAAACTGTCTGACAGCCCGGACCTGGAACACGATCACAACAAAACAGCAGACATTTAGGAGTGAGATGATGTGAAATTCTCTATTAGAATGAAATATGTATTTCTCAGAAGTTGTGATGGAGACGGGTGTGTGTGACCTGCAGAGGGGTTTTTATGCAATCACTTAAAAAGCTGTTATTTTGATGCCGTGTTATAAATGTAAGTGAAATTTTGTGCCATTCACAGGTCTAAGTATAGCTCAAAGCAGTGAGGTCTAAAGTGCAGGGAAATCCCAAGATGAGTGGGGAAATCAGGATGGGGAAGAAAAGACAAAAAAAAAAGAAGAGAAACTCCCTTAGTAACCTTAAAAAAAATCAGGAAGTGAGCTCAAAATCATTTAAAAATCAGCTGCTATCTGCTGACCATTACCTTATTGTGCTGCAAAATGTCATTGGATGTCACATTTGAAGTTTGCTTGCTCATGGGCAACCAGATGTCTTTGTGTAACGGAGGCCAGCAGGTGTCGCTGAGCAGATGTAGTTAGTAAACCTCATTCCCAACAGCTCAAAAGGATTCTCTGGTCACAAGGTGCCCTGGGTTTTAGCCTTCTGGTTAGAGAGTCCGACTCCCACGCCGGAGCTCGTGAGTTCGCGTCCTGAGGGGAGCGAAGTCATAACAACACAACGCAGAGTGCAGCCACTACATTTGGAAATCGTAAGTCTGTTAGGCAGAAATAAACTCAACTACCCCCTGAAAAAACATGTCTGAGCTGAAATATAAAATCATAGTACAGAGGTCTCAAACCGGTTCCAGAAAGGGCCGAGAGGGTGCAGGCTTTCTGTGCAGCCACCCACTCCAGCAGGTGATTTCACTGATTAACATCACTTTGAACAGGTGAAATCAGTTAATCAGTGAAATCACCTGCTGGAGTGGGTGGCTGCACAGAAAGCCTGCACCCTCTCGGCCCTTTCTGGAACCGGTTTGAGACCTCTGTCATAGTAGTTTGTTTTCCTGATTGTTTTAGTATTTTCTTCAGTTTCGCTGTAGTGGATTCAATGTGGATACACCGTTGGGTTCAGTGCAAGAACATTTTCTTGAACCTCTCAAATGTCTTGTATGTTTTTAGTACAATGGACTGATATGAGCGTGCCATATACAGTATGCCAGTTCACATAAACACTCGGAAATCCAGATAATTTCATAAATTACACGTGTAAACCTGCTGAACCTGCTATCAGAGGTGACCAATCTGAGCACCGGGATCAGCAGCACCAGACAGATACTTTATTTCTGAAGAGTTACTTCAGTAACTGTAAAATGATGTACCACTGTCAGAATAAACTTTAAATCTGGAATTGTGAACAGGATAAAAAGTGGAATTAAGGGATCTGCTAAACCATCAAATGGGGGGAAAAAATAAGCATGACACTTTTTTGCAGTTTCACCTCATGAGGGCTGGGCTCTGTCACTGATAAATAAGTAATGGTTCGACATAAAAATGGATTTCAGAACATTTCATTACATTATGGCTTTCGCTGTCTGCCATGGGAGAGGGTCAATGGTCAGTATCTCACCGCTACAGAGATGAACAGAATATTACAGTTTTTGCCAATTGCTTACACACATTTTGCAAAATTTGGCTCACTGTGTCAAAACTTGACACACAAGCAAGATAAGACACAACACTTGTCCAACCCCTCACAGCTCTGTCAAAATGAAACCCTACAATCAAACCTATCAATCCCTTTTAAAATGTCATTTTAGCAACAAAATGATACACACATGCACCATTTTGAAACACTTTCAAATCAACAGCAACACACTGATGTGTTTTACACAAAACACTGAAGTCAAAAAAATGTTATTTACTTTTTCTCAAACAAGAGCTGAAAGTTACAGTATTCAGCAACAAAAGTGTTATTTCCCTGTTTTTTTTTGTTTTGTTTTGTTTTTACAAAGAAATAGACATTTCTTACAAATACCTAAAGAAAGATAGAGTACTGTACAGTTCAAATTCAAAACACAAATCAGAACAATGAAAACGTGTTGACAGTACTGTACTTTACACTTACATGGCACGGTAACATCAGAATGATAAATGGACTGCATTTATACAGCGCTTTTCCATCAGTATCACCCATTCACACAGACACACACACACCAATATCAGAATGACATTGCACTTGACAGTACTGTCTATCCACTGTGTGGCAGCTGAGGTTTGGGTGAACCCTTTGTCCAGCTTCCCTCAGTGTGAGGCTGTGGTTCTTCACATGGTCCACCAAAGTTGGTCAATATTTCATCTGAAACATTTCTCCTTCTTGTTCTTCTTTGTCATTGTCCTTGTCCATGTATCTCTCTTTGTCTTCCTTGTCCTCTTTCTCTGGGTCTTATCATCTCCATGATTGCAGATTTAACAAAATATCTCACCTGAGCTCTATTTGTAGTGCCAAAGGTCAGACTGATTGGTGGTGAGTTTTCTGTGTGAGTGTTTTCAGATGTATGCATAAGTATTTTCAATAACCATATGTGTTTAGCATTTTTATTAAAAGTGATATGATATTTTATCTTTGAGTTCAGTGGCTAATGTAGGAAACTGCATGTAATAATCTGCAACAACTGAGTTGAGGACTTGCAAGCAACATGCAAAGCAGAAAATGTTTTTAAGGTATTGTCACATTGTGATTTAGCTGTTATTACAAGAAGTTTTGGATTCAAGTTTTAGTCTAAGCATTCGCTTTTTGGGTGTAAGCAGTTGGCAAAAACTGTAAGTGGCTTAGTTTTAAGTGTGGTTTAATGTTTCTGCACTGATCAGTGACACTCAGTTTGAGCACTGCATACTTCCCCTTTATATCTTAATGTATTTTACGAGGTCTGTTAGAAAAGTATCCGACCTTTTTATTTTTTCAAAAACCTGATGGATTTGAATCACGTGTGCTTGCATGAGCCAACCTTGAACCTTCGTGCGCATGCATGATTTTTTTTCACGCCTGTCGGTTGCATCATTTGCTTGTAAGCAGCCTTTGTGTGAGGATGGATGTAGTGTCTTGTCGTTTTTTCTTTGCAAGGAAAATGGCGGAACGACTGGAGCAGCACGACTGCATCAAAATTTGCCAGAAACTGGGCGACAGCCAGGTGGAAACCATTCGGATTATTCAGACGGCTTTTGGTGACGATCCTATGGGCATCACACAGATTAAGGAGCGGTACAACTGGTTTAAAGACGTCCGCACAACGGTGGAGAGCGAGCCACGCTCCGGGCGGCCATCAACATGCTGAAATGACCAGATCATTTCCAAAGTGAATGCTGTGGTGATGTGGGACCGTCGTGTGACTATCCAAGAAATTGTGGAAGAGGTGGACATCAGCACTTTTTCGGCACATTCCACTGTGACAGAAGATTTTGCCATGAAGAGTTGCAGCGAAATTCATCGGCACGAAGCGCCACTAAGTTGAAGCCTCACAGGACATGTTGTGACATGCCCAGCTCTTCCACCATTCGGAAGATTCAGACGGCTTACGGTGGCTTTTCAGTCATGTGACTATCCAAGAAATTGTGGACGAGGTGTGGACGTTCCGCAAAGAAAAAATGACGAGAGACTCCACTCATCCTCACACAAAGGCTGCTTACAAGCAAATGACGCAACCGACAGGCGTGAAAAAATTCACGCATGCGCACGAAGGTTCAAGGTTGGCTCATGCAAGCACACGATTCAAATCCATCAGGTTTTTGAAAAAAATAAAAAGGTCGGATACTTTTCTAACAGACCTCATAATGCCATTAAGCTATGTGAATAAGTTTATAACTACATTGCAAATTGCAATGGTGGCATGGTGGCTTAGTGGTTAGCACTGATGCCTCACAGCAAGAAGATCATGGGATTGCTTCCCACCTTTTCTGTGTGGAGTTTGTTCTTCCTGGTTTATGTGGGTTCCTTCCGGATGCTCCGGCTTCCTCCCACATCCAAAGACATGCAGGCTAGGTGAACTGGAAACTTTAAATTGTGTGTGTGTGTGTGAATGGTTGTCTACATGTGGCCCTGTGACAGACTGGCATCCTGTCCAGGGTGTACCCTGCCTCATGCTCTATGACTACTGGGAAAGGCTCTGGGGGGTGGGGGGTAACTGTGACCTTTAATTGGAGTAAGCGTGTATGGAAAATGGATGGATTGCAAATTGCAGACTTTTACACACTCACATGCAACCGCTTGTCCAAGATCAGGTCACAATCTTGGGCCACATATAGACACCCGCACGCACACCTATGGACAATTTTTAAAGTGTCCAATCCACATAACCTGCGTGTGTTTGGATGTGGGAGGAAACTGGCGCACCCAGAGGGAACCCACACAAACACAGGGAGAACATGCAAACTCCACACAGAAAGGCTACAGGTGGGAATCGATCCCATGACCTTGCTGTGAGGCAACACTGCTAACCACTAAGCCACCAAAATAACCTTATGACGTGTAATTTATGTCAGTTGAAAACCAAAGATGCTTCTAAGTAATGAAATATTCATTCATGTTTGCATTACAGCAGATGAATTGTTTCACTACTACAGGTCTGGACCACTCAGATTTTGTTCATACCTATGAAAATATCTCAAGATATGAGAAAATTGGGAAGTTCTTTGAAATTTCATACCATTTACAAAGAAATCTGTTAGTACAAGTGGTTGCTGCATGAAGCCCATTGATTTGGTGTTAACATGCCAGTGTTCTGCCTGGTACAACTCTAAATCTTGCTGGGGAGAAGGGTGGGTTTGCATGTTTTTGAAGGTGAGGGGAAACTGGAGCATTTCAAAGAATCAGACTCATATGAAACTGAAAGTGGGTGCTGGTGGGCTTCAAGATCTACTGTGCTACCATGCTGCTTTAACTGAACACACACCAAAGTAAACTCTACAGGTCACTTTGATCATATATAAAAATGTTTATTATAGATGGGCAGACATGTCTTACAAGTTTAAATGTACAGAAGAACTACAATGATTTGTTGTATTTACATTTCATTCCCACACTGTCAATTGTCAGAGCACATTCTTAAACATGATCAACACTTAAAAATCTCATGATATGACACAAATAATAAAACAAAACTTAGATTCCTTCTACAAATGACAGTAACAAAAAAAAAAATGCCTCACTGACAGATCATTTACATTTCTGAGCATATTATACTGCAAGATGACTTACTGTGGAAATATAAATCAGACCGCTCACCCTGAGCACCAAGGTGCCCTGGGGATTCTGACATTTTACACAAAAGATAAGAACTGTCCCATGCAGGTGAAAAAGCTCTGCAGAAGGGCAGACTGCCTAACAGGGAGGAGTCAGAGGTACAATATCTGCTTTGCTTGATAAACTGTACAAAACAAAAAAACATTTCAAAATTAAAATAAGCATGGCTACCCTTGCTACAAGGGAAACTTTACAAGTCTAAATGGCCAAATGTCCTGCAATGGCTAAAGCATGTTCAGTGGTGTCACATGACCACTTTGGTCAACCCTAATGATGATCAAGCAACCCTTTTTCTTTCTTTTTTCCTTTTCTCTTCATAACTTTTCTATGCATGTTCCTGGCCGTGCAGACTTAATGGACGACTTATTTTCATTCTTTCCTGGCCGAGATGCATTAACATCAGGACCTGTTGGAGACTGTCTGAGAAAAATCTCCTGTTTAATGTGGTAAAAAAACAACAATGATGTATCTATGTAGTAATAGAGGTTCAATCATGGTGGCAAAAACAAATTCAGTACTTTATCAGAAGATTCTGCATGTGAGCGCCATAAATACAATGTCCGAATATTTCCCCCAATGCATGAAAATCTCTCTTCAGTTGTGTCTGACCACTAGAATAAGGAAATTGGAACAAAGTGCAAACAAAGTAACAGTAGTACATCAGGAGGCAGACAGAAGGGAAGAGTAGGGACAGACATTCTTTTTTGTATTCTAATTATAGGCTACCCCTGATACCTAATTTTTTTTAGGAATATGGCTCCCTCTGCTGGTTTCCCTTCACATCCCACTCTTACATCTCATCAGAGCGGTGCTGTTGTAAGATCACTGACGCTGTTGGGTTCTGGTCAATCCAGTTGTCTTTAGATCCTGAAATGTCATACGCCACAACTTTATCGACGGGTCCTTCCTGTAACGGCCCAATCCCGCCGGCTGGCCCTGGTTGCATCTCAGGAGCCGGACTAGGGAAATCAGCAGAAGAGTTGCTGTTGACACCCGTTTCCGAGTCAGGCTGTTCCACCCTCTCGTAGTCCGGTGTGTGGTTCTTCTGACCACTGGCAAAGATGGCTTTAACGTTGTCCACCTCCACTTGGGGCCCAAAGACCTCTTCAGGGTCGATGTAGCTCAGGGCATCTATATTTTCTGCTGGCACTGAGCGTAAGGTCCTGGAAATGACTGCATCAAAAGAAGAATTGTTGGGATGTTACCAATTCGCCCTCCACAAATAACATTTTTGGTCATTTAAAGAAGAACAGAACGGATCACATTTGTATTGCTCGCTTGATAAATGGGGTGTTTTTATATGGTGTGTGATTTAATTTTTTTTTTTTTGGTAATACTTCCATGTCCTTCCTGATATGAGGCAGATTCCCGCAGCTTTCAAAGAACAGCTCTGTAACTCAGTGGTAAAGTCGCTGACTGGCAATCAGAGCTTTTGAAAGGCACGAGTTTGCGTCCAGTGAGTGGTGTTTCTCTCTCTTTTACGCGGCGCGACGTGGTTCCACAGGTATCAGCTGTTTTTTTGTTGTTGTTCCACATAAGCAGCGCGATATGGTTCCACAGGTACCGGCTGGTTTTTATTTTTTTTTATTATTCCAAATAAGCCGCACAATGTGGTTCCACACATACTGGTTGGTTTTTATTTGTACCACAAAAGGGGCACAATGTGGTTCCACACATACTGGTTGGTTTTTATTTGTACCACAAAAGGGGCACAATGTGGTTCCACACATACTGGTTGGTTTTTATTTGTACCACAAAAGGGGCACAATGTGGTTCCACAGGTACCAGCTGGTTTTAATGTTTTTATTTATACCACATAAGTGGCGCGATGTGGTTCCACAGGTACGGGCTGTTTATTTTATTATTATTATTCCATATAAACGGCATGATTTGATCCCACAGGTACCGGCTGTTTTTTATTTGTTTAATTATTCCAAATAAGCGGCACGATGTGGTTCCACACGTACCGGCTGGTTTTTATTTACAGCACATAAGCGGCACCATGTGCTGCACCTGGCACCGTTTCTGCTCAAAAAAAAAAAAAACCCACAGGCACATGCACAAACTCTTGCACCGGGTTCGTGCACACCTGCCCGTCGGCGCGATGTTTCGTGGTGCGCTAATTTCAAACCGTTTCGCCGTAATCAACCTGACGTCGACAAAACTTCGCACTGTATATAAAGGGGCCCTCAGTGACGTTTTGAAATGACCGACATGCAGTGAACACATCAGCTAACAGCTCATGTAGCTGCAGCGCTCTGATCTTTTCCTCCGTCTTTTATGATGAAATAATGCTGAATTTATGTGGACATGATTGCGATAGATGATGACTGAAGTGCAGTTTGAAGCAGAAACGAAGTGATAATTGGTGAACCACGGCTCATGAAGCGTGCACAGTGAAGGTAGGGCAGACCGATTTTTTAATATGATTAAGTACCTAAATTAACTAATGTATTTAGGAACCAAACTTCTCTGTTTAAACATGCAATTGAAAAAATATGATGCATAAAACACACACAAAAATGTGTGTGCTACCATTGTGTGACGTTTCAGTAAACTCAACCAGCCAGTTTATGAAGAGTTGTGCTTACAACTCATGGATGGATGGATGGACGAACAAAGTGATTCCTACCGCACCCCCCAAAAAAAAAATACAAAAAAAACCCAGGAGGACTGCCATCTCTTTAGTTTGATACGACGGACATAAGGGCCAAGGTCCAGTACAAAAATCAGACCTAATATTATTATACAAGTAAACTCCCTTTTTCTAACATGTAGCTCAGGACAGATTGATGGATGGACACAAAAAGATATGAGTGCTTTTAATACCACACATACAGTAGTGTTCAGAATAATAATAGTGCTATGTGACTAAAAAGATTAATCCAGGTTTTGAGTATATTTCTTATTGTTACATGGGAAACAAGGTACCAGTAGATTCAGTAGATTCTCACAAATCCAACAAGACCAAACATTCATGATATGCACACTCTTAAGGCTATGAAATTGGACTATTAGGGAAAAAAAAGTAGAAAAGGGGGTGTTCACAATAATAGTAGCATCTGCTGTTGACACGACAAACTCAAAACTATTATGTTCAAACTGCTTTTTTTTAGCAATCCTGTGAATCACTAAACTAGTATTTAGTTGTATAACCACAGTTTTTCATGATTTCTTTACATCTGCGAGGCATTCATTTTGTTGGTTTAGAACCAAGATTTTGCTTGTTTACTAGTGTGCTTGGGGTCATTGTCTTGTTGAAACACCCATTTCAAGGGCATGTCCTCTTCAGCATAAGGCAACATGACCTCTTCCAAGTATTTTGACATATCCAAACTGATCCGTGATACCTGGTATGCGATATATAGGCCCAACACCATAGTAGGAGAAACATGCTCATATCATGGTGCTTGCACCACCATGCTTCATTGCCTACACTGTGAACTGTGGCTTGAATTCAGAGTTTGGGGGTTGTCTCACAAACTGTCTGCGGCCATTGGACCCAAAAAGAACAATTTTACTCTCATCAGTCCACAAAATATTCCTCCATTTCTCTTTAGGCCAGTTGATGTGTTCTTTGGCAAATTGTAACCTCTTCTGCACATGTCTTTTATTTAACAGAGGGACTTTGTGGAGGATTCTTGCAAATAAATTAGCTTCACACAGGCGTCTTCTAACCGTCACAGCACTTACAGGTAACTCCAACGCATCTGGTTTTTTTTTGTTTTGTTTTTTGTGTCCATTTTAAAGCACTGGAGATCATTGTAGATGAACAGCCTATATTTTTTTGCACCTGTGTATAAGTTTTCCCCTCTCCAATCAACTTTTTAATCAAACTACACTGTTCTTCTGAACAATGTCTTTAACGTCCCATTTTCCTCAGGCTTTCAAAGAGAATAGCATGTTCAACAGGTGCTGGCTTCATCCTTAAATAGGGGACACCTGATTCACACCTGTTTGTTCCACAAAATTGACAAAGTCACTGACTGAATGCCACACTACTATTATTGTGAACACCCCCTTTTCTACGTTTTTTTTTTTTACTAATAGCCCAATTTCATAGCCTTAAGAGTGTGCAAATCATGAATGCTTGGTCTTGTTGGATTTGTGAGAATCTACTGGTACCTTGTTTCCCATGTAACAATAAGAAATATACTCAAAACCTGGAATAATCTTTTTAGTCACATAGCACTACTATTATTCTGAACACTACTGTATATAGCATATGATTAAAAACAGCTAAATCCTCAATATACTGACATCACACAACTAATGTCTCAGTCAGACTCTGTAACAATTACATGACAACATTTTGAGAATAACTACTGATATAACTAGACAAATTAGAAATTCACACTAAGCTGAGGCCACAATTTTATTTTATTTTTTAATATTCCACAGTTTCTTTAATTTGTGACTCATCCCGCTAACAAGCAGAACTCCTTGGCTGGCATGAACATATGCTGATCTATCACCAAAAAACTTACTGGAGGAGGGGGTGTAGAACTCTTTTTGTTCTGTGTTGTTGCCAAACGGATTGACTGAAGGGAAAATGATGAGGCAGAAAGACAGGAGGAACACCTACAGGGCAAAACAAAGGCGAGAGAGAAAAGCTGACATTATGTGAAATGACAGGATTAAAACAATCATCATGTGAAACTAATCATGTTTCACATGTTTCATGCATTTATTTCCTCTAGGCTGGACTATCGCAATTCATTATTATCAGGTTGTCCTAAAAGTTCCCTGAAAAGCCTTCAGTTAATTCAAAATGCTGCAGCTAGAGTACTAACGGGGACTAGAAGGACAGAGCATATCTCACCCATATTGGCCTCTCTTCATTGGCTTCCTGTTAATTCTAGAATAGAATTTAAAATTCTTCTTCTTACTTATAAGGTTTTGAATAATCAGGTCCCATCTTATCTTAGGGGCCTCATAGTACCATATCACCCCAACAGAGTGCTTCGCTCTCAGACTGCAGGCTTACTTGTAGTTCCTAGGGTTTGTAAGAGTAGAATGGGAGGCAGAGCCTTCAGCTTTCAGGCTCCTCTCCTGTGGAACCAGCTCCCAATTCAGATCAGGGAGACAGACACCCTCTCTACTTTTAAGATTAGGCTTAAAACTTTCCTTTTTGCTAAAGCTTATAGTTAGGGCTGGATCAGGTGACCATGAACCATCCCTTAGTTATGCTGCTATAGACTTAGACTGCTGGGGGGTTCCCATGATGCACTGAGTGTTTCTTTCTCTTTTTGCTCTGTATGCACCACTCTGCATTTAATCATTAGTGACTGATCTCTGCTCCCCTCCACAGCATGTCTTTTTCCTGGTTTTCTCCTCAGCCCCAACCAGTCCCAGCAGAAGACTGCCCCTCCCTGAGCCTGGTTCTGCTGGAGGTTTCTTCCTGTTAAAAAGGAGTTTTTCCTTCCCACTGTCGCCAAGTGCTTGCTCACAGGGGGTCGTTTTGACCGTTGGGGTTTTTACGTAATTATTGTATGGCCTTGCCTTACAATATAAAGCACCTTGGGGCAACTGTTTGTTGTGATTTGGCGCTATATAAATAAAATTGATTGATTGATTGATGTCAGTGAGTCAACACTCTGGGCAACTGGAGGACTCATTGTGTTGTGACCCTCACCATGACACAGGTGCTGGTTGTGCTTGCCTTCAATGTTGACATTTTCACCATCGCCTGCAGCTTCCTCAGTTGTTCTACCAAGGATCTGTACGAAGCAAACAAACAGCCATTTACCGTATTTTCCGGACTATAAGTCGCACTTTTTTACATGTTTTGGCCGGGGGTGCGACCTATACTCCGGTGCGACTTATAAATGAAAAATATACCGGTAGGATCTCAATTAATTTACTGTAACAAAACAATTTTACGTGACAGAGTCGATCTATGTTTTAAAATGGCCACCAGAAAAGGAAATGCAAGGCATCATGGGCACTGTAGTATGACGGCCATCCTATAGTTCACGCTGGTCGCGATAACCAATCAGAGAACAGAACGTTGGACGCGTATTCCTCACCTCACCCACAGCGTGTGAAGCTGACGAACACGGTGCTTGCTGTTATTCCGGCATGGCGAACAGAACAGCTTCAACCCTTGGATATCAATGTGAGCAGAGTGTTTAAGTTGACGCTGAGAGCTGCGTGGGAGCATTGGGTGAGCGACGGCGGAGGATTAGCGTGTGCACTTGGAAGGAGCTGGCGTCGATGATTGTGAAAAGCGTTTGAAGCAGACGAACATGGTGTTTATTCCGGGACGGCTAACAAGACAGCTTCAACCCTTGGATATCAGTGTGAGCAGAGTTGACGCTGAGAGCTGCATGGGAGCACTGAGCGACGGCGGAGGATTAGCGTCTGCACTTGGAAGGAGCTGGATCGACACCGCTGGGTGGTCATGAGCTGCGCAGGTAGGCGCTGCATGGTTCGGCTCGCAATGTGGTCCGCAAAATACAAACATATCTGTAGGTAAAATGCAGCTCACGAGAGGGCACTCGAGGCTTGTGTGACTGTTCCTGCGACTTCTGACTACCATAGAAAAATAAAAATTTTAACGTTACTGATAACATAACAAGACAACGGAGAAGGCCCGAAAAAATGCCACCAAAAAGAAAATCATACTCTGCAGATTACAAGTTGCGACTGGTGAAATATGCATCCGAAAACGGTAGCCGTCACAATATTATCATCTGAACTTTTCATGTTAACATACCTGTATGTCCATGGGACTTATAGTCCAGTGGACCTTATTTATGGTTTATTTTTCTTTATAATGGATAAAGTGGCTGGTGCGACTTATACTCCGGTGCGACTTATTTATGGTTTATTTTTCTTTATAATGGATAAAGTGGCTGGTGCGACTTATACTCCGGTGCGACTTATAGTCCGGAAAATACGGTACTCTTTCAAACGATTTGCAGTGTGTCATTAAACAATAACAGAGCAGCAGTGTGCCAGTTCTTACATGTTCTGTTTCTGAAGTATTTGGACTTTCTTCTGCAGTTCCAGGTTGTGCGCGGTGCAGACGGCGACCCTGTGTCAGGGAGGACAGCGTGCACGTCAACAAGCGTGATTAAATTAAAAGCAGATATTATTTAAAGCTGCTGTGGCACATTTACATGAAGCCAGAGGCACCATTGAACCAGTTTTAAATCGACAATCCAGTTTACTTGTCTTACCTGTTTTCCAGTCCGTCAACATACACCTTCTTTTTCTTGCGGCTTTCCTGAGCAGACTGCTTGTTGCGGATCTTCCGCCTCACCCTCTTCAAAGTCCTCTCCTCCGCCTGTTACACAACAAGGAGAAACATAACATCTCACGAAGAAAAATCCTTATAGGCGATTAATCCAGAATTAACTTCAGTGTTAAACACACTGCTGCAGTAGCTGGATAGTGGACATGTCTGCAGAGCAGAGAAGCAGTTCTACTGCAGTGAGGACAGCATGCAACACCTTAACACAAACTCATACTGCAATCATGTATTAGATTAGCCATCCCACTTTGGATGGAGCAGCTCTCATTTCTAGAAATCTGGCCAATTTTCTTAAATCCTCCAAACCGTGACTATCCAGGGTTGGGACCAGGAAGCAGAGTTGTAGTCTTACACACCTCTCTGCAGCTTCTCTCCCCCTGCCATCCCCTCATTACCCCATCCCCGTAGAGACGGTGCCTGCTCCCAGACTACCAATAACCAGCAAAAATCTATTTAAGCATAAAATTCAAAAGAAAAAATAATATAGCACCTTCAACTGCACCACAGACTAAAACAGTTAAATGTGGTCTATTAAACATTAGGTCTCTCTCTTCTAAGTCCCTGTTGGTAAATGATATAATAATTGATCAACATATTGATTTATTCTGCCTAACAGAAACCTGGTTACAGCAGGATGAATATGTTAGTTTAAATGAGTCAACACCCCCGAGTCACACTAACTGTCAGAATGCTCGTAGCACGGGCCGGGGTGGAGGATTAGCAGCAATCTTCCATTCCAGCTTATTAATTAATCCAAAACCCAGACAGAGCTTTAATTCATTTGAAAGCTTGTCTCTTAGTCTTGTCCATCCAAATTGGAAGTCCCAAAAACCAGTTTTATTTGTTATTATCTATCGTCCACCTGGTCGTTACTGTGAGTTTCTCTGTGAATTTTCAGACCTTTTGTCTGACTTAGTGCTTAGCTCAGATAAGATAATTATAGTGGGCGATTTTAACATCCACACAGATGCTGAGAATGACAGCCTCAACACTGCATTTAATCTATTATTAGACTCTATTGGCTTTGCTCAAAAAGTAAATGAGTCCACCCACCACTTTAATCATATCTTAGATCTTGTTCTGACTTATGGTATGGAAATAGAAGACTTAACAGTATTCCCTGATAACTCCCTTCTGTCTGATCATTTCTTAATAACATTTACATTTACTCTGATGGACTACCCAGCAGTGGGGAATAAGTTTCATTACACTAGAAGTCTTTCAGAAAGCGCTGTAACTAGGTTTAAGGATATGATTCCTTCTTTATGTTCTCTAATGCCATATACCAACACAGTGCAGAGTAGCTACCTAAACTCTGTAAGGGAGATAGAGTATCTCGTCAATAGTTTTACATCCTCATTGAAGACAACTTTGGATGCTGTAGCTCCTCTGAAAAAGAGAGCTTTAAATCAGAAGTGTCTGACTCCGTGGTATAACTCACAAACTCGTAGCTTAAAGCAGATAACCCGTAAGTTGGAGAGGAAATGGCGTCTCACTAATTTTAGAAGATCTTCACTTAGCCTGGAAAAAGAGTCTGTTGCTCTATAAAAAAGCCCTTCGTAAAGCTAGGACATCTTTCTACTCATCACTAATTGAAGAAAATAAGAACAACCCCAGGTTTCTTTTCAGCACTGTAGCCAGGCTGACAAAGAGTCAGAGCTCTATTGAGCTGAGTATTCCATTAACTTTAACTAGTAATGACTTCATGACTTTCTTTGCTAACAAAATTTTAACTATTAGAGAAAAAATTACTCATAACCATCCCAAAGACGTATCGTTATCTTTGGCTGCTTTCAGTGATGCCGGTATTTGGTTAGACTCTTTCTCTCCGATTGTTCTGTCTGAGTTATTCTCATTAGTTACTTCATCCAAACCATCAACATGTTTATTAGACCCCATTCCTACCAGGCTGCTCAAGGAAGCCCTACCATTATTTAATGCTTCGATCTTAAATATGATCAATCTATCTTTGTTAGTTGGCTATGTACCACAGGCTTTTAAGGTGGCAGTAATTAAACCATTACTTAAAAAGCCATCACTTGACCCAGCTATCTTAGCTAATTATAGGCCAATCTCCAACCTTCCTTTTCTCTCAAAAATTCTTGAAAGGGTAGTTGTAAAACAGCTAACTGATCATCTGCAGAGGAATGGTCTATTTGAAGAGTTTCAGTCAGGTTTTAGAATTCATCATAGTACAGAAACAGCATTAGTGAAGGTTACAAATGATCTTCTTATGGCCTCGGACAGTGGACTCATCTCTGTGCTTGTTCTGTTAGATCTCAGTGCTGCTTTTGATACTGTTGACCATAAAATTTTATTACAGAGATTAGAGCATGCCATAGGTATTAAAGGCACTGCGCTGCGGTGGTTTGAATCATATTTGTCTAATAGATTGCAATTTGTTCATGTAAATGGGGAATCTTCTTCACAGACTAAAGTTAATTATGGAGTTCCACAAGGTTCTGTGCTAGGACCAATTTTATTCACTTTATACATGCTTCCCTTAGGCAGTATTATTAGACGGTATTGCTTAAATTTTCATTGTTACGCAGATGATACCCAGCTTTATCTATCCATGAAGCCAGAGGACACACACCAATTAGCTAAACTGCAGGATTGTCTTACAGACATAAAGACATGGATGACCTCTAATTTCCTGCTTTTAAACTCAGATAAAACTGAAGTTATTGTACTTGGCCCCACAAATCTTAGAAACATGGTGTCTAACCAGATCCTTACTCTGGATGGCATTACCCTGACCTCTAGTAATACTGTGAGAAATCTTGGAGTCATTTTTGATCAGGATATGTCATTCAAAGTGCATATTAAACAAATATGTAGGACTGCTTTTTTGCATTTACGCAATATCTCTAAAATCAGAAAGGTCCTGTCTCAGAGTGATGCTGAAAAACTAATTCATGCATTTATTTCCTCTAGGCTGGACTATTGTAATTCATTATTATCAGGTTGTCCTAAAAGTTCCCTAAAAAGCCTTCAGTTAATTCAAAATGCTGCAGCTAGAGTACTGACGGGGACTAGAAGGAGAGAGCATATCTCACCCATATTGGCCTCTCTTCATTGGCTTCCTGTTAATTCTAGAATAGAATTTAAAATTCTTCTTCTTACTTATAAGGTTTTGAATAATCAGGTCCCATCTTATCTTAGGGACCTCGTAGTACCATATTACCCCAATAGAGCGCTTCGCTCTCAGACTGCAGGCTTACTTGTAGTTCCTAGGGTTTGTAAGAGTAGAATGGGAGGCAGAGCCTTCAGCTTTCAGGCTCCTCTCCTGTGGAACCAGCTCCCAATTCAGATCAGGGAGACAGACACCCTCTCTACTTTTAAGATTAGGCTTAAAACTTTCCTTTTTGCTAAAGCTTATAGTTAGGGCTGGATCAGGTGACCCTGAACCATCCCTTAGTTATGCTGCTATAGACGTAGACTGCTGGGGGGTTCCCATGATGCACTGTTTCTTTTTCTTTTTGCTCTGTATGCACCACTCTGCATTTAATCATTAGTGATCGATCTCTGCTCCCCTCCACAGCATGTCTTTTTCCTGGTTCTCTCCCTCAGCCCCAACCAGTCCCAGCAGAAGACTGCCCCTCCCTGAGCCTGGTTCTGCTGGAGGTTTCTTCCTGTTAAAAGGGAGTTTTTCCTTCCCACTGTAGCCAAGTGCTTGCTCACAGGGGGTCGTTTTGACCGTTGGGGTTTTACATAATTATTGTATGGCCTTGCCTTACAATATAAAGCGCCTTGGGGCAACTGTTTGTTGTGATTTGGCGCTATATAAAAAAAATTGATTGAATTGATTGATATGTGTTGAGCCTGCGTAATGATTCTGCATGGAGTTTGACTTTGCTGATGTCTGGTGTCCAATCACACCTTCATACCACTGAGCTGTGAGGTGATGAAAGCAAAAAAAGCATCCAAAATGAAGGCAGGTATACTCCCTGTCTTACTAAAAATACCACTACAACCTGAGGAATTCTACAGTAACAGAATTACAGTCAGAGAGATCTGGCCATATTTGAGCCCATCATTATACGAGGGCTGTCAAAGGTCCTTTTTATTTTTTTCAAAAACTATATGGATTTCATTCATATGTTTTTACGTCAGACATGCTTGAACCCTCGTGCGCATGCGTGAGTTTTTCCACGCCTGTCGGTGACGTCATTCGCCTGTGAGCACTCCTTGTGGGAGGAGTCGTCCAGCCCCTCGTCGGAATTCCTTTGTCTGAGAAGTTGCTGAGAGACTGGCGCTTTGTTTGATCAAAATTTTTTCTAAACCTGTGAGACACATCGAAGTGGACACGGTTCGAAACATTAAGCTGGTTTTCAGTGAAAATTTTAACGGCTGATGAGAGATTTTGAGGTGATACTGTCGCTTTAAGGACTTCCCACGGAGCGAGACGTCGTGCAGCGCTCTCAGGCGCCGTCGTCAGCCTGTTTCAAGCTGAAAACCTCCACATTTCAGGCTCTATTGATCCAGGACGTCGTGAGAGAACAGAGACGTTTCAGAAGAAGTTGGTTTCAGCATTTTATCCGGATATTCCACTGTTAAAGGAGATTTTTTTAATGAAAGACGTGCGGACGGGTCCGCGCGTCGGGACGCAGCCGGCGCAGTGCGGCGGCACAGGAAAAACACCTCCGTGTTGATAACCATTTGTAAAATCCAGGCGGATTTTGATGGCTTTCAGTGGAGTGAGTATATGAGAAATTGTTTAACAACTGGACATGTTCCAACTTGTCCTTAAGGCTTCCAACAGAGGTGTTTTTCCTGTGGCGGAGCGTCGCGGCGGCTGTGAGCTGATGCTGCAATCCGTCCGCATGTCTTTCATTAAAAAAAAATCTCCTTTAACAGTGGAATATCCGGATAAAATGCTGAAACCAACTTCTTCTGAAACTTCTCTGTTCTCTTACGACGTCCTGGATCAATACAGCCTGAAATGTGAAGGTTTTCAGCTTGAAACAGGCTGACGACAGCGCCTGAGAGCGCTGCACGACGTCTCGCTCCGTGGGAAGTCCTTAAAGCGACAGTATCACCTCAAAATCTCTCATCAGCCGTTAAAATTTTCACTGAAAACCAGCTTAATTTTTCGAACCGTGTCCACTTCGATGTGTCTCACAGGTTTAGAAAAAAATTTTGATCAAACAAAGCGCCAGTCTCTCAGCAACTTCTCAGACAAAGGAATTCCGACGAGGGGCTGGACGACTCCTCCCACAAGGAGTGCTCACAAGCGAATGGCGTCACCGACAGGCGTGGAAAAACTCACGCATGCGCACGAGGGTTCAAGCATGTCTGACGTAAAAATATATGAATGAAATCCATATAGTTTTTGAAAAAATAAAAAGGACCTATACTTTATTGACAGACCTCGTAAATTTATTCTGGTTGTTAAGCCCCCCCTCTCACGTTCATAGATATACATCCTGGAAGCCCAAACCTTGTCTTTACCTTGGAAAACCTTAGAGGGGCACATAGGGTCTTTGTGGTAAATCTTTTTATTCTGTAGCCTCATTTTAACCACAGCTAAAAGTAAGTCCCTTCGGCTGCTCCCTTGTTTGCACTCGGGGTCGCCACAGCAAATCCAAGGTGGATCTGCATGTTGAATTGGCACAGGTTTTACGCCGGATTCACATTACATAGAGAAATGTGGCAGGGGTGGGATTTGAACCAGGAACCTTCTGAACTGAAACCAAGCGCATTAACCACTTGGCCACCACCCCTGTACTCATTTTAACCACAGCTGAATTTTCAGAATGTTTGAATTTTTTGTCCTGTCATAATCTCTGACATACATACTGAAACATCACTGGGAGATTTTCTGGAAGTACTGCAGCTGTGTTAAAATGATCCTACCTCCGTGCTATAGTTATGCCCTGGTTGTTTTCACACACATCACATGATACAAGCCTAGCAGATCCAATCACATTTGAGGGCAATCATGATCGTCACACACCAGTTTGTCAAGGTTATAGACCATGACCTTCCTGGAGGCACATCTGCAAAAGTGAGAATGGAGTTTAATTCTGTTAACTTACACACTGATTCAATCCTCAAATAGTTGCAAGGCACAACTCTGATACAATGTCCACTCAAGCCCATTAAAAAGCTGCCTTAAGTTTACTGTTCTGCAGCTCAACATCTCACTTTAACAACAATCCTGAGACCATGTTACCACCACTTTCATAGAACTTCACTGGTTCCTGGTTAAGCATAGAATCAACTACAAGATCCTGCGACCATTTATAAAGCACCCACCTAGTTAAACAACCTTTTCTATGTTTACACTACCCTTCAACCCGAGAGCTGGAGAAGCTGTCCTCATCCTACCATCCAAACGGCTCAGGCTGAACACAAGAGGGGGACAGACCGTACAGAAGGGCTGGCAACTGTGTCAATATCTCTATGAGGACAGTTTAAGGAGAATTATGCTGTATTTACTTGTTGATGATAGACAAAATGCCATAACCAATGTTACAGCATAATCAAAATACATGGTGACATGAGACGTACTTATTTTTCAGTGTTAACAATGTTTAAGTTAAATCACAAGGCAATTGCAGGTTGTCACAAATGTTCGGCAATTGTCATTATATGAAAGTGCAGGGAAGAAGGTTCCTGGAACTGGGACCTTGCATGCCAATTACCACACAAAACTAACCTCAAAAATATGACTAATTATTTTGTGTTGGGCAGTGGTGCGCACAGTTCCGCTAATCCACTAACTGCTAATTATCGAAGCTAATGTTTTCATTAGCAGATTAGCTTTCCAGATAACTTTGAAAACCATCAGCGGACCAATTGGCTTCCAATAAATTTAGTTATGATAACTTTTAGACCGCTAACATTTTTGTGGGCATAGTGAATAAAGCTCAACAGTTAAAAACATTTGTAGAGTCTGAAATAAAAGATTTTAATGCCTGTCTGTTGCATGTTTTGTAGCAGACAGACAGCCATGAATGGTAGAGCTGTATCCTCTGCAGGCAGAGGAGAGCCGACTACCAGAGAGAAAGGAAGGAAGAGCGAGGAGAGAAAAAAAAAAAAAAAAAAAAAACTATTTCACACACATGGCTGTTCACACTGCCATGAACACTGCCATCTACTAGATGGCAGTGTGCCACGAACACTGCCATCTACTAAAAGTTTTCAAATTGCCTTTTTTTTTTTTTTTTTTACAAATGAAATTACATATTTACAAATACAGATTTGTAAAACCCACCACACATTTCAGTAACTGTGTGTTATACCGACCAGCCAACCACTGACGTCAGGAAACTAATGTACCCATAATGCAATGCGGCATGTGTGTCTTAACGCTAAAACCTTCAAAATTAGTGCATTACTTTAAAACTAAAACATATAGCTGATATTTTCACTTTGTAAAACGACAGATGTGATGTTAATTTCAATAACTTGTTGGAATTAGTTTGAATAAAATTATAACTAAGTCAAAACTGTCTGCCTGTGCAAGACTCCAGTGAAGTGACTGGCAGGTCTGTATGGTGTGAAGAGAAATGATCTTTTTTGTTTTTTCCTCTCTCCTCTCTGATCATCAGGTCTCTTTTGCTAAGAGAATGCTGATCTGAGACAGAAGTGCTGACTTGTTGTTGCGTCAGTAGCTGCAGTGTACTGAAGTCAATACTGAAAGTTATGGGTTTAGCTTTTATCTGCAACTTCCACTAAATTTGTTAGGGATTTATCGGTTTAGCTTTACAAAAAGTTAACTTTTCAGTTAGCGGGTTAACAGTTATCGAAGTGAACTTGTGTCTTTGGAAAATGCCCTAGTTGATGCAAGCTCCTGTTGGTCAAATGCACTTAAATTCTGGGACTTTTATTGTCAGCTCTGCGGCTGCGGTTACTGAGACTCTGCAGTGTTGTGGATTTTTCCACAAGAAGTCTATCCTTGTGGGCTGCCGGACTCCGCATCAAAACAAAAGTATTTCCATGCCTGCTCATGTAGAAATGTTCGAGCAGTCTCCTGACCTGTTGCCGGAGTTGGCCACAGCTTCACACAGCAGACAGGGGGGTGGTGTGAGTGGCCCGCTGCGGCGCTTACCAAGCCCGCAGACTCGGTAAGCGCATTGGAGGCAGTAAGAGCAAAGACTCTTTTTTCGACCAATGAGAATGCGTGTTGAACTGTTGTCCGTATACCAAAATGGTGGCCTCCTTCTCCGGTAAACAAACCAGTTTATGATGATTGATTTCAAAGGAATTTTTGCATTTTACGGCAAAATATTAGTTCGTCAATTTGAAGAAATAAAAAATAATGTTCCACTATTTCCACGGCCGTGAAACGAAAACTGTGAAATCCGATGAAAATTTGCAGGGAGTCTGGGGGGCATAGGCCCCCAGAAGTCAGAGTCTCGGGCCTCGTGGGATCCCAGAAACCAAATAAATATTTTTTATCTAATGATATATTTTCAGCATCTCCTGGAACAAAAAGTCTCAAAATTAGTGCATATTTAAATGACCCTGTATTCAACCTTTCATTTGAACTGTCAATGATAATGATGAAATAACAGAATATGACTTGGAAGTAGGACCTGAAAAGATTTTCCTTTTAATTGTAAACCAAATACTGCATTAACTCACAACAATTAAACTACATGAAATTCATGAAGACTGAAAAGCATGGCTGCAAGCAAATGAAAATTTTTTGACTGAACATTTTCCGTGAGTGGACAAACTGTGCGGCAAAGCTGCGAAGTCATCTAGGGGGGTCCGGGGGCATACCGCCCCCCCCCCCACCGGAAATTTTGGGAAAAAAAAAAAAGGTGCAATTTGGTGCATTCTGAGTGCAATTTGGATAGTTTTCCTTTGCCTAAAACAGCTGCTGCTTTTTGACTCTTATCATACTGCAAAAAATGACTAAAGTGTATTAATTTCATCACAATTTATTTACTATTTTGTATGACAGTATGTGTCCGTAATAAGTTACCATCCACAAATGGAATGACTGTCTGCAATAATTTAACTGACTAATTTCTGCTTTCATTCTACACAATTAATCAAATCCTAAGTGTGTCTTACAAAATAAATAAATTATTCGAACCTTTATGCTATTACCTGGTAAAATAAATAATACACTTAAAGACACTAAAAGACATGATAAGTATTGCCAATGAAAAGTCTTTTTCCCCATTGTTGAAGCTTATCTCTTCTTCTGCCATGTAGGGCAAATGAAGTTCCTTCAAGTGGCATCCCACTTCCTTGGTCATAAACTCGCACACTTCTGGCAAGTACTGGTCTTCAACCCTGTACATCTTCACCTCTCTCCAAAGACTTGGTGTGCGGATGGATGGCATGTGGCCGTAGGCCTTCTCCACATTGAGTAGGTCCACGATACCTACATACTTCAGCACCTCACCCTGCAGTTCTACTGGCAGCAAGTCCATGGCTGTTATTAGATAAAAAAAAATGGAAGTCTATAGTGGCATTCTGCATTCATGTTATCTGTGTGGCACTGCTGAGTTTTCTTTTTTAATGTTTTATTTAATTTGGAGATCACTTTTTGGGGGAAATTGTAAATATATTTAGGTATTGTAAATTAACTGCAGTTGTATTTACTGTCAATTAAGCAACCACTGAAGATATGTGCACTGGGGTGGGATTTTTACTTTTTCCCACTCCCTTTCGAACTTTCTTGTTCTTTTTTGATCTTATTTTTTCATATGAGTGTAGAGGTACAGAGAGTACAAAGAAGCTTTGTTCATTTGATCTGCTTATATTGTGAACTGCCATGATACTGGAATTGACAACTAAGTTTGAAATAAAAAAAAATTGATTGACTGATTGAACCACCAGACCAACTGAATTTTAAATAAAGTCTTGTGAAATACTATCACCACAATCCAGCACTTTCAAATGCCACAAGTTTTAATATAAATGATAAAAATCATAACCAATGAACACTTTTACAGTATTAGCATTTTATTTTACAAAATATATCTTGTCATTTTTGAATCGATTAAAGAGTAAAAACTTAATAAATCAGTTGTAAGTACTAAAAGAAGTTTATGTAGAAAGCAATTTAGCCAGAAGGTCGAGAGGGGGAAGTGTTGACTTTTTAAGTACTTGAAAGACACTGGACTCATCGAGAGGATTTAGTACTGCTATAATGGACTGATGCAGCAGGTGGCAGCAGTGCGATGCCATTAAGTGCCGTAGAGGAAGAGAGGGGTAAGTTAGATTTCATCACCGGGACACACGTTTGGAGAGGAGTGCATTTCATGTCAAAATAAAGCTATAAAGTGTAAAAACGGAAGGAAATCAATTGTAAGGCCTGAAAGGAGTCTCTGTAGGAAGTATTTTAGCAGTAAAGTCCAGTGAGAGGAGGAAGTGTTGCCTTTTTAAATACTTGAAAGACACGGGACTCAATGAGAGGATTTAGGGTTGCTTTAACGGCCTGATACAGTAGGTGGCAGCAGTCCAACAATAAGGATGCCGGCTGCCATTAAATGCCGTAGAAGAAGAGAGGGGTGAGTTTGATTTTCTCATAAGGACACCCGGTTTGATAGGAGCGCGTTTCGTGTCGAAATAAAGCCATAAAATATATATTTTTTTAAGTTAGCGGTTTTATACGACGATATAAACGGAACATGGAAAAAAAACACTGAACGGAAATCCATAAATGGAGGTTTTGCTCACATGTTTACCTTCAGAAAGCAATGAGCGCGATGACAGAGTCGCTGCCCAGAACACTACTGTGCACACACGACCGCTTCCTGTAATGGCGGCCTCCGTATGGAATACATTTTAAAGCAAATTCCGTCCTCCTCTCTCGTTTTGTGTCGAAATGAAGCAATAAAATATTTTTTTCAGTTAGCGATTATAAACGACGGAATAAACGGAACCAGAAAATAAAAATTAACGGACATCCGTATACAGACGGGGATTTTGCAGCCATGGAAAAGACTGTTACAGCATTTCAAAAACCACAGCTAAAGCTTCGAGAATATTTTGAAAATCATAGTAAAATATCAATACCATACCGTATAGTAAAAAAAAAAAATCATATTCTTGTGTAAATTCCTGTAAATCCACTCAAAGCCACAGTGTCATTTTCCCATGAAAAAAGTCTACATAAAAAAAAAACTAAAAAAAAAACATTTACATTCTTGTGTAAATTCATGATGAAATCCACGCAGTTTTGTGGATTCGGAGTTTTCATAGCCCTGCCTTTCTTTCACACAGCAAGAATTTACAAAAAGCCGGAAAACCGTGCAAAGATGTCGAATAAGCGTCCCTTACTTTCATCACTATACAGTGAAATGTCAGAATAAGAACTGTATGTTTCGTTTGTTTTAACATACTGTAGCTCTCTTATCTTTGGGCAGAACTGTACTGAAAATGCAGCAAACAGAAGAAATATAGTTGCTTATATGCAGGATTACTAGAATAGTAAAAATTCATTCCCATGCATTAATTACCTTTGTGAGAGGCATGTGTGTGGGAAGAGTTGCTCCCTCTTTTGCTAAAAGTCGTTTCTCTTCTTCAGTGAGCATGATCTCTTTAAAGAGGAACTGAAGGAAAGGAAAAAAAAATCTGTTCATTTTGTGCTTGAAAAACTGATCATAAGAAGCTAATAAACATTGAATGCAACTGTAACTTAACAAGCTCACTGTGAAACATAATTTATGTAAATAAACATGCTAATGTGAAAGTTTAGCTCCTGATTGCCATTTCACTGAAATATATGAAACAAATAAAAGGAAAATAAATTAAAAAAGAACAAAAAATAGGAAAAACTGACCTGCTCTGTGTTTTCATGTTGTGTTGAACTCTTCAGTGTGTCCTCTATAGCCAAAGTGTAGGGCAGCTCAGTTACATCATCTTCCATGTCTTCACTGACCAAGTCATCTGAAACAACAAAAATATTCTTTTAAGATGCATTTAAGCTGCCGTTTGGAACCTCATTTGCATGAAGCTTTCCTTCTATAAATTTAGTCATTGCAAATCCATGTGCACTGATGAGATCTGAGTAAATATAACAAAAAAAAAAAAAAAATGGGTGATCTACTTATACGTAAATGTGTCTGCTTCTTAGTTTCAACAAATACTGATAAAGGCTTGGACTAGTACTCCAGCACATACCTAGATCAATGAAGACATCTGTGTCTGGCTTCTCTGACCTCACACTCTGGAGGACATCCTCGCTGTCACGCTCTGTGCCTTGTAGCAGGGAGTAGCTGTGGTCTGTTTGGACTGTCAAGGCCTCCAGGCTCTCTAGAACCACAGGAGGATCTGAGCACACTGGACTTGGCATGACGTCAATGTCACTGCCTTGAGGACTCGGGCATCCAGGACGGTTGATTCCAACTCCACCCGCGCTACTACTGTCGTCAGAGATCCCGCTGTCACTGCCCAGTGGAGAGTGGGACGGACAGATGGCTGTCAGGTTGTCCTCCCCTTCTAACAAGCTGGAAAGAAAGTCTTCAGTGTCTATACCTGTCAGCATCTGGGATAAAGAATGCAGATTCTTAAAAGAAATGCATACAATAAACAAGTCATATATTGGCTACTGTGAAATCCATAGGTGTTCACAACAGCTTTCTCCACCAAGTCACCAAGTTTAGTCCAAAACTAATGACTTAATTTCTGTGCATCATTTCATTTATTTAGAACCTGTATGAAAAAAAATTCTAAAAGATATGCAATATTTATATGCATCAATTTTTATTTTGTGGGACAATCGGGGAACCCTTGAGGTCAGTTTTTCTGCTTTAAAGGGAATTAAGAACTCTTAATAGTACTACTCACATAAAGATGTGGTCAAAAGTTTCTGTATTCACTGTGGACATGAATGTCATGATAATAATGGACTTTCAGTGATTTTTTTTTAAACAATATTTTTCAGGGGCAGAACAGTTCTACCACATATATCTTTAAAAAGAAAGAAAAAAAAACAGATGTGTGTGCTGTACAATCAGACAAAGACGATTCAAAAGAAATTATTGAAAGACCATCTTGCCATGACATTTGTATCCACAGTGTGTATGTAAACCTTGATCATAACTGTCACCACAAAGTAAGTGTGAGACCCCCCCCCCCCCCCCCCGCTGCCATCTGTGGCAAGGGTTCAAAATTTACAATGAAAAAACAATAATAGATTACATGATGTGAAAGTAAAGAACAACAGGTAAGATTTTGTCCTGGACAGCAATCTATCCAACTTTAAGTTCATATTCCTCTGCTATGGCTAAAAACCACTGAAGTGTAATACCAGTGACATTGAGCAAAAAATGTCTTACATCCTGTTCAGATAGCCAGGATTCTATGAGTCCATTCCCATCAGGAAAGAAGGAGTCAGTCATTCCATCATCTCCATCCTGGAACAGAAGCCCTAATAGTTCTGCTCCATCCATGTCTGCAAAGTCCTTGGTCACTGACATCTGTGGCAAACCAACAAATGTTATACAGCTGAAATTCAATTCCTGATGGCAAACATCGCATTACATCACATTTGTCTGTTCATGCAGCATCACCAAGCTTAACATTCAAAGGGTGGTAACAATGTCATATTCGATTTTGCGCTTTGGTTGAAATGTCTGAGTAACTCTAGTAATATCACTGATGCAAATTTTGCGCATGCACGCAAGTCGGAAAACTGAGCATGATACGACACACATCAATATCTCCCCCCGTGAAAATATTTCCCCCTTCTAGAAACATATCTGTGCATATAATTGCTTATAATATATACCAAATGAATAATACAAATATACAATTTGAGATTGTATAGGGGCAATATTATTATTGTATGAATGATTTCATATGATAATTATGTCATACATTTTTCCTCTTCCTTGGGGAAAAAGATTTCATCATAATTACGTCAAACATTTTTTCCCCTTCCTGGAGGGAAAAGAAGGTATGCTGATAATAGGGGGAAAAGATTTCATGATAATTATGTCATACAAGTTTTTTCCCCTTCCTTTATGGTATGCTGATAATGAGGGAAAAGATAGATGATCTGTGCATGCTCCAATGGCGCTTGCGCATGCACACTTAGAATCAACCCGAGCAGTAGGAAAAGAAAATACAGGGAAAGAATTGTACGCCACACCAGTAAATGCACAGACAATATTGACTGACACCAAAAGGAGTGTTGACTGTAGACCCTGATGAAGACTGAGAAAAAAGGGATCAGGACATCCACAAAAGATGTTAAAAACTGTGCATTCAGCACAATCCTCCAATCCGTTATCAATCATTATACTCAGTAAATTAAAATATTCTCATGTGTACGTTCGACATTGGAGCTTTCTAAATTACTGATCAATAAACCACGCCAAAAAGTTTCCTTCATGAATAATTCTTTTTTTTAAAAAGTAGCAGGTTTTCAATCATGTTTAAAAGCTTTGGGCACTTTTGAATGCGACAAATAAAAACTTTGCACAGGTTTTTAAATATTAATCAATCACAGAACACATCAAGAAGTTTAGAGTGCTGCTTCATTATCCATAAAAGAAATGTAATACAAATACACGGGAAAATGCATTAAGCAGCCACTTCCTGCCATGTTGCATCATCACAATGCAAACACCATGACCTCATCTCATACATGCCCCGCCCACACATCACATGACTTTGCCATGATTGTCCCAGGATCGAATCTCAAAACAAACATGTCAAACATGTTGTCCATGAAACGATTGTTTCTTTGGCATATTGGTGATTGCAGTAACATAACGCGATCATCGTTAAGGATGTGGACTGTAGGACTAAACCCTGTTGATTTTCAGGACAATGTTCTACTTAATCTCTAAAACTATTCATTTATTTAAAACAGTCGTCATCGAATTCACTGAACTCAGGCAAATAAATAAAATAATGATACTCTGCAACGGCAGAATAATTTAAATGAAATGAATGCCTTTGATCAGCTAGCTAGCCTGATAATCCCTTCGAGGGCGAGGTTACTACTCACACATTAAAAACACAAAGTAAACGTCTTACGTGTCTTACCGTTTAATGTCAACAGATAACAAAAGCATTGGAATGAGTCTTCAGGGCCGCTTTTGGTTCGTCTGCTCAGCTTTCCCCCAGCGCTCTCAAAAAAAAAAAAAAAACTGCTTCCCCACTGAAACCACCTTCCAACAAGGCAAAAAATGCGTCATCACGTCAAAAAGCGGATATCCGTAGCTACGATTGTCGTGGGAATTATGGGAATTGTAGTGTAGTGTTTCACCCATCGTGTCCAGAACAAGCCCAAAAGTGTTGCAGCGCTGAAGTAATATTTTAATCACCAGGTGGTCGATCTCTTGCATTTCGTGCACCTTGGCTGTAGTAAAAAGTGACCACTGAAATTAGGCAGTTTAAATCTACTCTGAATATATATATATTTTTTTTACTTGGCTGATGGTGGGAAATTATTATTGTTAGTGTTTTATATCTGTTTTTATGCCCTTTTATTCTTTCTTGTAATTTTAGAATTACTATTAACACTATTAATGGTAGTGTGTTGTTTTTCTGTAAAGTACTTTGTTGGTATTAAAGTCCTACATACATAAAATGATTATTAAATAACTTATGGTGCCAGTATTCAATTTACAGAGACAATTTCAGTTATATACATTTCCACTGTGGTTGATTTACAGTGGCCTTGACTTGAACTTCACTGAAGGTCTTTGAATAAATATCTTGTATCTAATATCACAAACACGTAGTTCACTGTGTCAATGCAGTGTATTCAACTTGTAATTGTACAGTTGATTTAAAAATAATTAGTTAATTTGGAGTTTCACTACATAGATTTGATCTTATTAAAATATAGTCAAGATTAGTCAAAGATAAATCAACCAGTCAATGACATAACTAGTTGAATATCAATCCAGTGCCAAAAGACAAGTGTGGTGACGTCACACAACGCACGGTTTTGTGTACGCAGCCATATTCAACGGCAAACTCCGTATACACACAGCATGGCCGATGCTGAATCGTCGGTAGACGGCCAAGCTAATTTGTCCAGTATAGCTAAAGCGATCGATCCTGAACATCAGACAAGGTAGTTAGAGAAAATACAGAGAATCAACATGGATTCCTACAATATTTCCCTCGAGAAGTTCACCAGTTTTATCGATTTGAGCGGAAGTCAGATGTGTGATATCCAGACATTGTCAACTACTTTATTAACAGTCTATCACCCTACACAGAAGAAGCCCTAAAGGCATATTAAAGTTGGATGCCTACAGCTTCTTCAAGGCTGGATGGGAGCAGAATGTGGTCATCGGTCTGGTTACTGATGTCATCTTGGTAATAAAAGCCAGAGTAGTAAAACATGTCTAAACCGTCATCGCATAAACCGGATACTTACACTCACTGGTCAAAAGTCCCTATGCTTTTGTGGTTTTCCATGTAATAAACATTGTATATAACGGATTTTGTTGCATGGATTTTCACTCATATCAGTCAAAACGTCCTGTCTGATCGCAATGCATTTCCATTAAAAACCCCTCGCATATACTGGACAGAGCAGTCTGGATGTACCCAGTAAGAGAGGTATGAAATTAGAGCTCAGCACTGACACTCGCTGATTCGAGGAAAGTGGGTACGATATTTCCTTTATTAAAAGCCCAGGCGTTAATTTTTTTCAAACCATGCTCAGACATGGGACTCGCAGCCTGACGTGCACTTGCTACATCGGACACAGCAAAAGGCTGTGATTTACTTTTATGGTTTCACTTCTTCCTCTCCTATCATATTTTAATAGTTTTTGCAGTGCACACACTGATTACATTTCAATCATGGCTCAAATACACTGAGTCAAAAAACTACAAAGTCGCTCAAATGACCTACAGTTCATGAAGGAAACTCTACACCTTACCTTTGGTCTGGAGGTTGATTGATTTTTAGAAGAGCTCTTTGAGGGACAAACTAATCCAGAAAAACTGCTTAAAGATGCGATGCAGAAGTTTAAAACTGTCACTTTTCACAGAGTTTTTATCAACAGGAAAACTATTTTTAAAAAATGTACCCCATGACCCTTCTTTTGACGGTTCGGGCAATCGTATGCACAGCAATGAGACACCATGTTGGTAAAATTTGTGCATAGTCAAATAAAGCGAAAGAGCACATTCACCATTGCTGCAATACAGAAGTTGTCCTCCAGTATGGCTGCATGACCACATATCACGTGATCCCTGGCGTCACCTGCACACCATCTATAATTCAGGGTCAGAATCATCATTATCAATACCAATAGACAATGACTAATGGTACCTACGGTGCATCTGGAAAGCATTCACAGCGCTTCAGTTTTTTCATATTTTTTATTCCAAAATTGAGCAAATTAATTTTCCCCCTCAAAATTCTACTCACAACGCCCTATAATGACAAAATATATATATTTTTTAATTTTTGCAAATTTATAAAACACAAAAACTAAGAAATCACACATACATAATTTTTCCACACCCTTTGCTCAATACGGTATTGATGCACCTGTGGCAGCAATTACAGCCTTAGGTCTTCCTGAATATGATGCCACAGGCTTGGTACACCTATCTTTGGGCAGTTTTGTCCATTCCTCTTTGCAGCAACTCTCAAGCTCCATTAGGTTGGATGGGGAGCGTCAGTGCAGAGCCATTTTCAAATCTCTCCAGAGATGTTCAATCAGATTCAGGTCTGGACTCTGGCTGGGCCACTCAAAGACATTCAGAGTTGTCCTGAAGCCACTCCTTTGACATTTTGGCTGTGTGCTTAGTGTCATTGTCCTGCTGAAAGATGAACCGTTGCCCCAGTCTGAGGTCAGGAGTGCTCTGGAGCAGGTTTTCATTCAGGATGTCTCTGTACATTGCTGGATTCATCTTTCCCTCAATCCTGACTAGTCTCCCAGTTCCTGCCACTGAAAAGCATCCCCACAGCATGATGCTGCCACCACGCTTCACTGTAGGGATGGTGCCTGGTTTCAAAAAATGATTCCTGTTATTCACGCCAAAGAGTTCAATCTTTGTCTTATCGGACCAGAGAATTTTGTTTCTCATGGACTGAGAGTCCTTCAGGTCCCTTTTGGCAAACTCTATTGGGCTGCCATGTGCCTTTTATGAAAGACTTTCTTCTGTCTGGCCACTTTACCATACAGGCCTGATGGATGGATTACTGCAGATGGTTGTCCTTCTGGAAGGTTCTCCTCTCTCCGCAGTGTAATGCTGGAGCTCTGACATCGTGACCAGTGGGTTCTTGATCACCTCCTTACTAAGGCCCTTCTCTCCCAGTCGCTTAATTTAGACAAGCAGCCAGCTCTAGGAAGAGTCCTGGTGGATTTGAACTTCTTCCATTTACAGATGATGGAGGCTACTGTGCTCATTGGGACCTTTAAAGCAACAAAATATGTCTAACTTCCCTAGATTTGTGCATCGAGACAATTCCTTTGACTTCATGCTTGGTTTGTGCTCTGACATACACTGTCAACTGTGGGACCTTATATGTAGACAGGTGTATGTTTTTCTAAATCATGTCCAATCAACTGAATTTACCCCAGGTGGACTCTAATTAAGCTGTAGAAACATCTCAAGGATGATCAGTGGAAACAAGATACACCTGAGCTCAATTTTGAGCTTCATGCCAAAGGCTGTGAATACTTGTGCATGCAATTTATTATTCATTTTTAATTAATTTGCAAAAATCTCTAAACTTTTTTCATATTGTTACTATAAGGTATTTCGTGTAGAATAACTAGTTGAGTAATGTTTTTCACTAGCCTTCTAAACCCTAAAATTACTTTCAGTCCAATAACATTAACACAGGGTCAGAATAATCATTATCAATATAATACTTTTTTTTTTCCCTACAAGGGGCCATGTGCTTTAGTGTTGGAAAGAACAGATAAAGGAAAAAAGGACACGGGTGGCCCTGATGAAGTGCACAACACTGTCACCTTCTGGTTCCTATGGTCTTCAGAAGCTACACACACAAATCCACATTTGTATCACATACACAGTCTGTTTTTTACATGCACTTGTCAGTCAACACACATTTTCCAGAATATTATTTTGACAAATGGAAATTGTAAGTAGTTTTTCAAAAGGCAAGAATGCAGTATATAAATGCATTTGAAAGCCCTGTGGTAGACTGGCGGCTTGTCCAGGGTGGAGCCTGTCTCCCGCCCAGTGGCCACTGGAATAAGCTCCAGCAGCCCCTCTCCAATGTTTAACATTTTATGTGAAATTCTGTTCAATTAAATCTGTGGTTGCACATTAGACAATACTGGTTCAGCAGTTTTAATGTGCATGAATTAGCATCAAACATGGCACAAGTGTTCAACTCTTCGAGTTACTCTTGTCATTTATTTCATTTGATCCGTTTTTCCCTTAAGGTGTGAAAACAAGACCTGTTTTCATGTCTTCATCCTGCTACTTGCATGTATTCCCCCCATTTTGAATATGGAAACTGGTGCTGATGCATCATCTTGTGATGATGCAGCAACTGAAGTCAACCAATGCTCCTCAAACAAAGTGGCCACCACTGCTAGCAACAAGGATTCACAAGCAATTTGATAAGTCTATCTGCATTTATTTTATTTTGCATGTTAAAAGATGCCAACATGGCACAAAATAGGTAGTATCCTGGTCCTTACATGTATGTATCAGAACACAAAATTTCAGAAATGAATATGCAGTAGTTTCTTAAAGAAATTTTGTGGACCAACTATCTGACTCACTGAGTGAGCAACTGCATTACTGCCATACAGGCACCGCTAATCAGAAATAAATCTCTTACCACATTTTATAAACATGCACAAACATATAGAAAACAAACAGAAAAAAAAAATTATTTTAAGACCACACATCTAAAAAGAGACAAATCCGGCTAGACAGACCGATTTGTATTGCTAGCTAGGTGTCCAGCTATCCATCTATCCAAATAGCAACTACTTCAACTTACAGTGAAATAACACTGCTACAGTAAATGGCTTTTGGCTGGTATTTGCTATCTTAATGTCATCATTGGCATTTTCAGACAAGTGGGAAATTGATAAAGGTCATTCATGTAAACCAGCATGAGCATCTCAGAGATACATCAGATAAAATGGTATGAAGTGAAATATCTATTCATATCATCACAATCACTTTAATGAAACCTTTAAGGCATCAGAGAAAAGTGCAATTAAATATAAAGAGAACATTTCATGCATTGCCTGCATGTTCAATTATTGCATGTTACTCGTAACAGTAGGAAGTTCTAATTCTGCTTTTTAGCGGGTGTTATTTGCAACTTTGTTACAGCACAACAGGGCATATAGAGGCAATATTGTAGATATAAAAGTGTTGTCTTAATCAGTGAAAAACAAAGTTACACAGTACTGTGCAAATATTTTAGGCACATTTAATACATCATAATTAGGGTTGCCAACTCTCTGAAAAATAAATAAGGGACACCTCGCCAGGGCCGACCGACCATTGCCTTCACCCTTCCCAGCGTCTGTGTGAAACGATTTTTAACCATTTGACTGTTGACTTGACCCTGAATTTAAGTAGATGCATACATGCATTTGTTGTAATATGAACACGTGGAAAACAAATTATTATTTAGCAATTTATTTTTAGTGCAAAATAAATTTTCACTCACAATTTCAATATGAGCATTCTGTCCTGCTTCAAAGCATAAAATAATAAAAAAAAATCTTTAAAAATAAATTTCTGTAGTGCTTAACTTAAATTGTATAAATTAACAAAAAAAACAATTGAAAATTTGCATCATCCAAAACAATGTAACAGTGCAAAACAATGTAACAGTGCACATTTACACATTTAGTGTGATAAAAAGTGCAAAAAATAGAGTCTGAAAAGTAAACAATACTTACAATACTTATAGCTGTTGTCGCGCACCTTTTCTACCCAGCCATTTTCCTTTTCTCATTCGCCCCTGTATTTTTGCATTCTTTGTTTTTTTTTTTTTTTGTTTTTAGGAGGAGGAGTAACGACGTTACAGACATTGCTATCTGTAGGCATATCTGCAGTGCTAGTGTCGGTGTCTGCATCGATATCAGCCATGCTGCTTTGTTATTGTCGTCCAGCGACCGTCGTCGGCTCATGACGTCGGTATCTTCTTGCGAGATGTCCCTCGACCAATGAGATAAGAGTGATTCTGTATTGTCAACTCGTGTCTGTCAGCTCATTGGTGAAAAGCAGGAGAGAGGCTGGGATCAAATTTACTGTAAGTTTCCATATAAAGCGCCAGTCAATTCCATTGACATTTTACAGACTTTTTGATTCTCACAGAAATACGGGACAAACTGCGTCCCGTTTCAGGTCAATACGGAACACACACTTTTATTTCCAAATAAGGGACGATTCCGTTTTTCAAGGGACGGTTGGCAACCCTAATCATAATCCACTGTATCCCAGCAGTCATAGGGCATAAGCACTGATCTGTATGCATGCATACATACGAGAGCTCACATATTCTGTTTTGTTGTAGCTGATTTTGTGTTGACATGCCAATAAAAGGGGGTGGGGGGAGGGGCGTCAAATGCTACCTTTATTAAAACTCTGGAATGCCTAAAAATTTGCATAGTATATGCCATCTAATCATTTAATTTACCCAAATTATTTGTATTAACCATTTCACAAGGGTTACATATTCTGATCCCTGTCATTGATGGAGACTGCAGCCACATTCTCAGAGACTTATTTTACAACCCCTGGCAAAAATTATAGAATCACCGGCCTCGGAGGATGTTCATTCAGTTGTTTAATTTTGTAGAAAAAAAGCAGATCACAGACATGACACAAAACTAAAGTCATTTCAAATGGCAACTTTCTGGCTTTAAGAAACACTATAAGAAATCAGGAAAAAAAAAAAAAATTGTGGCAGTCAGTAACGGTTACTTTTTTAGACCAAGCAGAGGGAAAAAAAAATATGGAATCACTAAATTCTGAGGAAAAAAATTATGGAATCATGAAAAACAAAAGAACGCTCCAACACATCACTAGTATTTTGTTGCACCACCTCTGGCTTTTATAACAGCTTGCAGTCTCTGAGGCATGGACTTAATGAGTGACAAACAGTACTCTTCATCAATCTGGCTCCAACTTTGACTGCTGTTGCCAGATCAGCTTTGCAGGTTGGAGCCTTGTCATGGACCATTTTCTTCAACTTCCAAAGATTTTCAATTGGATTAAGATCCAGACTATTTGCAGGCCATGACATTGACCCTGTGTCTTTTTGCAAGGAATGTTTTCAGTTTTTGCTCTACGGCAAGATGCATTATCATCTTGAAAAATGATTTCATCATCCCCAAACATCCTTTCAATTGATGGGATAAGAAAAGTGCCCAAAAATATCAATGTAAACTTGTGCATTTATTGATGTCTCCATCTCCCCAGTGCCTTTACCTGACATGCAGCCCCATATCATCAATGACTGTGGAAATTTACATGTTCTCTTCAGGCAGTCATCTTTATAAATCTCATTGGAACGGCACCAAACAAAAGTTCCAGCATCATCACCTTGCCCAATGCAGATTCGAGATTCATCACTGAATATGACTTTCATCCAGTCACCCACAGTCCACGATTGCCTTTCCTTAGCCCACTGTAACCTTGTTTTTTTCTGTTTAGGTGTTGATGGCTTTCGTTTAGCTTTTCTGTATGTAAATCCCATTCCTTTAGGCGGTTTCTTATAGTTCGGTCACAGACGTTGACTCCAGTTTCCTCCCATTTGTTTTGTTGTGCATTTTCGATTTTTGAGACATATTGCTTTAAGTTTTCTGTCTTGACGCTTTGATGTCTTCCTTGGTCTACCAGTATGTTTGCCTTAACAACTTTCCCATGTTTGTATTTGGTCCAGAGTTTAGACACAGCTGACTGAACAGCCAACATCTTTTGCAACATTGCGTGATGATTTACCCTCTTAAGAGTTTGATAATCCTCTCCTTTGTTTCAACTGACATCTCTCGTGTTGGAGCCATGATTCATGTCAGTCCACTTGGTGCAACAGCTCTCCAAGGTGTGATCCCTCCTTTTTAGATGCAGACTAACAAGCAGATCTGATTTGATGCAGGTGTTAGTTTTGGGGATGAAAATTTACAGGGTGATTTCATAATTTATTCCTCAGAATTGAGTGAGTCCATATTTTTTTCCCTCTGCTTGGTCTAAAAAAGTAACCATTACTGACTGCCACAATTTTTTTTCTTGATTTCTTATAGTGTTTCTTAAAGTCAGAAAGTTGCCATTTGAAATGACTTTAGTTTTGTGTCATGTCTGTGATCTGCTTTTTTCTACAAAATTAAACAACTGAATGAACATCCTCCGAGGCTGGTGATTCCATAATTTTTGCCAGGGGTTGTACTTTGAAGAAAGCTCAATTACAGGGTTCTAAAAAATAAGTACATTTCCATTATACTGTTGGACTCAAATGCATTGTTCCCCTCCTTTTAAATCCATGCAATGCCAACCCAGATTATCGTGTCTATTTCCAGAGAGGAACCAAGCATGTCACAGAATCACACAGAGTTTGGATGTGTGCCGTAAACTACGGTACACTTTTAGGCGTTCCTTTTTATTTCTTCCACTTGTCCCTACTACACATGTGACTGCAGCCATGCTCTCTGTGGCGCGTCTCTTTTGAGCTCGGTGCAGTAGGATCCGATAAACCCCTGTGATGGAGCTTCGGCAGTCTTTTCCTTGGTTGTTAAGGATGTGTTCTGATGTAATTCCTAGTGCCTGCAGTGATACTTTTACCGCCATCTCATCCTCCTCCAGCTCAGATGGATCAGTCACTGCTAAGTAGGTTGGGTCTAGTTTAAAAGGTTCCATAGCCTGTGGGAAGTCCACAGGTAGCAACCATGCACAACTCATCATCTGTTCCACACTACAGCGGTCAGATGGTAGCGGCTGTAGGATTCCCTTGATCAGCCTCTGGCAAGACTCTGGCACCCACGATGGCAAAATGTAGGCCCCCTCCAGGATGCATCTTTTCAGTTTGGCCACAGTGTCTGCTCTGAATGGCATGGAACCCGTAACCATAAAGAACAGCATCACCCCCAGCGCCCAGATGTCAACAAAGATGCCAATGTAATGCTCATCCCGAAAGAGCTCAGGTGCTGCGTAAGGTGGAGATCCACAGAATGTGTTGAGAGTCTCATCACGACGGCTCAGTGTGCTAAAGCCAAAGTCTCCCACCTTGACACACGTGGAGTTGGTACAGAAGACATTTTCCGCTTTCAGGTCACGGTGGATGATGTCATTTTCGTGCTGTTGGTAAACAATGAGAATGGTTAATTGTCACCTATGTGGCTGAACAACTTTCATATTAAGATTATGTTCACCTCAAACATGAGAGCAGGCCTCCTTCAAGGGGCCCAGAGGCATTGTGACAGACAAAGCTCTTATCAAGTCATGTTCAAGTCTTGACACTGGGTCAAGTCTCGATTCAATTCAAGAAGAATCCCTGGACACTTGCACTGTGAAGTTTTGAGATTGACTTGACTTTGTCCAGCCTGTCTTTTGACCATTTCTTCTGGTGTGGCACAGGATTATGTAACATTGCCATTTCAAGCAGAAGAAAAACAAGCTATTCTAAATTGATTTGAAATCATTTATTTTTAGTTTATGTGACCTAATGACATAAGCGTAGATAGTTTCATGCCTTATGCAGTGTTACATGCAACATGGAAATTCATAATTTGTGACCTACTTGAAAAAGTACATGAAAATAATAACTGAAGTTGGAGCTTCAACCACAAAAAAAGGGACATGTGTGACCTGTCTTGTGTCATTCAGTGGGTCCAAACTCACCATCATTGGTACAGGAGGCAGGCCTAACCACAAGGCTAACACCAAAGCCTTAAATGTTTTGTACTAGAATGGCTATTGGGGAGTGAGGTTCAAGTGAGTATAATGTCAGAGCACCTCCCGTGGATTCAACAGAAATATTCAGCCAATGGCTCGATACATGTACTTATTTTCCTGTGTCATATTCAAATAAGTAATATTATATAACGGCTGAGTGGATCCTTGTCATTTGATTGGTGCTTTGTATTTCAGATGACAAGGATTATTTGTCTCATTTGTGTTGCATTGCATAGAGTGCAAATTAGGTTCCATACATTTGGTACCATTGCAGTCTGCATGCACACACAAAACAAATCCACTGCACTGTCTGAAGGCTGTTAGCAGGAAGTTAGAACGAAAAGCTGGACTAATTTCTGACGCGATTAGCCTCACCGAATGGTATGTTCCAGCTTTCACCTCATGAAATATTCGTACCATTGAACTCAAACATTCATTATTTGTACAATATAAATATACCACTCATTATGTTTACAATAGGTGTCAAAATCAAACCTCTCATCTGCATCGTGACACCTAGGTAACAGATTAAGTAGGGGATTGTCTGTTGGAGCGAAATATGGTGGGGACCTTATGTGGCTCATGGCCGCTACAGTAGCCATGAAGGCTCAACAGGAGCACTGAACACGAGACGGCTAAAGGGCTCTGGTGAAACGAGGAGTCCTCGATGGCGGATCAGGCGGCAGAGATGATAGCTTGTAACTCAATAGCTGTGAAGGAAGATTAAGGCTGCAGCAGGTCCTGAGACCCCATGTGGGATTTCCAAGCCATCGGACTAAGCTAAGGATCTTTCAAGTACTGTGCATTTGTCGGCATACTACGGCATTCTCATTTTAAATATACCAATGCACATGCATCTCTAGATCAACGGATGTAGATTTTTAGATGCTGTGCTGCACACCTACAAGACTTTCGGCTACTGACAAAAGGTGACTGGGGCAGGATTGTGACCTTCAATATTCAATCAGGAGTAAACCAGGGCTGCATCATCCCCCCTAGGCTCTTCATTGTTTCATGGCAACAACCATCCACCTGATCAATGACAAGGTGCCACCATTAACTGAAACTGTACAGAATGGATAGAAAGCTCTTCAACCTGAACCTGTTGTGAGCCAAGAACAAAATCACCGCCACTTTGCGCCAAGATGTTGAGATGGCGATGACAACAGCGTGTCATCCTTTACATGAAATCAAGATCCTCATCTACAAAGCCATTGTCATGCCAACCCTGCTGTACAGATCTAAGACCCGGACCACCTACTGCTGACAACTATAGACCCTCAAGCAATTCCACCAACACTGCCTCAGGTGTATCCTCTAGATCAGGTGGGAACACTACCACAGCAACATCAGCATTCCAGCTGAAGCCAAACTCCAAAGCATAGAATGTGTCATTATCAAGAACAAGCTTCATTGGGTGATGTCGTAAGGCTGGATGATAGACAACTTCCCAAGCAGACTGCCTATTCCAGCTGAGTGAAGAAAATGGTCCAGATATGGGCAGAAAAAATGCATGAACCTCCTGAAGGACAACCTCAAGAACTGCTCCATCGACTAGAAGACCTAGAAAGAACACGCCAGCTGGTGACTGTTGATTCACACAAAAGTGGACTCTTCAAAAAAAAAAAAAAAAAAAAAAAAACACCACAGAAGACTGTTGTGGTACTGTCTCCCTGGCTTTCTCATTAATTCAGTGCATCTGTTTTCCTGCACAGCTGCTGCCCAGGCAATCACAGCCCCAAGGCACTCTCCACTGAAGGTCTGTGTGAAACAAGCGCACTTAACCACAACCCCTGCCCTGAAACCAGCAGTGAATAAATTCAAATTTATCCTTGGAACAGCAGATATACTGCAGATGTGAGTGCATTCAATGAACAGATGACAGTGTAGCTTTCTATTATTTAACAAAAACAATTATGTTTACCACCGAGTATAAATTTGCATGGTACTTCATGCTGTGCAACATCTGCTGACCATGTGCTTAACAGCAGAGACGATCTGAGAGAAGACGACCTTGCTGTCGCTGTCAGACAGTTTCCCCTCTGTGGTGATCTTGGTGTAGAGCTCTCCTCCCCCAGCATACTCCATCACCAGGTGTAACCGCGACAACGTCTCCACCACCTAAACAATGGAGGGAAACAAAACCAGTAAAGTGGGAAAGTGCTACTGGGAGAGCAAGCTCTGATGTGTTCAGTACAAACATGCTGTACACACATCCGTTTGTACGAGTCAGACCTCATAGAGGCGGATGATATTGGGATGGTGGAGCTTCTCCATACTAGAGATCTCTCTGGACAGCAGTCTCTGGGTCTTCTGATCCAGCTTGGTCTTGTCTAGGATTTTTATGGCTACTTTGTCTGGTAATGTACACAGTGATGGGGAAGGTCAATGATCCACGAAGCATAACACAATGCACATTTCCAGTTGTACAAATCATATAAAATATGCATTTATGTTATAGTTGTTTATACATAAAAGATGCAAAAGCTTCATGTTTATTTTTAGAGAAACCACCCAATTCTGCTTTCTGTATCATCACTTGTATCACAATTAGGGTTGGGTATCGAGAACCGGTTCTTTTCGAGTATCGTTAAGAAATGATTCAATCCACCGATATCAATAGCCCTTTTGTTTAACGATTCCCTTATCGATCCTTCAGAGCAGCTGTTGTTTTTGAGGGTGTTTGTCGGGAAAATGATCATTCCTCTACGTTGATTACAGACCCTGCAGCAGCTCTGTAATCAACCGTTTCTGCAGCGCGACACCACTTTGAAGCGTGAACCAGTGAAGCAATGCTTCAATCCACAAGCTCATTGGTTCGCTGCTCTTCAGAAACAGCAAGTCCGCTTCTTAACCCCTCTCAAAGCCATTAAAATATCGTGAGTTACTTTTGTGTGGATTAAAGTCACTAACTGGGACTCTTGTCTTGAAGATCATATTTAACGTAGGTAACCAACAAAAGCACAAAACTTGTTTGCAGAAGGGCCCACGGCATGTATCTCTCCCTCCTCCCCAGCACCGATGTTAAGAGTGCCAGTCGGGAGCATAGCTCCGATTGGGAAGCGAACCTGGGTCGCTGGCATCCCAGTCCAACATGCAAGCTGTTACACCACCACCTCGTTTCTTGTTGCAGTCAAGAAATGAGAATGGTCCTCCGTTCCGATGACACAGCTCCAAGCGCTGAGCGGCTCTCTGCCGAGACAGAGTCCGGTTGGAACCCTCTTGCTTGCCTCTACTGGTGGTTGGCTCTCACTGCGGTATTGTATCACTTCCTGTTCCGGAGCACAGCGGTGTTTTTCTGTATGTGTTAGCTGTTTAATCTGCGCAGTTAGATTGATCTAGTTATCTAGATTACGATTTGTTTCCCAGTGTAATCTTTACGTGCCTTAACTAAAGCACTCCTTCTGCTGAATCACCTCTAAATTATTTACACATTATTCACTTTGCGTGTTTTTAGGAATCCGCTAGCTTAGCGTAGCTACTAGCTCTTAGCCGATTTAGCATGGCGGCTTCTCTTGTCTCTCCCGCACTTTTCTGCTCTGGGTGTGAAATGTTTAGTTATTCCTCTGCCTCCTTTAGCAGTAACGGTACTTGTAATAAGTGTAGCTTATTCGTAGCTTTGGAGGCCATGCTGGGCGAATTGGAGACTCGGCTCCGCACCGTGGAAAATTCTACAGCTAGCCAGGCCCCTGTAGTCGGTGCGGACCAAGGTAGCTTAGCCGCCGTTAGTTACCCCCTGGCAGATCCCGAGCAGCCGGGAAAGCAGGTTGACTGGGTGACTGTGAGGAGGAAGCGTAGCCCTAAACAGAAGCCCCGTGTACACCGCCAACCCGTTCACATCTCTAACCGTTTTTCCCCACTCGACGACACACCCGCCAAGGATCAAACTCTGGTTATTGGCGACTCCGTTTTGCGAAATGTGAAGTTAGCGACACCAGCAACCACAGTCAATTGTCTTCCGGGGGCCAGAGCAGGCGACATTGAAGGAAATTTGATACTGCTGGCTAAGGCTAAGCGTAAATTTGGTAAGATTGTAATTCACGTCGGCAGTAATGACACCCGGTTACGCCAATCGGAGGTCACTAAAATTAACATTAAATCGGTGTGTAACTTTGCAAAAACAATGTTGGACTCTGTAGTTTTCTCTGGGCCCCTCCCCAATCAGACCGGGAGTGACATGTTTAGCCGCATGTTCTCCTTGAATTGCTGTCTGTCTGAGTGGTGTCCAAAAAATGAGGTGGGCTTCATAGATAATTGGCAAAGCTTCTGGGGAAAACCTGGTCTTGTTAGGAGAGACGGCACCCATCCCACTTTGGATGGAGCAGCTCTCATTTCTAGAAATCTGGCCAATTTTCTTAAATCCTCCAAACCGTGACTATCCAGGGTTGGGACCAGGAAGCAGAGTTGTAGTCTTACACACCTCTCTGCAGCTTCTCTCCCCCTGCCATCCCCTCATTACCCCATCCCCGTAGAGACGGTGCCTGCTCCCAGACTACCAATAACCAGTAAAAATCTATTTAAGCATAAAAATTCAAAAAGAAAAAAATAATATAGCACCTTCAACTGCACCACAGACTAAAACAGTTAAATGTGGTCTATTAAACATTAGGTCTCTCTCTTCTAAGTCCCTGTTGGTAAATGATATAATTGATCAACATATTGATTTATTCTGCCTTACAGAAACCTGGTTACAGCAGGATGAATATGTTAGTTTAAATGAGTCAACACCCCCGAGTCACACTAACTGTCAGAATGCTCGTAGCACGGGCCGGGGCGGAGGATTAGCAACAATCTTCCATTCCAGCTTATTAATTAATCAAAAACCCAGACAGAGCTTTAAATCATTTGAAAGCTTGACTCTTAGTCTTGTCCATCCAAATTGGAAGTCCCAAAAACCAGTTTTATTTGTTATTATCTATCGTCCACCTGGTCGTTACTGTGAGTTTCTCTGTGAATTTTCAGACCTTTTGTCTGACTTAGTGCTTAGCTCAGATAAGATAATTATAGTGGGCGATTTTAACATCCACACATATGCTGAGAATGACAACCTCAACACTGCATTTAATCTATTATTAGACTCTATTGGCTTTGCTCAAAAAGTAAATGAGTCCACCCACCACTTTAATCATATCTTAGATCTTGTTCTGACTTATGGTATGGAAATTGAAGACTTAACAGTATTCCCTGAAAACTCCCTTCTGTCTGATCATTTCTTAACATTTACATTTACTCTGATGGACTACCCAGCAGTGGGGAATAAGTTTCATTACACTAGAAGTCTTTCAGAAAGCGCTGTAACTAGGTTTAAGGATATGATTCCTTCTTTATGTTCTCTAATGCCATATACCAACACAGTGCAGAGTAGCTACCTAAACTCTGTAAGTGAGACAGAGTATCTCGTCAACAGTTTTACATCCTCATTGAAGACAACTTTGGATGCTGTAGCTCCTCTAAAAAAAGAGCTTTAAATCAGAAGTGCCTGACTCCGTGGTATAACTCACAAACTCGTAGCTTAAAGCAGATAACCCGTAAGTTGGAGAGGAAATGGCGTCTCACTAATTTAGAAGATCTTCACTTAGCCTGTAAAAAGAGTCTGTTGCTCTATAAAAAAGCCCTCCGTAAAGCTAGGACATCTTTCTACTCATCACTAATTGAAGAAAATAAGAACAACCCCAGGTTTCTTTTCAGCACTGTAGCCAGGCTGACAAAGAGTCAGAGCTCTATTGAGCTGAGTATTCCATTAACTTTAACTAGTAATGACTTCATGACTTTCTTTGCTAACAAAATTTTAACTATTAGAGAAAAAATTACTCATAACCATCCCAAAGACGTATCGTTATCTTTGGCTGCTTTCAGTGATGCCGGTATTTGGTTAGACTCTCTCTCCGATTGTTCTGAGTTATTTTCATTAGTTACTTCATCCAAACCATCAACATGTTTATTAGACCCCATTCCTACCAGGCTGCTCAAGGAAGCCCTACCATTATTTAATGCTTCGATCTTAAATATGACCAATCTATCTTTGTTAGTTGGCTATGTACCACAGGCTTTTAAGGTGGCAGTAATTAAACCATTACTTAAAAAGTCATCACTTGACCCAGCTATCTTAGCTAATTATAGGCCAATCTCCAACCTTCCTTTTCTCTCAAAAATTCTTGAAAGGGTAGTTGTAAAACAGCTAACTGATCTGCAGAGGAATGGTCTATTTGAAGAGTTTCAGTCAGGTTTTAGAATTCATCATAGTACAGAAACAGCATTAGTGAAGGTTACAAATGATCTTATGGCCTCGGACAGTGGACCCATCTCTGTGCTTGTTCTGTTAGACCTCAGTGCTGCTTTTGATACTGTTGACCATAAAATTTTATTACAGAGATTAGAGCATGCCATAGGTATTAAAGGCACTGCGCTGCGGTGGTTTGAATCATATTTGTCTAATAGATTACAATTTGTTCATGTAAATGGGGAATCTTCTTCACAGACTAAAGTTAATTATGGAGTTCCACAAGGTTCTGTGCTAGGACCAATTTTATTCACTTTATACATGCTTCCCTTAGGCAGTATTATTAGACGGTATTGCTTAAATTTTCATTGTTACGCAGATGATACCCAGCTTTATCTATCCATGAAGCCAGAGGACACACACCAATTAGCTAAACTGCAGGATCGTCTTACAGACAAAGACATGGATGACCTCTAATTTCCTGCTTTTAAACTCAGATAAAACTGAAGTTATTGTACTTGGCCCCACAAATCTTAGAAACATGGTGTCTAACCAGATCCTTACTCTGGATGGCATTACCCTGACCTCTAGTAATACTGTGAGAAACCTTGGAGTCATTTTTGATCAGGATATGTCACTCAAAGTGCATATTAAACAAATATGTAGGACTGCTTTTTTGCATTTACGCAATATCTCTAAAATCAGAAAGGTCTTGTCTCAGAGTGATGCTGAAAAACTAATTCATGCATTTATTTCCTCTAGGCTGGACTATTGTAATTCATTATTATCAGGTTGTCCTAAAAGTTCCCTAAAAAGCCTTCAGTTAATTCAAAATGCTGCAGCTAGAGTACTGACGGGGACTAGAAGGAGAGAGCATCTCTCACCCATATTGGCCTCTCTTCATTGGCTTCCTGTTAATTCTAGAATAGAATTTAAAATTCTTCTTCTTACTTATAAGGTTTTGAATAATCAGGTCCCATCTTATCTTAGGGACCTCGTAGTACCATATCACCCCAATAGAGCGCTTCGCTCTCAGACTGCAGGCTTACTTGTAGTTCCTAGGGTTTGTAAGAGTAGAATGGGAGGCAGAGCCTTCAGCTTTCAGGCTCCTCTCCTGTGGAACCAGCTCCCAATTCAGATCAGGGAGACAGACACCCTCTCTACTTTTAAGATTAGGCTTAAAACTTTCCTTTTTGCTAAAGCTTATAGTTAGGGCTGGATCAGGTGACCCTGAACCATCCCTTAGTTATGCTGCTATAGACGTAGACTGCTGGGGGGTTCCCATGATGCACCGTTTCTTTCTCTTTTTGCTCTGTATGCACCACTCTGCATTTTATCATTAGTGATCGATCTCTGCTCCCCTCCACAGCATGTCTTTTTCCTGGTTCTCTCCCTCAGCCCCAACCAGTCCCAGCAGAAGACTGCCCCTCCCTGAGCCTGGTTCTGCTGGAGGTTTATTCCTGTTACAAGGGAGTTTTTCCTTCCCACTGTAGCCAAGTGCTTGCTCACACGTTTTGACCGTTGGGGTTTTACATAATTATTGTATGGCCTTGCAATATAAAGCGCCTTGGGGCAACTGTTTGTTGTGATTTGGCGCTATATAAAAAAACTGATTGATTGATTGGAATTAACTTCAAAACAAATTACCGCTTTAAATAAAATGACACCTCTTATGAACGTTGTAATACAGACAAGAAACTACAGTTGACTAAAACGTTTTGTTTTTCCTCCCAAAATGAGAAGTGCTGTATTCTTTATGAATTACATCCTGACGTGCAGCACAGCACAACTGATGTATGGAAAGACATTCATGCTAATAATATCTGAAAGGAAATGCTTTTGACAATAACTACAGATTTTGTTTATTTCTATTTATGTCCAGAGATCAAGGATCCACCATGTAGAGTTTATTATGTCCAAAGTTTAAGGATCCAGTGACCAATTTCATATTTATTTACTTTAAGACTCCATAAAATGTTGTTCAATTTCAATTTAATTGGCTTATAAAGCGCCAAATCACAACAAAAGCCGTCTCAAGACGCCTCACATAGAACAGTTCAACATAAAAAAATAAAATAAATAAAAATTTCAAAATTCAAATACATAATTAAAAACAGAAGTAAAAGAATAAAACAGAAAAAAAAACTATTCATAAAAAAGAATAAAAATGGGCTTTAAGTCTTGACTTAAAAATGTCCACGGACTCCGACTGCCTCACGGTAGCAGGAAGACCGTTCCACAGAGCAGGTGCACGATAAGAAAAAGCTCTTTGACCCGCTGACATAGAAAACCTGTAAAGCCTACTTTTAGTACACAAAAAATTCACAAGAGGCATCGATAAGGAATCGGCTCGATAATGGTATCGATAAAATGTTAGATACACATCCCTAATCACAATTCTGTACAGGATGATATTCTAGCATGAATACTGGTCATTGTACATAGTGTTGAGCTGGTGAATGTTTTTACAACAGCTAGAGGGCTAAGTCTATCAAAAACATTGTATGGGGATTTTTTTTTTTTTTTTTTTTTTTTTTTAAATAGGCTGGGGACCTCCTGCAAATTTTAATATCATGCTTACGCAGAACAATGTGAAGGTTCAGTGTCCTGCTCAGACTGTCTAGGTTGGCCATTGTTCTGGATCAAGACTTTCAATGACTTCCTGGAATTGGCCATCCGTAGTGTTTCTGTATGCGGTTAAAGTGTCAAACCTTGAGGGACATGTGCTTATCTCAACAGTGACAGTTGTGTCTCTGGTACTCTGCCTCTAAAGTCAACAGATGCCCAGGAGGAGCTTATGGAGTCATGAGGTCACTGGACAGAAGTGTTTGGTAATGCCAATACCTTTGCAGGACATCAAATGTTCAAGTCTTTAAGGGCCTGGTGCTTTAGTTAACTAAGTTTGAGACTGATGAAGCCACCTCAATAAATGGCAAATAAAAAAAAAAAAAAAAAAATTATATTTCATCTTTTTATTCAGACAAAATTATTATTTCTTCAGAACAAACACTTTTCTTCAGTTTGTTCATTACACTAATTCTTTTTACTACTTCTTTAGAAGAAGTAGAAGAAGATAACCTCTGTTAACGTATTAGCCAAAGTCTTTGGGCAACTCCATTTTGTGATCAAAAAAGACTGGATTTTATTTGAGTCTATGTACACAGTGTGGAGTGTGCGGTTTAGGAATATTCTGGTTCATCATTTAATAATCAAAGAGATTATTGCATGTGGAGCAGACCATTTGAGCACATTAACACCGCGTCAATTCCGTTGTTGGGAATACTCAGTTTTGGTTGTGAAGTTCTTTGTCAATGAAACATTTCCCAAAGTGACTGACAGTGGTTCAACAAAAAAGTGACTCCAATGCAAACCCAGCTCAAATGTGGCATTTAGCACCGTACAGGAACAGGTGCCTATTTAGTCAGTTGTGGGTGTCATTGGCAGGATATTTTGCTGTTTGATAAAAATGGTTGTACATATTTCCTTGAAATAAGCATGACTGCATTATATATTGTATTCTACTGAGCCTGACGATCGCCAAAGATATGAGGAAAAGTAGAGAAACCGTTACATTCACTCATCTTACAAACACACGTGACCAGACTGTATTAAATGCATGCTGAAAGTAATTGAACCCGTTTATAAAGTTTTCCTCTGTCATTTATTTATTTAGTGGGTGGATGGAACAAATATGTGGTCGGACTTACTCATTGAAGCTGGTTTTTCCACCTCTGAACAGTTCCCAAGGATCCTCTAGAGGAGGGGTGCCCAAGTTCGGTCCTCGAGATCTACATTCCTGACACTCTTAGTTGTCTCCCTGTTCCAACACACCTGACTTTAATGAGCCTTTCATTGGATTCAGGTGTGTTGGACCAGGGAGACTAAGAGTGTCAGGAAGGTAGATCTCAAGGGCCAAACTTGTGCACCCCTGCTCTAAAGACATGGTACGAAAGAAATTCAGTCAACTTAGGTCACTGGTTAGCGTTCAAGTCTCACAATCAGGAAGAAAGGCAGGAATCACCAGGACCCTAAAGATTTTGACCTTCATTCTCCTGCAAAGATAGACATCTCCAAACACCTCTGCCCATTAACCTCATGACTCCATAAGCAATTCCCAGGCATCTCTCAATTTCAAAGGCAGAGATGTGAATGTCATTGCTAAGATAAGCAAATGTCTCTAGTACAAGTTCAACACTTTCACCACATACAGATACACTTCTGATGGCCGAGACCAAGAAAGCATTAAAAGCCTGGATCTTATGTGTCCAGGACAAATGCAGGCACTCCGATAACTCACCCACCTTCTCAAATGCTGCAATCAGGGCATCACTGATTAATGCAAGAATCACACTAACCAAAGCATTTTCTCTGAAGTGAGTTAAACTAATGCTCTGATTAATAAGGAGGACTAGCTGTCATGAGAAATCAATATTCTTTATGGTCCCCATGAAATCACCATTACTCTCATTTAAAATGAAACTGACTTTTGTCAGTCAAGGAACATTGGTTTTTCTATCATACTGCAATGGTGTCAATGCAAAAGCTGGACAATGAAGACTACATATATCATCCTGAAACAAAAGTTAATTTCACACCCCGTACAAGCTGTGGGGAGGAAAATGTAATGTAGTGACGCAAAGGAATCTGTATAAATTTATGGGACGTAAAGACTAGAATGTTTTGCGCGCATCAAAATCAAACCAATGATATCCATCTGTGAGACTTTAAATGATTGAGAGAGGAATAAAATAGACCTTACACTAGGTAATAGAATACAGTGAAGTTCAAAGTGGTAATATGGTGTTGAGATATCTAATTGTGTATCAGTATGCATTATTCAGGCTTAGGCTCCCGTTCAGCTTTCAATAGGAGCATTCAACATGCAGTGGAGGTCACATTGGGGGTTTTTTGGAGGACGAAAGCATAGCACATACACAAACATGTACACATGTACTACATGTGCACAGCCTGAAGAACACTTACCAATGACAGCATATACAACAGTGAGCAGGCACACAACCAGTTACACGCTCATTCTCTGTGGCCTTTGATGAGGCATGCTGCAATTTCAGCTGTCGCTAAGGAAACTAGACATCTCTAATCAATCCATCTGTTCGAGGGCAAACAATCTGTCTCTTTGTGGCTGAATCAGCCCCCAGGCCAGGCCCACGTGAATTACCTCACAAGAACACACTTGTTAGTGTTGCAACCCACTAATGAAAACAGCTCATCAGCCAAATTGTCACTTAAATCAAATAAAATGCTTATACCAAGGCTTTTTATATTAAAAGTAATGTGTGGGGCTTCCAAGCACCTGATGGCTATTCAATCAAAAGGACCTAATTTGAATTTATCTTGTGCCCCTCAGCTGATCTTCAGTTTCAAGCTGCATCACCGGGTTTGTAAGTGCTCCACTGCAGTGCCTTACCTTTGGTGAGGGCGTGAATTCCTAACTTCACATGGGAGAAATTTCCACAGCCAAGTTCTCCTCGGATTTTGTAGAAGCCGATTCTCCTGCCCACTGTTAACTCGCGGACTACCCTGTCACCATGTTAAAAAGTAGAATGTGTGTAAAAATGTGTTTACCACTGCATCAGAAATCTAACATACTCAATAAAAAAAACTTTCTTGTATCAATTACTACATGATGGGTCACCCTAGTTAGCAAATAAGCTGAGGCTAATGGGCTAATGCTGGTTTGGGTATTTGGGCATTTTTGTGGGCAGGATGGTGTTTTTCATAACAGCTGACTTGGGTGCAAGTGTTTAAAAACTATAACTGGCATACTGCCTCACCAATCATGGCATCAGTGCAGCTAATGTCACCAAGCTATGGATACCTGCTAATTCCTACTAACGGTGCTAACATACAAATTATATAACATTACAAATTCACTTGACTGATACTAGAGCAAAGACTTCTTAGATGTTCCATTGGTACAGTTATTTTTGCAACAAGTCATGTTATCTGAGACATTTCTAATAAAATGCTCAGAAAGAACAAACATAGTTGAGTTCACAGCAGCTAGCAGCTTCTGCTAGCTGAACAGAGGCTGCCATTTGCACTGGACACACACACACGCACACACGCACACACACACGACGTTACTGCTTGGATTGATAACATGGCGAAAAGAGAGCATCACTGCACAACAGAATGCAAAAAAAACAAAAAAAGAAAAGGCAATTGTTTTATCTTAAGGTAATTTTGTAATCATTGGAAGGAAAAGTCATAGCTGAAATCAAAATTCAATTTAATCACTGTGCCCTAATCAGCATCATGAGGTAACTGGAATAAGCCTTGCTACTGACCGTTCATCCTGACACATATCCAGGTTCAGCCTCTCCAGCGGTGTGAGGCGGCGGATGGAAGCTCCCTCGTCGTCAGTGTTGATATCTGAGCTGTCCTGGTGGCTCCAGCGGTTAAACCTCTGGACACAAGCAACTCCAGCTGAGCCTCCAGGAGATTCCCCAGAAGTGGAGCTCCTGGTGTTCCCTGCTGCAGCAGCCCCGGCTGGAGGCTCTTCTGGGCTGCTATCAGGGGGGCAGACAGCAGTCATCCTGCAGGGAAAGCCCAAGACAAAGTGGGCTTAGCTCATTGCTGCTAGCCAGCAGGAAAAAAAAAAAAAAAAAAAAAACAACAACAACACACACACGTGACACATTTGATAATTCCTGTCATCATTCTGTACAAAATGTCAGAGGCACTCAGAAGAACACAGTTCTGCCATTGTAAACAGGCACTTTGATGATATGAACCCTGATCCATGCGCCAACCCTTTGACCATATGTTTGATTCTAATCCCCCAGCAACCGTAATGCCGGAAGGGGATTTGTCTGTCCATGTGTGCAACAGTCACACTTGCATTTGAATGAACAATATGTATTTAAGTGACTGTCACCAAATTTAAACTGAACATCCTAAATAAATGCATCTCATTTAAGTTCAAATTTGAGCGTGACCAGGTTTCACCAAGAGCCCCTAAGGACCGCACGCTTTACTGAACAGAGTATTGATTAGAGAAATTTCCCACCAACTGTAAGTCCCCCCCGTATCATATTCCTATTATAACCAACCAGCCACAAAAAACCCCAACCATGGTCTATATAAATTATAAACCTTTCAGCTTTAAATTTTGAAAGCAGAACTGCCAATATTGTATTCACCCAAATCCTAAAGTGGTAGTGTGGCTATCCATGTACCTTTTGGTGATAGTTTCTGGTTTTGTTTTTATTCCTTGATTTAATAAGTTGTTCTTGGCTCATGTCTCACACCTTCCCAAATTTTCTGAAAATCAGTGCCCACGTTTTTAAATAATCCTGGAGGAAACCAAACAATCAAATCAATGTACATGGGAGAAAGCATAACCTCAGTGATGGAGCCAACAACCTTTTCTGATGCACAAAGATCATGCTTACTCTCACACAGCATGCAGTCTGAAAATTAGGGTCGTGCTTCAACATCGTACTCCTTGCAGGTTAATCTTAACAGCTCGTGAACTGAAATTGATGACGTTCGCCGTGTTATATAATATGCTTTGTTCAAACTCTTAATGACATACACTACAGCCACACGGTAAGCACAACAGAGAACCGCACAATCCACGATACTACAGCAAAAGAAAAACAGTGACGTGTACTATATTATTATTCTCATTCAGAAAAATCAATGACCTGTCACTCTGTTAATTAAAATATAAGTGCATATAAAAGAAGCTGATACAGACCCAAAACTCTGACTTACCTTCCGACCCATTAATACAGCAAATCCCATCAAGATCCTAATCCAGATTTTTTTTTTTATATATATCCATTTAGGAAACTTAGTTAAAAAAACAACAAAACAAACCAACCCAACAACAAATTCTAAGGTATGAAGGCCGTTGTTGTATATGTCAGCCAAATGAGGCAAATCCTATCATCTATGAACAAGGACATGCTGCATCCTGTTGTTGGAAAACCTGCTGCACAGAAAACTGTCCTCACCAGAGTGCACCATCATGGAAAATCTGTCACCTGAAGAAGGAAGAACTCTCTTTGCATTACTTGCTGTCTGATTTTCCCTTCGCCGATGCTCTTGGAGAAAAGGTGAGAAGGATGAAGGGAACAGAAGGACCATGTGGCAGTGTTGCTTCCTAATGCAGATCTCTGCAGAGCTTTAATGGGCCTGTCTGGTCTCCGGGGTATAAATAGGCCATGAGTTGAGAGCACTGTGAGGAGGGGTTAGAAGAAAGCAGCTGAAAGGATGTCAGGGTGATGCCACAAACTAACCTAGAAGGAAGCACAGGAAAGATAGGTGTATTTAAAATTTTATACACACACACACACACACACACACACCTGCATCTCGACTTCAGTATATTATAATCCCATAATCCTGTCATTTTCCTCTTTGGTTTTGTAACCCAAAATATTTCATGTTTATGTCCAACACACTCCAAAAATTTATTTGAAATACAAACAGAGGTTTCTGATATCCACCAATGTGAATCACCTCCAAAATTCAGTAGAGTCTTCCATACCCCAATATCTATCTGTGGTGCAAATGTGGTGAGAATCTGTGACGTAGTTTTGACCTCATCCTTCAAAACCTATATATAAAGTGAAAGCCTGATCCAGAATCTGGATCACCTCCAAAATTTAATGGCCTAATATCTATCTGGTGAAAATTTGGTCAAAATCCATGCAGCAGTTTTGACGTAATCCTGCTAACAGACAGACAGAGATAAATAAATGGATGTAATAAAGGATTAAATCAGTCACTTACAGCTAGTTTTCTTCGGACAGGTCAATGGATGGATTCATGAACATTTCCAAGTAATAAAATCCTCCTCTATGCCACTTCATAAAGCTGTATAACTGGTGATGTGACAGACCAAAGCTGCACTATGCACAGTTTCTACAACCACAAACACAGAAGCCTAGAACTGCCTCAGAGTTCTCTTAATGTCTCCATGGTGGCTTCCCTGACTAGCCTCCTTTCACCACTGAACTAGTATAAACTCACTCTGTTGTGTCTTTGGCATTTGATACGCCTCCAAACTAGACGTCCCGGTTTATATTTCATCTTTGCAGTAATGCCCAACATCAAAATGCAAACTTTGTGAGTCTGGACACAAACCTAGTTTTGATAGTTGCTACATTTCTGAAACACTCAAAGTATTGAATTAAGTAAAACTGAAGCAAGTGATTCATAATTTTAAAATGTATAAAACACTAAATTAAACAAAACGGCAGAAAATGATTTTTCATTCTGAAACTCATGAAACTGCTTCACTATTTGAAAACACTCCAAACACTGAACCAAGCAACTCCTTCAGATTAAGAGTTTCTAATTAATAATGGTGACACTCAGCTTCGCTGCGGTCTGGGCATAGATTGATTCAGCAAAGAACACAGCATCATCTGCAAAGTTAAAGTTAGTTCAACCTTCCTCACTGACCAAACACTTAGGTTGCTGATGTCCACAACCCTACCAAACACTCAGTCCATACAACTACAAAAGAGATTCAGAGCCAGAATTATATCCCTGATGAATAGCAAAATTCTCTGGGAAAACTTCAGACTATCCTGGCTCTGCACAGTACTCTGGAAATTCTAGGGTTATTGAATTGCTATAACATTTGTATAATACATTTCATCTTACCATTAAAAATTTACTCTAATTGCAAATTTGGTTACCACAGAATTGCCCACTCCAGCAGTTTATTTATTGGTGATCCCTCATATTTTCAGGATGTCCCACAGAGCAGCACGGTCAACCGAATCAAACACTTTGGAAAATCAACACAGGCTAAAAATATATTCAAGGTTGTGATCAATGTCTACTCAGAAGTAGGGAGTAGCTGGATGAGTTCTTGCTTGTGAAGTCAGGCTGCTCAGGTTAGAGTCAAGTAACAGACTAAATCCTGTCAACAGCGATCCATGCAACCACACAGTAAATTCACCAGTGTTAATTTAACATTGGTAATTTTACTGTGCACCTTTCCCTGCACAGAGAGCTGTGTCATACTCCTGTAGTGGTGCATCCTTTTCTATCCAGAGTAGGATGACAAGGCCCTTTTTTCCTGTCCAGAGATGAAATCCATCTCCCAGAGTTAAACAAACATGGTTTGCAATGCCAGGAGGACAGCACCTCCACCCACCTGGGGTGATCCAGTGTCGCGGATCCTGGATCTTTCCCTGCCCTTTGCAATGTCACCAACATTTCATTGTTCATAATTGACTGCAGGATCAGCTGTAAAGAGCAGAGGTGTGCATCTGGAGCTTCAACTGCAAAAACAAAGGTTTGGAGAAAAGAAGTGCTTTGATTCCTCTGTAAGCAGGCTGAAGGTCTTCGGCCCACAGATGCTGAATCACCTGGTCAGACAATCCGCAAACAAATGCCAACTTGTCTACCCTCAGGACCACTACCGCCATCCCACAGCTTCCTACACAGCCTGGAATTTCAATCATGCACTATGATGCCTGTGGATAATATACAGAGTCCCCTCAGATATGAAAAACCTTCTGCTGTGGACACTGGCACCTCAAATGCAATCCCCAGCAGCTTTCAGAGTCCTGTTGAGGAATAACTCTCATATAGCATTTGAGTCACCAGTGGTGTCCATGTCTGAAAGTGTTCCAGTAAGATTACATACCAAGTCCTGCAAAACAGTTCGAGTTTGATCTATAGCTAAACATCTGCATGATTTCAGCTTTAACATATCCAATAATATTACAAGTCCAATTCCAATGAAGTTGGGACGTTGTGTAAAATGTAAATAAAAACAGAATACAATGATTTGCAAATCCTCTTCAGGTTATATTTAATTGAATACACCAGAGACCAGACATTTAATGTTCAAACTGATAAACTTTGTTTTTGTGCAAATATTTGCTTATTTTGAAATGTCTAACACATTTCAAAAAAGCTGGGACAGTGGTATGTTTACCACTGTGTTACATCACCTTTCCTTCTAACAACACTCAATAAGCATTTGGGAACTGAGGACACTCATTGTTGAAGCTTTGTAGGTGGAATTCTTTCCCATTCTTGCTTGATGTACGACTTCAGTTCTTCAGTCTGGGGTCTCAGTTGTAGTATTTTGTGCTTTATAATGTGCCGCACATTTTCAATGAGCGACAGGTCTGGACTGCAGGCAGGCCAGTCTAGTACTAGCACTCTTTTACTACGAAGCCACGCAGTTGTAACATGTGAAATTTGTGCTGGTAACAATCTGGATTGTCCTTTTCCTCCTTTGTCCGGAAGACATGACGTCCATGATTTCCAAAAACAATTTGAAATGTGGACTCAGACCACAGCACACTTTTCCACTTTGCGTCTGTCCATTTCAAATAAGCTCAGGCCCAGAGAAGGCGGCGGCATTTCTGGATGTTGTTGATGTAGATAAGACTTTATTGATCTCACAGTGGAGAAATTCACGTTACGTGAGCTCTTAACACACAAGATGAGTGCGAGTAGAAGAAAATGTGCATCAAACAGCTTGTGCAAAGATAAGCAATAATAATAACAACAACACAATAAAATAAGAAAATGAGGTAGAAATTAAATATATAAGTATATATGCATATATAAACATGACTGGAATTGAAAATAGGAGCATCTTATTTACAGGATGTGGAGTTTAGATGTGATAAGGTGATACTAGTGCTGGAATTTGTAAATAAGTTATTACAAATGATTTGTGGACATATTATTGCATGTGGTTATTTCACAGTGTTATTGTACAGCCTGACCACAGCAGGGAGGAACGACCTGTGGTATCGTTCCTTCTTGCATTGAGGGTGCCTCAGTCTGTCACTGAAGGAGCTACTCAGCTCCACTACAGTCCGGTACAGAGAGTGAGAGGAGTTGTCCATGATGGATTTGAACTTGGCTAACACCCTCCTCTCAGCCACCTCCTCCAAAGAGGACAGCCCAAGACGGAGCTGGACTTCCTGACCAGCTTGTTCAGTCGTTTTCTCTCCCCCTCTGTGCTGCCTGGGGCCCAACACACGGCAGCATAGGAGAGCAGAGGCTTGCTCACTCTAAAGGATCTCAGTCTCCTCAGGAGGTGCAGGTGACTCTGGCCTTTTTATACAGGGTGTCGGTGTTGTGAGTCCAGTCCAGTTTGTTGTTGAGGTGAACACCCAGGTATTTGAAACTGCCCACAGTCTCTGTCCTCTCCCTGGATGTTCACCGGTGGTTGAGGTGGTGGTTTCCTCCTGACGTCGATCACCATCTCCTTCGTCTTACTAGTGTTGAGACAAGTGGTTGCGCTCACACCAGTCCACAAAGCCTGTGATGACCGACCGGTACTCCAGCTCATTCCCCTCAGACACACGACTCACAATGGCGGATTCAGAGAACTTCTGGAGAGGACGGTGCCCTGGTGGGGCCCCGGTGCTGCACCTTACCACCTCAGACTCACAGCCACGCATCCGCACGTACTGCGGGGCTGAGGTGGGCTGGTGCTGAATACAGTCCGGGGAGAGGAGGGACAAAGTCTGGGGTGCAGTGGAGGTGGCCAGAGGGAAGAAAGAAGGTGGGGGGTCAGAGGGACTGGAGGACAGGTGTGGAGGAGCCAAAATGGTTAAAGTAACTGTTTAGATCCTCTGCAAACAGAGAATCTCCACCTGTAGTCCTGCTGGCACCCTGCCCAAATCCGGAGGTGGTCTTGAGGCCTCTCCACACATCCCTGATGTTGTTCTGGGCCAGCTGCTCCTCCATCTTCCTTCCATACTCCTTGGCTGCCCGGATCCTCCACTGGTGCTCCTGTTGGACTCTACGCTGCTCCTCTCCGTCTCCCGAGTTGAAAGCCCTCTTCTTCTGGTTCATCAGGACCTTCAGCTCGGGGTCACCCAAGGGTGGTTGTTGGGAAAGCACCATACCCTCCGGGTAGGCACAGTGCTCTCCACACAGAAGTTCACGTAGTCAGTGACACACTGGGTCAGGCCGTTGATGTCTTCCCTGTGAGAGTTTTGAAACATGCTCCAGTCTGTGGTCCTGAAACAGTCCCTCAGCCTCTCAGTGGCCTATTCACTCCAGAGTTTCACCGACTTTCTGCACTGGCTCCCTTCTTACCCTAGGTGTGTATTGGGGGAGCAGGTAGACGAGGTTGTGATCTGAGCATATGAGTGGGGGGAGAGGGGCCGAGGTGTAAGCATCCTCCACCTTAGCGTAAAAAAAGTCCAGTATTCTATTGCCCCTGGTTTTACACGTGACGTACTGGGTGAACGTGGGGGGGGTGTCGGAGAGCGAAGCGTGATTAAAGTCCCCGGTGATGAGGAGGAGCGCGCGGGGGTGTTGTGTCTGCAGCCGTGTCACTGTACTGTGAATCTGCTCACAGGCAGCGGTGGCGTCTGCAGGGGGAGGAATATACGCGCAGCACAATCACACTCCCAAACTCCCCTGGGAGATAGTACAGCCTCATGCTCACCGTGAGTAGCAGATCTGATCCTTCACGTGAACATGAGCTGCGTTACACCATCTCTCACTCACAAACAGCAAGCCACCCTCCTCTTCTTCCCGCTCTCCGCCAACGTCCTGTCCGCGCGGATAAGTGTGAAGCCACCCATGTTAATAACAGAGTCCGGTACATGTTCATCCAACCACGTCTCCGTGAAGCACATGAGACCACAGCCCTTATACAGCCTTTGGAAACGGGTTAGCGCTGTGAGCTCCAGACCATGCTTATGTCAAAATCTAGTTCAGAAACATGTTAACTCCACACAAAGCTTCCTTGCAGTGTAACTGTATGCCAACTGTTGACCTCACAGTCGATCCTCAAGTCAAAGTAAGTTTTGATGAACCAAATAATTCCTTGATCTGTTAAAAGCGATGGGTTTAGTTCAATGCAGCTCACAAGGTGAGTCCTTGTAAAAAACTGATTTATAGACACAGGAGGAAATAATAGACACCCATCAGTCGACACAGCAACAGATAAGAAATATGTTCCTGTACATATCTGGAAGAGTACTGGAAATACAGAGAGTGTGCACAGCATGTAGTAGAGGAAACTTCATGGAACAGGTACTGAGAAAGGCCAGTGGACTTCTTGTGAAATGCCCTTCTGATCTATGTGCATCAATAGGGTGCACAATGGATTTATCAATGTGTTTTTGAGAGAAATAATGTAGAAACAGGAGAACAACTGTCCAACATTCAGAAAGGGTGAAGGAGAACAATCCCGCCTAAAAGGATCACAGCTTCTACTGTTCTGTCTGAAGGTTTTCCTCAATTTTACTATTCTGAATGTGCCCTATCAGAAGGTTAATTGCTATTTTTAAACAATTGCTAATACTATTTCCAGTTGTTCATTATATGTGTGAGTTACACAACATGTCTGCAGTAGTCACTGAGAGAAAAAAAAAAAAAAAAAAAAAAACTTAAAATTCTATATTTGCACATTTAGTACAAATTCTATCACTCAAATACTATAGAATTGTACCACCACAAAGAAAACACTTCTGCTGTCCCTACTGTACATAACTATTAGACAAACTCTGTCATGTACTTGCTATTAATAAATGCAATGTCAAATCTGACAAAGTTGGGATGGCATGACATGAAACCGTCAATTTCTATTTAATACACTAGATGGCGGACGCAGCTTGTGAGCTGTTGCCAGGCAGCCGCCCTCTTGCTTAGCATCATTACGCATCGTCAGGCATTAGATTAAATAGAAATCGATGATTCACTTACTTAAATGTAGATTACAGTGACCTGAAAATGCCATTTTTTTGCAGTGTTCAGGTGCAACAACAAGCTGACAAAGAGAGAGCTTTCATAAGTATTATATGTAATATTACGAGCGAAGCAAGGTGCAGCGGCACGAAGCTCGCTCATGGTACAGGGAGTCCCATACAGGAAGTGCCAAATTTTGAGTCCACAGGTAAACAGGAAATGTCAAATGTCAAACATTTCCTGGATCAACACTTCCTGGATTGACAGACGAGATCTTGTTGAATCTTGCAGGAACTCAGTGGCAAGTTCACACTGAAACAGTAAGTGCCAAATTTTGACTCCACAGTGAAACAGGAAATGTCATACATTGAACACTTCCTGGCATGGGTGGAGCTGGATTGTATTGGATTTCCCTGAAATCTGATAAGACACCCCAGCTTGTTTCCGACGGATTGTTTGTTGTTGTGACGCTATTCTGAACTTCATGCGGTTGTATACGTTTCTTTTATTTCTGTTTAGCACTCTTCTGGTTATCAACTGTATCTACTCTGAACGTTATTTATCTATAGTCCTGTTGTAATTCGCTAGCAGTTAACATTCGCAAGCTAGGTCGACTCCTCCCTTCCCACCCGTCGTTATTTTTATAGCTGGTTCTTTTTACCTGGTTAATACTTCTGTTAGTTTTTCAGTTGAACTGCTGTGAATTTTAAGTAATTATTTTACTCCTGTGTAAATCTTAGGAGCGGCTAGCATTTTTGCTAGCGGTTAGCGACTTCGGACCCTCGTTTTCATTTTTTCCATACTTCTGTTAGTGTAACTGTCATGAACTTTAGCTTAGTACTTTACTCTTGTGTTAATCTTAGGAGTGGTATATATATATATATATATACATATACATACACACACACACACACACATACACTGTTCCTACATTTCTAATACTTCTGCTACTCTTTCAGTGCAACTGCTGTGAACTTTAATTCATTTATTTGCATCTGTGTGAGCCTTAGGCATGGTTACCTTATCCATTATTGGTTAGCTTGTGCTTGCTTGGCTATATTCTTGACTTTCCTAGTGCACAAAGTACACTACTTTACACCCTCCATAAATCCTACTTGATGTTGGAAGATAGGGTGGCTCTCTTAGAGAGCCGTGTCTGTAAGTTAGAGCAGCTTCTTTGCGCAGTGGAGTTAGATGTTACGGGCACTCTAGATGAGGTTAGTGCTGGGCCGGCTAGCGAGTCCATTAGCATCAGCCTAGAAACGCCGGCTGTGGAGGACGGTTTTCAGACTGTGGTGAGGCGGAGGAAGCCCCGTAGGGCTTGGTGTCCGGTTGTGGCACCCCGATCACACTCGCCACTGCGAATCGGTTCTCCCCCTTCACCTGAAGTGAATTCTCCGAGCCCACAAGTGACTTCCACTCCTGTCTCCAGGCCAAAACACCGGACTTTAGTGATAGGGGATTCTATCACCCGCAAAGTCAGGTTACAGACGCCAGCTGACGTTAAATGTATTCCTGGGGCCAGAGCTCCCGACATTGCATCCCATCTTAGGGTGCTGACGCTGCAGAAGGGAAGACAGACGAAGGAACATTACATGAGATATAGTCACAGTTATTCACGTCGGCACCAATGATATCAGGATGAAGCACTCAGAGGTCACAAAAATGGACATAGAGAGGACTTGTGACCTTGCCAGAAAGATGTGTCGGCATCGATTAATAGTCTCTGGTCCCCTCCCCTCCCGGGGTACTGATGAGGCGTTTAGCAGGCTGACATCATTAAATAGGTGGCTGGCGCAGTTTTGTCAACAGCAAGGCTTTAGCTTTATTGATAACTGGCTTTCGTTCTGGGGCCGCCATGGCCTGCGGATGCCGGACAGCCTCCACCCTACTGGGGAAGGCGCCGCCATCTTGTCTGCGAACATAGAGCTCTACAGGGAGGGTAACATTAGGACTCTACAGCAGGCCACGGAGCAGGTGATTAGAGACCCTGCAAGGCTTATGACAAATGTGGGTGTGGAATCCATTAGCTTAGCTGGGAAATTAGTGCAGAAAATCCACTATGGTGATAGTGCAGTTTATCTGCCAGGGAGGGAAATTCAACAAGTTGAGACTGTGGCCTGCTCCCGTAGACGTGTCCATACAAATCAGACGGATATGCTTTGCAAACTTAATACCCATTACTATATTGGATCATGTTGAAATTGAGGATGGCCCAGTGGTTGTTCCAGTAATAGCAAAGATTTAGTGTCTGCTACCTACAACGCGCGTGGAATGTAGCAAACCTAAACCTACTTCTAGGCATCTTATATATGCCACTCGAACCACCCCTAAACCCAAACAGTTCAACTGTCAACCCCACTGAGGTCCTTAGACTGGGTCTCATTAACATAAGATCACTGTCCTCAAAATCATTGTTGATTAATGATTTAATTATTGATCATCACTTACATATGATTGGGTTATGTGAAACCTGGCTTAAACCTACAGCTGTCCTCCCCTTAAATGAAGCCTGCCCACCAGCATATACATTTAGTCACATCCCTCGTGATGCGAAGCAAGGCGGGGGTGTTGCTCTCATTTATAAATCTAGGTTTAGCTTATTAGCTGTTGGGGGTCACAAATATAACTCGTTTGAGCATCTGATTCTCTGCTCCACTCAGGATACTATGCATTGCCATGGTCAGAAGAATAAAAATCAGCCGTATTACTTTGTCACTGTATATAGGCCTCCTGGCCCATATTTTGAATTCTTAGATGAATTTGGTGCGTTCATCTCTAACTTGTCAACTAGAGCAGATAACATTCTGCTCATTGGCGACTTTAACATTCATATAAATAAGCCTTCTGAGCCCCTCTGCAAATCATTTATGGAAATTGTGGATGCATTAGGATTTCGGCAATGCATTTGGAATTCGACGCACATTAGTGGAAATACCCTGGATCTGGTTCTCGCACGTGGTATTGCTGTCACGAATATTGACATCATGCCTCTTACATCAGTGGTGTCTGATCACTCATTAAGTTTACAGTTTCGCTGCCATGTTTAGTGGAACAACAACCTTATTTATCACTGCAGTGATGCATCAACTCCTCAACTAAGACTGAACTAGAAGCTAGACTGCCTGATGTCTTAGCCTCACTTTTGACAAATACCCAGTCAGTAGACAGACTTGTGGATAGTTTAAACTCAGTGCTCAAAATGACACTCGACATGATTGCACCACCTGTGCTGAAACCGTGCTCCCCCAAATCGCAGTCACCTTGGTTCAATGATTACCTGCGTGACCTCAAGCATAAAGCAAGAGGTCTAGAACGGAAATGGCGTCGTTCACAATTAGAAGTATTCCACCTTGCATGGCGTGATGCTATCTTAGACTATAAGCATGCATTATTGGCTACAAAGCGGACCTATTACTCTGATTTGATCAACAGAAACAAGCATAACTCAAAGTTCTTGTTCGACACGGTGGCAATACTTATTCATGGACAACCACCTATAGCTTGCTCTCCTTTTACAGCACAAGATTTCCTAGATTACTTTAAGAAGAAAACAGATGACACTAGGTTGAACATATCCCAGCATGCCTTAACCCAGCCACTACACCCTGCTATTGAGGTAGGCGCCACTACTGAGGTATTACCTAAAATTACAGAATTTGATAGTATCTCACTAGACATGCTGATGAAACTCAAAACATCAACAAAAAGCACAACCTGTTTATTTGATCCTATACCAACAAAACTGTTTAAGGACCTGTGGCCCACTCTTGGGCCGATGGTGTTGGAAATTATTAATCTTTAACTTCTGGATCTGTTCCTAAACGTTTCAATCTGCAGTGATTAAACCATTACTTAAGAAACCTAATCTTGACCCTAGTGTATTGAAAAACTAATCGGCCGATATCAAATCTATCATTTTGCTCTAAAATTCTGGAAAAAGTGGTGTCACGGCAGCTCACAGACTATCTTACTGAGAATAATCTCTTTGAGCCACTGTAGTCTGCCTTTAGAAAATATCATTCCACAGAGACGGCTCTCACTAAAGTGGTGAATGATCTGCCTACAATGGATTCGGACACCACTACGGTTCTGTTGCTGTTAGATCTCAGTGCTGTATTTGATACAGTGGATCATCATATTCTACTTGATAGGCTAGAAAATCATTTTGGGATTACTGGGAGTGCCCTTGCATGGCTGACGTCATACTTGACCAGTCATTCTCACTGTGTTTTGTACAGTAACACTACCTCTAACCTTAGTGACATGAAATTTGGGGTTCTGCAGGGGTCTGTCTTAGGCCCCCTGCTTTTCTCCCTTTATATAGCACCCCTTGGGCACATATTGCAGTGTTTTGGGGTTACCTTTCACTGCTATACAGATGATAGTTATATATGCTGATAACTGCTGGTAATCTCGGTCACATAAAATCCTTAAAAGATTGCCTTGCAGCAGTGAGAAGTTGGATGTCAAGAAATGTCCTACTTTTAAACTCTGAAAAGACTGAAATGATGGTTCTTGGTCCAGTGAGACATCGGCATCAATTTGACCAGTTAACACTCAGCCTAGGCTTGTATGTCATACATCACACTGAAAGTGAGGAACCCTGGGGTAATTTTTGATCCTTCATTGTCCTTTGACCTCCATATTAGAAATATTACTAGGACTGCTTTCTTCTACCTGCAAAATATAGCGAAGATTCGTCCCATCCTGTCTATGGCTGATGCTGAGACCCTGATCCCTGCGTTCATCTCTTCTAGATTGGACTACTGCAATGTTCTATTTTCTGGTTTACTGCAGTCTAGCATTAGGTCTCTCCAATTGGTTCAGAATGCTGCAGCCAGACTTTTGACACGAAGCAGAAAGTTTGACCATTACACCTATTCTGTCGTCTTCACTGGCTTCCTGTCCCAGTGAGGTCAGATTTTAAGGTTCTGCTACTAACCTATAAAATTATTCATGGACTGGCACCTCCCTACCTAGCTGACCTAATTAAACTTTACGTACCGGCCCGGGCTTTACGTTCTCAGGGTGCAGAACTACTTTGTCTCCCTAGGGTGAATAAGAAGTCTGCGGGTCACAGAGCTTTCTCTTATCATGCCCCTGTTCTGTGGAATGGTCTCCCTGTGTCAATAAAACAATCAGATTCTGTGGAGACTTTCAAGTCCAGACTTAAGACGCATTTATTTTCCCTTTCATATGGCTAGCATACTGGTACAGTTTTGTTTTACGCTTTTTACTCTTAATTCATGTTATTAGTAATTGGAGCGGGCTGCGGCCTCAACTTCACCTAAATTCTGGGTCTTTTAGTGAAGCTTAGGGCTAGTGATCACCTTAGTATATCTTCTGTTTTTCTTGTTGATTAATGCTGGCAAATTATACAGTATTTTTTGTCTGATGCCTGATTCTGTTTTTTCTCTGTTTAAGGTGCAGCTCCATCCAGAGATGGGAGTTGTGTTTGTGTTGGCGACCCTCCTGTCCTGTGCACAAACAGCAATTCTTGTATAATCATCCGTGAATTGTTCTGTGAATTATTTCTGTAATTTATGTTTGTAGCATGGCCCAAGCAGAGGGTCACCCCTTTGAGTCTGGTCTGCTTGAGGTTTCTTCCTTATCACTGTTGTTCTGGGGGTTGGTAAGGTTAGACCTTACCCGTGTGAAGCGTCTTGAGGCAACTCTGTTGTGATTTGGCGCTATATAAAGGAAAATAAATTGAAATTGCCACACGTCTGATTGAAGAGAACCATTCTGAAATCTGTGACATATTGACTGCTAATTCCATCCTGTACAGTAGTTGGTGTTGTGTTCCACAAAAGAGTTCTAATCCACCTGAGTAGAAGAAGGAAAATGTTTGAGCTAGTTTTGAATTTGAACACATCGTCTAAACCACAGACTCCTAGTTATATTGGTGAGTAGACAGCAGTTTTCTAATGTCTAAAATAATCTTCCTTAAACTCAAACTGATAGAAAATCTCTATAACTTGGTATAAATTTGTTTTAAAATATATAATAGCTTCCTGATGGAGTGGTGTAGAGGTTTTTTTTTTTTTTTCCCCCAAACATAAGACCTGAAAATTCAGCTAATCTGGCTATATTGTGCAGCCCTACTGTGAAGCAGGGCTGTACAGTGCGAGCGTTTTGCTCGCATATTGCACCTAAAATTTAATTGTGCGAGGAAAAATAAAATAAAATGGGCACACGTGTGCGAGAATGTATTTCAACCCTTTCATTCGTATTTTGCTCCTAAAATAAATACAGTGGTCCCTCGCTATAACGTGGTTCACCTTTCGCGGCCTTGCTGTTTTGCGGATTTTTTTAGTCCAATTTTGCATGCTTTTTTTTTTTTAATAGTGCATTGTGTTCTGCGGCCTCATCAAGCAGCCGGTCGCGACACCGCAAAGGGAGAGCATGCGCATTGTGTTCTGCGTGTCTGTTTATAAGAATCTTCTCGCCCAGAAGGAAAAAAAAAAAAAAAAAAAAAAAAAAAAAAAAAAAAGAGCGCAAACAACTACCCATAACTGTGTTCTACACTCGGAAAAAGACACCTGCAGCGAGGTGTGAGTCAGTGGAAAAAGACGTGACAGCGCAGCGGCGTGATCAGAGGAACTGTGAAATACTGGTCAGTCACTATTAATAATTCCTTGTGTCCAACCTCGTACGTTGATCGTTAAAATTAAATTTGTTAGTGCTAAAAGCCATCATACACTCAACAAAAATATAAACGCAACACTTTTGGTTTTGCTCCCATTTTGTATGAGATGAACTCAAAGATCTAAAACTTTTTCCACATACACAATATCACCATTTCCCTCAAATATTGTTCACAAACCAGTCTAAATCTGTGATAGTGAGCACTTCTCCTTTGCTGAGATAATCCATCCCACCTCACAGGTGTGCCATATCAAGATGCTGATTAGACACCATGATTAGTGCACAGGTGTGCCTTAGACTGCCCACAATAAAAGTCCACTCTGAAAGGTGCAGTTTTATCACACAGCACAATGCCACAGATGTCGCAAGATTTGAGGAAGCGTGCAATTGGCATGCTGACAGCAGGAATGTCAACCAGAGCTGTTGCTCATGTATTGAATGTTCATTTCTCTACCATAAGCCGTCTCCAAAGGCGTTTCAGAGAATTTGGCAGTACATCCAACCAGCCTCACAACCGCAGACCACGTGTAACCACACCAGCCCAGGACCTCCACATCCAGCATGTTCACCTCCAAGATCGTCTGAGGCCAGCCACTCGGACAGCTGCTGAAACAATTGGTTTGCATAACCAAAGAATTTTTGCACAAACTGTCAGAAACTGTCTCAGGGAAGCTCATCTGCATGCTTGTCGTCATCATCGGGGTCTCGACATGACTCCAGTTCGTCGTCGTAACCGACTTGAGTGGGCAAATGCTCACATTCGCTGGCGTTTGGCACGTTGGAGAGGTTTGCTCTTCACGGATGAATCCCGGTTCACACTGTTCAGGGCAGATGGCAGACAGCGTGTGTGGCGTCGTGTGGGTGAGTGGCTTTCTGATGTCAATGTTGTGGATCGAGTGGCCCATGGTGGCGGTGGGGTTATGGTATGGGCAGGCATCTGTTATGGACGAAGAACACAGGTGCATTTTATTGATGGCATTTTGAATGCACAGAGATACTGTGATGAGATCCTGTGGCCCATTGTTGTGCCATACATCCAAGAACATCACCTCATGTTGCAGCAGGATAATGCACGGCCCCATGTTGCAAGGATCTGTACACAATTCTTGGAAGCTGAAAATGTCCCAGTTCTTGCATGGCCGGCATATTCACCAGACATGTCACCCATTGAGCATGCTTGGGATGCTCTGGACCGGCGTATACGACAGTGTACCAGTTCCTGCCTATATCCAGCAACTTCGCACAGCCATTGAAGAGGAGTGGACCAACATTCCACAGGCCACAATTGACAACCTGATCAACTCTATGCGAAGGAGATGTTGCACTTCATGAGGCACATAGTGGTCACACCAGATACTGACTGGTATCCCCCCCCAATAAAACAAAACTGCACCTTTCAGAGTGGCCTTTTATTGTGGACAGTCTAAGGCACACCTGTGCACTAATCATGGTGTCTGATCAGCATCTTGATGTGGCACACCTGTGAGGTGGGATGGATTATCTCAGCAAAGGAGAAGTGCTCACTATCACAGATTTAGACTGGTTTGTGAACAATATTTGATGGAAATGGTGATATTGTGTATGTGGAAAAAGTTTTAGATCTTTGAGTTCATCTCATACAAAATGGGAGCAAAACCAAAAGTGTTGCATTTATATTTTTGTTGAGTGTAATTATGTATAGAAAAACGTTCTATTTTTATTTCTCAAACAAATGTTTGGGCCTGAAAACAGGTTGGTCTTATTTTTCTACTCAGGTTTGAACTTTGAGAGTTTTTACACACGAGAGAAAAGTGAGAAAATGTTCATGCCTGATTGAGAAAAGTGTATAAAGTGTGTAGTGAGCACCAAAAGAAGCAGCCTAGCGGTCTCCACCACTGAAGACCTCATGAGGATCACCCTGGAGGGGCCAGCTTTAGAGGACTTTGATCCACATCCTGCTGTGGACAGTTGGTTGAATGTAGCTAAGCGTAGCAGGCGACCTGAGTATAAAAAGTGGGACCGGGATGTTATGTGTGTGTGAGGGTTTAAAATAATACAAGAAATACACAGCAAAAAGTAATGAAATGGACAAAAGCAATGATGTAAATAACGATAGAAAAGGAAGTAAAAAAACAAAGAAATAAATACAATAGAATCATATAAAATGTGCATGTGTGTGGAAAAGGTACTCTGTACAGTATGTGTCTTTGCGTTAATAATAAAATTGTATCAAGAAATTTCACAGTGCTCCTAAATTTTTTTTTTATTTAGGAGCACCTGTGCTCCTAGTGAAAAAGCTAAGCGTACAGCCCTGTGAAGTAGCTGATAAGTTAGAATCTGAATTTACATCAACATAAAAAAAAACACCCTTGAAGTTGTAGGGGGTTAAGAGGGGTGGTTAGGGTTAGATTTTTAGCCATGCATATGCTCCTCAAGAATTTACTGAAAAAATTTTTGAAGGACCTAAATTACATGGTGAGGACTCTTACAGGCATGTAAGATGTAAATTAAAGCCCCTTTCACACCGGGCCTGCATACAGTTGCATATGCTGCGTATCTAATAACGCAAGAATGTCTGCATCAGTTGGTGCAGCAGGGAGAGAGAAGTTTGAGGAGGTGAGGGCGCCAAGGAGCTGCAGCCAAGCTGCACGATTTATAGCTCGCCAACAATGGCGCACAGCAGGAATCATAAATTGGCATCGGGTAGCGTTATATTGTGTGGGTCTGGCATCCAGTCACGTTAAGTACCGTTACATTACCTCAACGTACGTGAAAACTACTTCCTTTCTGTATCCAGTGCTGTCCGCCGAAAATCCGCAAAAAAATTAAACGTTTAATTTTTTGCGTCCGTTTCGCGTCACCCTTTGCGTCCCTCAGCGTGCTGTGGCATTAGGCTTCAAAACTCTGCGTTGTCATGACGTCGCATGACATCTATGTTGACCCGGTGTGAAAGGGGCTTAAGGAAATGCTTAAAATGGCGGTGATTAAGAGGGCAGTAGGTGGGGAGTCTGGGGTTGAAGCCCCTCAGAAGCAAAAGATTTTTGCCATGATTATACTGTCAGCATATTTATTGAAAATAAAGTGTGACAGACCCAAAATGAGATGGTGAGGACTCTTTCTAGGCATGTGCGAATGCAAATAAAGAAAATGCTTAAAGTGGCAGGGGGTTAAGACAGCCGTAGTTGGGGAGCCTGGAGATCGAAGCCCCCCAGAAGCTGAAGATTTTTAGTCATGCTAATGCTCTCCAGAAGCATTTACTGAAAAAAGTCTGAAGGACCTAAATGACGGTGAGATGCTGAAGAGCTTCGCTCGTTCATGTCTGCGACATATACATATTAATGATGTGGGCAAATTACTAACATTTCTGAAAAAAGGTTAGTAAAATATTTGTGTCAATCTGGATTCTGTAAATTAGTGACTTCAATTTTACTGCCTGAATGCTTTGTCATGAGAAATACCACATCATTTGTTTAGTGAGTCTATTAGAAGTCTCACTTTCATACGAAAGTCTCAATTTATCCCTTTTTAATTAGCCTCTGGTTTTTTCTTCACTTCAGGTTTTCTATCCTGAGGTATTTTGTAAGAGCAAATTCATACAATGGAAATGTTTTTTTCCCTCTCAATTTGGTGGGTGACATGACAGTCCCGAACCATCTTTGAAATTATATATTCTACTACTAATGTAAGAATATACACGAGTGAGATTAATTTCTCTATGATATACTCTATATTCCAATTGTAGTGCTTTCAGATTTCTTTCAACTTGGTCCAGAAATTATTGAATAATTTTAAAGGGGTGAAAGTAAACCGGAAAGAAGCAATACGCCATACCAGGAAGAGATACAGTCCTCTACAGCCGGTACGCAGGAGTATGCTCCTGCAGCATCAAGTGCCGTGTTTGACTGTGACATAAAACAAGTTTGAAAGGGAAAAAAAAAAAAAAAAAAGATGACGGGTTGAATCTGTGCCCTACTGATGAAGAGGGAACTGGAGGGTGAAAAGGGGGCCATCTGTGCTCTGGACTCCAAACGTGCCCACACATGAGGTCTATTAGAAAAGTATCTGACATTTTTTTCAAAAACCATATGGATTTGAATCACGTGTGATTGCGTCAGCCAAGCTTGAAACTTTGTGTGCATGCGTGAGTTTTTTCACGCCTGTCAGTTGCGAGTGAGTGAGGAGCGGTCCACCCCTCTCGTCGTTTTTTTTCCATTGTTTAGGAATGGCTCAGACTGCCGCTTTGCTTGATCAAAATTTTTTCAGAAACTGTGAGGGACATCAAAGTAGACGCCATTCGAGAAATTCAGATGGTTTTTGGTGAAAATTTTATGGGCTTCAAAGAGATTACGAAGCGTTACTGTCGCTTTAAGGACGGCCCAGAGTGACTGGTGGTGCGCCGCGCTCCGAAGCCGCCATCGACAGGCTGAGCGACCATTTCATTTCTAAACGGATGGCTGTATGGATCCGTGACCATCGTGTGCAATTTCTCTGGTTATCACAAGAGCTGGACATCAACCATTTTCCGGCAGATTTCACTTAAGAGATTGTGTCATGGAAAGCCGAGCGGAGGCTTCGCGCGTCACGATGGATTCGCTAATGCAGTAATTTTCAACCTTTTTTGAGCCGCGGCACTCTTTATATATTTACAAAATCCTGCGGCACACCACTGTCATGTGTCACGCACCACTAACTCGACTGTCTCTACACGGTGCGTTAGCACATTAGCAACACGTGCGGTACAGATATGACGTAACATAGTATACTATAGTCATGGAGCTGTATATAAGAACTAGAGTCTGCACTCCCAATGCTGCACATTAAACGAAAACGTCCCTTCACGGACAGCGACATGACGTCTCCTAACCGGGCAAAATATTGATGAAGTACCCGGATGTTAATGCATTTTCAATGGAGATTCGCGACTGAACACACTCAGAAAAATGCTTGCAAAATACGTGTTAAAATGCCATTTTGTCCTGGATATCGAGCCAGTAAAATTAAATTACGTCAGGAAAGTATTAAACTTACTCTGACACCCACACATTCACAAATATTAGTGTTGAAAGTTACACGGATCTGTGCTGTTAAGCTGTGCTGCTCGGCTGAGCTGCTGCTGTTCAACGCAGCGCGGCTCCTAAAACCATCACAATACATTTATATATATATTATATTTTTACACAATTATCCTTTATTGACCGAGTTTCATTCATGAAGTCAGCGGTGTGTGTGTGCACATTTCTGTGTGTGTGGCAGCACAGCGCGGGTCATTAATCTCATTATTTTAAGGTGCAAAAAAAAAAAACAAAAAAAAAAAAGCTCCCCAGTCTTGCCGAACAATTTTTAGTCACTAACGACAAGAATTTTAACTAGACATTGGTCTAGCAGTGGAAAATATCAACTAGACATAAGTGAAATTAATGATCCGTGTCATCGGGTGACACAGGTACGGCAGGAGACATACAGCTGTTTATCATCCAAATATCACGGACAAAGTGACAACAATAACCAAAACCACTTACTTATGGAAGGAAATATTGTCTCCCTTGTTCTTCCGTTTGTGACTGCCAACATGCGCAGCTTTCCAGCAAATTCCACCTGTTTGACGAGACTAAGTGAACTTCTACGCACACAAATCACTAACTTGCCCGGAATTAAAATGGCGATCACGCCTCCTTGTCGGCACATGGCTCAGTGCTACTGCGCGCTTTGCTGCCATCTACTGGAATAAAAGAGCATTACACAATCTGCCACACTATTACAGCACATACACCCGATAATGGTGATATTTGATAATTGCCCACGGCACCCCTGACAATTGATCACGGCACCCTAGTGTGCCGCGGCACCCCGGTTGAGAATCACTGCGCTACTGGAACGAGACAAAACCATCTCCGTTTTGGTCTCACAGGACGGCTTTGAGATGGTGTTCAGACAGCTGTCGGTGGTTTTTCCATCGAGTGATTATCTGAGAAATTGTGGATGTGCCTGGACATGCCAGAACATGTCCCGTGAGGTTTCATCACGGCGTTGCTTTGCGCCATGCGGCACCGCCGCGACGCGCGGAATTCCTCTGCACGTTTGTCTCAATGTGCAGAAAGTGCTGATGCCCACGTCTTTTCACAATTCCTGTGCTAGCCAGACGACATCCCGGATAAAACACAGCGTCCAGTTTGGAAATGAATGGCACATTCCACTGTTACAGGAGTTTTTGTCATGGAAAGAGGAGCGGAGGCTTCACGCGTCGCGGCAGTGCCGCATGGCACAAAGCAACGCCGTGATGAAGCCTCACAGGACATGTTCTGGCATGTCCAGGCACATCCACAATTTCTCGGATAATCACTCAATGGAAAAACCACCGACAGCTGTCTGAACGCCATCTCAAAGCCGTCCTGTGAGACCAAAACGGAGATGGTTTTGTCTCGTTCCAGTAGCGAATCCATCGTGACGCGCGAAGCCTCCGCTCGGCTTTCCATGACAAAATCTCTTGTTAAAAGTGAAATCTGCCGGAAAATGGTTGATGTCCAGCTCTTGTGATAACCAGAGAAATGGCACACGATGGTCACGGATCCATACAGCCATCAGTTTAGAAATGAAATGGTCGCTCAGCCTGTCGATGGTGGCTTCGGAGCGCGGCGCACCACCAGTCGCTCTGGGATGTCCTTAAAGTGACCGTAACACTCCATAATCTCTTTGAAGCCCATAAAATTTTCACCAAAAACCATCTGAATTTCTCGAATGGTGTCCACTTTGATGTCCCTCACAGTTTCTGAAAAAAATTTTGATCAAGCAAAGCGGCAGTCTGAGCCATTCCTAAACAATGGAAAAAAAACGGACGAGAGGGGTGGACCACTCCTCACTCAAAGCCTGCTCACAGGCGAATGACGCAACCGACAGGCGTGAAAAAAAACTCATGCATGTGCACGAAGGTTCAAGCTTGGCTGACGCAATCACACGTGATTCAAATCCATATGGTTTTTGGAAAAAATAATAAGGTCGGATACTTTTCTAATAGACCTCGTACACAGCCTCTGGAAACGGGTTAGTGCTGTGAGCTCCTTCGTCTTGTTGCGGAGAGACCTTACATATTCCCTCTGTGGTCATGGGGAATAAGTCCTTCTCCGGCCATCCCTGCAGCCTCTCCGTCTCCTTCGTATGTCTGCAGGTATGTCCAGGTGCTCAGCATAGTGGGGACCTGGCCCACTGTACATAGAGTCTCCTTAGTCCAAGCAGCTGATCCCGGGTGTAAACAATGGGGCGGCCGGAGCCGGAGACAAAGGGATTTCCCCACATTGCCTCAAAAAGTGCCGAAAGAAGCAGAAAGCTAAACACAAGAGTTACAAAAGTGGGTTTCCCATGTGCACACTTGCACAGGGTACAATCCACTACAAATAAAAACAAAGCACTATTAAAAAGTATTAAAATTAGTGAAAGTAGGATAAGAGGGGGCAGAGCTGAAGTAACAGGCTGCTGCATCGACAGCACCATCTTCACTTTGCATAGTAGAGTTTTAACTTGCACTTGTAGATGTAGTGACGAACTGTGTTAACTAACAATGGTTTTCTGAAGTGTTCCTGAGCCCACGCGGTAAGATCCTTTACACTGATATTGGTTTTTAATGCAGTGCTGCCTGAGGGATCAAAGGTCACAGGGATTCACTGTTGGTTTTTGGCCTTGCCGCTTACGTGTATAAAGTTCTCCAGATTCTCTGACTCTGATTATATTATGGACTGTAGATGATGGAATCCCTAAATTCCTTGCAACTGAACGTTGAGAAACATTGTTCTTAAACTGTTGGACTATTTTTTTTATGCGGTTGTTCACAAAATGGTGATCCTCGCCCCATCTTTGCTTGTTAACAGCTGAGCCTTTTGGGGATGCTCCTTTTATGCACAATCATGACACTCACAATTAGTGTCCTCAGTTCCCAAATGCTTATTGAGTGTTGTTATAAGGAAAGGTGATGTAACACAGTGGTAAATATACCACTGTCCCAGCTTTTTTTGAAACGTGTTGCAGGCATCCATTTCAAAATGAGAACACATTTGCCCAAAAACAAAGTCTATTAAATATCTTGTCTTTGTGGTGTATTCAATTGAAAAGGTTTTGCAAATCATTGTATTCTGTTTTTATTTTCATTTTACACAACATCCCCACTTCATTGGAATTGAGGTTGTAAAAATGTGTGTAATATTTAAGTTTACACTAATTTCTGCAGCTTGGTTTTTAAAAATCTATATACCACATAAACCAAACGTGTATTTTCGTGGTGATGTGTGAAGTATGTGGTACATACAACTTCTGTTGTCAAAGTGTCCATGATGTTTTCATTGTTTTAAAGTGTGAACGAAACTGGTGTTTTCAATAGGTGTTCTTCAGTTCATCTGTTTTGAAATGTTTGACGCTTCATTGGGAAATCAAAGTGGTCGTCTTTAGCCACGCCACCTTCAAACGGTTGTCATGAATATCTTTGCACTGATCTCCTGAAAGCAGGAAAGGCCTTTCTCTTTGCAACACAAAACAGCATAGATCTCAACACCAGCCCTTTATGTGGGCAAACAATAAGACGAGTAAATGAAGTGATGATGAGAAGAGCAAAAAGAGGTATGGGACAAGGTTTAACCCAAGAAACTCATCCTCCATCTTGGACTATAGTCACTCACAGTGAGCCTCGTATGTGTCTGCCTAAGCAATCAGTAATTTGCCACAGTTATTCCAGTGGTATCAGCAGAGTCTCCAAAGGGTCCTACAGTTAGGTTCATAACTATTTGGACAATGACACCATTTTTATAATTTGCTTCTATACACCACCACAATGGCAGTAAAGTGAAGTAATAAAGCTGTACTTGTAGTGTGGACTTTTACATTTGACTAAAATGACTTTTGCATGATGTTGAAATTGCAACTGAAACAAAATTTCTTGGAGATATCAATGATGAATTAAGGTGGAAAACATTAATTATGTTCAATCTAAAATATCAAAATCCATTGCAACTGTGTACAAAACCCAAGAGTTCCTCTCTCAGTATTCACCAACTATTTATTATTCATTAATAGCTCCATATATGCCATAAGAATGATCAGTAACCTTACTTTGAGTCTATTTATCTGTTTAAACATTCTGAAATTCAAGCATTTATTTGATTATATTACAATACAAACCATGTATAAAGCAAAAAATAAAACTTCTACCTCAACATGTCCAAAACCTGTTTAAAATTAAGGACTCCATTTATAATTTGAGAGAAACATTATTATTTGATAAAAAAAAATATAAAAAAAAAGACACCAACACACACCACTGTGTCTCTGTAAAAGGAGTAAACGTTTAGAAAAACTGCCCCGAAAACATTAAATTATGTGGTACTCTAGTCTGTTTTAGACTAACAAGAAGTTATATTATTTTTACAGTATGGAAATTAAGTTTATTGATTTTGCACTATTACTTTTGGATTGTGCGCTGTGCACTATTATTTATTTTGTTGCAAGGAGAAATTTAAGTTCACTGATTAATTTCAAATGTTTGTGTTTTGTTCTTTTTGTATTAGTTGTCATGGGTATCTTTTCTTAAGGTAAAAGGGGTAGTAGGTGTATATAAGCTTTTGCTTCTGCCTGCAGCCTTTTGGTCATATTGGCTGAGAAATCAGGTTTTTGTGCTGAGGAGTTTATTTTCTTTTGTGTGCCGAAATAAACTCATTCATTCATTACTTTAGTCATTCATAATTCAGTAGGTTTAATAAATATATTGCATAAACCATTTCAGAATTACAGCCATTTTTTAAATACACAATCTCTCCATTTTCCCAGTCACACAACCTGTCTGTGTCCTTGACACTTCATCTACATCGTCTCAGTCCACCCAGCTGTAAATAAAAACAGGTCTTGACTGGGGAAGTAACCTGGCATCCCATCCAGAGGGAGTCATAGACTCTTATCTACGTCATGCTACGAAACATGGGGATAAACACCAGCACCAAGAGGCTTCAGGGCATACATAAGACTAACCTCTTCCTCCATTTTCAGAAGCCATAATCAATTGGACAAACTAAATACAAGGATTATTGTCAATTCATTACTTTCAATTGTCAACTTAGTACTTTTACAGACACTTTCTTTTGACAAGTCAGGAGATGGACACATGAACATTTTAAAGTCACTTAATATGTCCTGGACTGCACTGACATGGATCATTGAGAAATAGAATAGTATGGTTCCAAATGAAAAATGTGCATAGAGTCAGCAGTTCTCAAAAACACAGTACTAGTGAGGCAAGCCACCAAGACACCAATGACAACACTGAAGCTGTTACAGGCCTCTGTGGCTGTAATTAGAGAGTGCAAGTTATTCCTTTTGCATCTCCAGTCACAACTTAATGTAATTACCTTATAAAGTGCATAGAGCGGTGTAATACCCCTGTAGCTGTTGCAATCCAGGCAATAAGACTTGCCTTTACAGAAAGGGACAAAGAACAGCTCAAATAAATCACTGAAAGCCAAATATTGCTGTGAGATTCATTTCCACGATAAGTGTATGTAAACCTCGGACAACAACTGTATATATCATTAGACATTTGTTGAGTCCAAGATATCTGCTCTCCATGGTAACTCAACAACAGCACGTGGCTGCTTGGTGATTGACAACAACTGACTGTTTCTTTTTCCCCACTTCAGGCTAAGGATCAGGCATTAAAAAGCAGAGCAAACATTAACAGTTACACAGAACTGCATTAACCTCAAGTATATCTGTTTTAATTACAAGGAATAAGCAGAATGCACCTACACACAGCACTGCACGCTCAAATCCAGACAGACAGTGGGCTGAGCTTTTTTTTAGGTTGCACCCCCCCCCCCCCAAAAAAAGTGTTAAATAAAAAGTGTTATGATTAGAATCTGAAGCGTCAATTGTAAAAATGGTACTACAAAGAAAAAGATACTAAAAGATTAAAAAGTACTTTTATTTAAAACATTTGTGGCGCAGTTGAAGTGTAAAAATAATGGAACAGCAGTTAAAGTGCTGTCTGACTGCATTCTAAACAATCGGATGGTGTGAAAATGGCATTCGTGACATTCTGAGCACATCTGGGGGGGGGGGCATATGTTTCTGCCATGTTGAGCCCCGGGTCAAATGTCCAGGATGTGCCTGAATGCACCACGAATGCGCCTCGAGTGCTACTGGAATATATTCTGCCAAACTGCAATCAGATCACAATCGTACGGCTTGTAAGTGCATTCTTATTGTTTTTACTGCATTCTGGCAGTTGTCCAGGTACTCTTACAGTGTTCCACCTACATTTGTACTGCGTTCGGAGGCTCATATGCACGGTGTGCACAATCAGTTGGGGAGGGTCCAAGCACAGTCGGTGTTCAGACGGCTGTCCTCTGCAATTCTTATTCCCTACCAGATGTGGCACAAATTGCGGGGTTTTTTTTTACATTCCGCCTGATGCTTGTGGCTCGTGCTCATTTGTACTAAGTGTGACAGGACCCTTAGCAAGGTCATTGAAGACAAATAAGAAGACTCCCCCAGGGAAATTGAGGTTCCAGCAACATTGTGTAGCAGCACACAGGGTAAGAAGCACACAGTATCAAAAGTGAAAGTTAAAAAAAAAAAAAAAAACATAATATTCGCTACTGATTTACTGGCTACTACTGTTAACACATTACTTGTTTTAAGGCAGGGAAAACAGCATCGGATTTGACATCAGTATTAACAAGTACTTAAGGTTCCACTATCATTGTTCCACACATTTCGCAAATCAGAACTAAGAACTATTCCTGAATTGGAATTGTGCTACAGTGCAATACTTCTGGAAGTGTGCAAAGTCATGGTCCAGAAGTAGAAGTATTGCTCAAATTCCCAAACAATGCTTGCATTTTACAAAAATTGTACTATGACTCAGATTCTCAATCTAATCGTAACCCAAAACCATCTAAGATAAAATAAACTGCAAAGTTGGATCTAACAAGTTTACAACCTTGCTCCAACGCTGGAAATGGAAGTCATATTCAGGAGTAAGAATAAATATATAACTCATTCATTAATTTATTTTATGCTGGTGACCCTGTGTCACTGACCGAACGGTCCCCACTAAAAATCAGTTCACTTTTTGCATCTGCGCATGCATCATTAGCTGCAGTTCACCGATTATCACCTCGTTTCTGCTTCAAACTGCACTCCAGTCATCATCTATCTCAGTGACGGATAACTGAAGCTTTTGTGCAACAATCGTTTCCACATAAATTACGCATTATTTCATCATAAAAGGCGGCGGAAGCTATCAGAGCGATGCGGCTAAATGAGCTGCTTGCGGATGCATTCACTGCATTGGCCATTTCAAAGAGTCACGGAATTTCACAGAGTTCCTGCTCAAAATGGCTTCGTTTCTGCTTAAAGCTGACTTTAGAATGATTTAAGAGGTTTTACCTTTATCATCTGATGGCTACTAATCACATTAATCCATTTGACCGCTTTGGGTGAGGAGACTGTCTTAGACAAGCGGTAGAGCTCTGAAATGACGCATGCGCAGTTTTTACGGGCAGACTGTTTGGTCTGCGACACCAGGTCTGGGTTGTAGTGGCAGCAGACCAAGCAGCTCAATGCTCACTTCCCTATCCACAGTAGAGAAGCTTGAATCTTCGACTGGACTGGGTTGCTTGACGCGAGGACGTTTCGCTTCAAATCGCAGAAGCTTCCTCAGCTAAAATTCTTGCTCTGGTAGTCAGGAGAGGTGTCAGTCCCATCGTTAGGAGGGACAGCTACCCTGTCATTAGGAGGGTGCTAACTAGAGCAGGTGCTAATTAAAGCAATTGTTTAGTCACTAGCCTATAGCAGTCTGCCTCTAGGTTGGAGGCGTCTGGTTAGGTTTAAAACTCCAGCTTTTGTGGCTTCTGTTTGTTCTTCTCTACAAACGTCAAGACAGAAGTCAGACTACCAGAGCACGAATTAGCTGAGAAAACATCTGCAATTTGAAGCAAAACATCCTCGCGTCAAGCAACCCAGTCCAGTCGAAGATTCAAGCTTCTCTACTATGGAAACCACCTGGACAACTGAGAGCCTACACAGAAACATTCCCTAGCCACAGCCAAATCCTCCATCTCTTCCTGGTAGATCCAGAGGTGTTTCTAAACTAGTTGGGAAATACAACCCCTCCAGTGTGTCCTGGGTCTTCCCCGGGGACTCCTCCCAGTTGAACATGCTTGGAAGACCTCTCGAGGAAGACAACCAGTTGGCATCCTCACCAGATCCCAGAAACACCTCAGTTACACCCTTTCCCAAGAAGAGACAAAACTGTGCACACATTGTTTGCACAACAATCTCCAGCTTTGCAAACATCCAGCTGCGGTTTCTGACCACCATACAAAGCATTTCACCTGAAGCACTGAGGTATGCTTGGACTTTTTTAAACCACCGATTTAAAAATTTGCTTGAAGCTGCATCACTGCTTCTCACTCAATGACTGATGATCGAGCCGGTGTGCTGCAGTGACGGGGGCAGCCAGGATTCTCTGAAGTCAGAACAAAGTTGCCATGGCACTGTTTGCAGGCAGAGCAAAAACAAAGCCAAGCGACACATGAAACTGGCATTTGATATAACTAATTATTCATTTCCTGCATTAAAGATACGAGCTGAGCCATTATTCTCTGTCAGAGCTTCAAAGAGGTTTTTAGTCAAAGAACTCAAACATGCAGGGCAGCGTTTGATGTGCTGCCACTGACCAAACTTCAAAGAGCAATCAAACACACACAGGGAGAAGTAGGCTGCCTGCAAACACACAATGTATAGGTGCTGTTCAGCCTCAGTGTGAGATCAGACTGACTAAGCTATTTAAAAGAAAACAAAACACACACAAGTTCCCCCTATATAACAAATGACAGATCTGGTGCTTCCACATCACCTTATTTTACACTGAAGAACAGTGTTGCCACAGTTACTTTGAAAAAGTAATCCAATTACTCCTTGAAAAAGTAACTTAGTTACTTTACTGATTACTCAATTGTAAAAGTAACTAAGTTAGATTACTAGTTACTTTCCCCAGCTGTCGACAACAACCCTCTGCCACCTCAACATGACAGTGATACCTGTTTTGCCAAAACTCACTTTATAGTCACCCTTTCTTGACTTCAATGAAAATAAATGTTTTATAAAAAGTAAAATAAAGACCTCTTTCTTGACCTCATATTGAACTGTTGACAGCACTGTAACAGTAAAACTTGCAATTTCTAACCTACATTGTTTATAAATGTAACTATTAAATTCTTTCTAGCATTTTTTTAACATTTAAATTCTCTATAAACATTTTACTTGTCGAAATTACTATTATTTTAAGTAGTATTAGTAGTTGAAGTAAAAAAAAGGCTTCAAAACTGGACCTTTAATCTAGGGGTGTTGGGGGGCACATCCCTGCCCCACGCCCCCATTCCATCTGGATTCGCCCCTGCTTTGGCGTTTGAGCACAAAGAATGGATAACATTTATTTATGCAGAAAACATGACCAGATTTACAGGTAAGAAAGTTTTATTGCGTTTTCACATCATGTGGTCCTCAGAAAGAGAGTTTAGGTGCATTTGAGTGGAAAATAGTGTTAGTTGTTGACGTATCGCGGAGGATCAGCTGTTTTTAGCAGCAGATACAGAGCGGCTCAGCTCAGAATTCTAAATAAAGGAGAAAAAAAAAAAGGATAAAAACGTCTTTGTAAAGCTCAGTGCAGGTGTGCTGTTGTCACCGCGCTTTAAGAGGTGAGGACGAGTCATAGCTGCTGTAGAAAACCGTGGATGAAAAGCTCACAGCTCGATTAAAGTGGGCAGTTCAGTCGAACCCCGACCTCCTGCCCACGGACCAAGTTTAATGCTGCTATCGACCCACAATGCAAAAATAATAGTAACGCACAGTGACTTGGAGAAGTAACTAATCTGATTACTGATTTGGCAAGATTAACGCGTTAGATTACTCATTACTAAAAAAAAGTGGTTAGATTAGAGTAACGCGATTCCGGCATCACTGCTGAAGAAGCAGCTTGAAGAGTCCAGTTACTTTCAAATAAACTTTTGGATAGTTCAATGCACACCCACTTGACTGGCACAGCCAACCACAGAAAGAAGGGGGAAAAAAAAAACAAAAAAAACAAACAAATAAATAAACTGCTTTTGCTGCCGTGTTTGTGTTTTACAGCTTAACCACCGTGAGACACTCACAAAATAACGTTGTTTTGAATAATAGTTCTGTTTAAATGCAGACCATCACAATCTCTGACCACTGCATTCTGTGACTCGTCACTTTTTTCTCACTCTGACTGAAACATTGTTAAGGTGCAGACAAGAAAAACATGCAGCCAAACTCCGGTGATGCAGCTAAGTTCCGCACTGTGCTCTGGAAGTGACAACTGGCAGACTTTTATACGTTGTTCATTCCATTGCAAACTGTATGCATGCTTTTTTTTATTAAATCGGCTTGTAAGCATTTTAAAATCAGGCCATGCCGGTGGTATAGTGGTTGGCCGATTAATATGCTTACAACGCCGATTTTCATACCAATATCAGGGAGCAAAAAAAATTGTGCTACATCCTTCAAATAAAATGTCTGACTGAAAAAAAAAAACAAAAAAAAAACACTTCACATTGTACAAAAATAATGACTGCAACCATTTTTGTCCTGTTCCTGCAATTCCATTGGAAAAAACAACTAAAACAAAAAACATCTAAAATCAACTTTTTTCAAAAAAAGCTGCCACATTATCATAAAATGCCAAGACATCGCAGCAGCTTATTAAATTACGAGTGAAAAAATTAATGTTAGAATTCCTCTGTGTATCCCCTGCATCAATTTTTCCAACCCATGAGGAGACGTCAATGCTGGATAACTACATATGTGACAAATGGTAAGACTTAAAGTCCTAGCTTTCAAAGCCCAGTATAGTTAATTTTTTGCTGCTCTTATTAGCATATACATTGTTTACTGCCTATATACTGTAATTATATTTGCCACAGTCTTTGAGTGAGAAAATGCAAATAAAGATAGTTTTGAATTAGTGATGCACTGAGTTGAGAGTCCATTTAATCTAAATTCAGTAATTGCCAAGTCAGAAATCTTGCATGGTGTCACACAGAACAGTGTTTACCTCATCCTGATGACAGATAATGAAGCACGCACAGACAGATTTCGATTTATCCAACCTGTTTTAAAAAATAAAAATATCTGCTTTATATCTCAGCCATCGGCCACTGAAAAACCCCTATCAGGCGATCCCTAGTTTTGGAGAACTAAAAATGTTCATACACAAGTTATACATTAATATGCTCTACATCTGAAATCAGCAGGCTGGTAACTGAAGCATTTAGATGCTTTTACTCAAGGAAATTGACAACTTTCATATCTAAATCTCATGGATTATGCAGTTATGCAGATTCCAGTGTGTTAAACGGGCAAGGCAAAATTCCCTACAATGATCTCTACTCCACCATATTCATGACCAACTGGTTCTGCAAACCAATATTGTGTAATTACACCAGTGCATGCAGGAGTATTGATTTGAATACTACTGAAAGTAAGAAATAGGTTTGCTCAAATTTGAACCAATCTTCATGGAATGGCTGAGGTTCAGCCAATAAAGCAATCAGATCAAAGCAAAATGATTAAAGGTCCAAATTTGGGCACAAATCACATTCGGAATGGCTGTTCAGAGGAATCAGTTAACGCTACCCCTATGTTTACTAAAACACTAATATGAAATAATAGATCACCTTTCTATTGATCACATGTACCTTGGGTGACCCTGAAAGGCCAAACTCAAGGCCATAACCTTAATTTGCATCCTGTATGGATTAAACATGGTAGAGGGGTTGTATGTTAGTCAAGGATAAAGTGATTCAATTTTGTAAAGAACTGGTCAAAGGCCACATAGAACCATAGACAATTATGGTATTACTGAGTCACAAAGAACACTGGTATACAATCAAAATGCTTCCAAAATAAATATAGTCAGACTTTAGTAATTTTGGGCCACTGAGAATAAAAATGATGCTTGAAATTGTTGATTGCTCTAGTTTTTAAACATATGCTACCGGGTCAACATATACAACCCTGACATATGAATCACAGAAGATGGGCAAGTTATAAAGGCAAGGAATCTTAATTTAAATCAAAAGTGGCTAAATGCATCTTTGGCTGAATCTCGGAATAAACGTGAAGTAAATACATTGAATATTAGAACTGTTACAATTATCTTCCGATAAGTTTTGGTCCGATAATTTTTAAAGCGCTAACATATTTTTGCAGGCGTGGTGAACAAAGCTTAACAGTTATAAACATCTATTAAATCTAAAATCAGTTGTAGTAGATGTGCAATTCTATCTTCTGCACACAGAGGAGAGCTGGTTCCAAAAGAAACTGCTCTATCCTCTGCAGGCAAAGGAGAACTGGTCACAGAAAGCAAAAAAGCTCATTTCTTTTGATCTCATACTGTTACGCTGGCAATATCACCCAAATCATCCAGAGGTATACAGTTTTAACTTGTGGTTAAAATTTTAACCAAACTAATTTCGGACAAGTTATTTAAATTACCGTCACGTCTGAAGTTTTATAAAGTGAAAATCACTGAGCGTAGGTCCAAAGGCAGTGCATTCCACATTTGTGCATTCCACATTTTAGGTGCCACCACCTCGAAAGCACAGTCTCCCCTGGTCTTCAGTCTTGTCCTAGGCACAACCAATAGGCCCAGGTCCGAAGACCTCAGAGACCTGCTTGTCACATATGGATGTAATAGCTCGGTGATATAAGATGGCATTTGACCATGCAGAGCTCTAAAAGTCAGTACTAGAATTTTAAATTGGAGTCTGAAATGGGTGGGGAGCCGGTGCAAAGAGGAGAGGATTGAGGTTATATGTGACCTCTTTGATGACCTCGTCAGCAGCCTTGCAGCCGCATTCTGAACCCTTTGTAAGTGGTCCAAAGAGGACTTGCTAAGGCTAAAAAATAGTGAGTTACAGTAATCCAGACGTGACGACACAAATGCATAAATGATCATCTCCAACTCCGCCCGAGACACAATGCTGCGCAAATGGGCAATATTACGCAAATGGAAAAAACAAGACTGTGCCAGGCGGGTAACATACGCGTCAAAATTGAGGGAGTGATCGAACGTAACACCCACGTTCCTCACTGCTGAGCGAACAAAAGGGGCCAGAGAACCAAGATTCCCAACCACAGTGGGAACAAAGAAGTGTGGACATGCTGTGTCCAGGGGCATTATGGGTAATCTCAGTACATTCATGACAGAAGAAATGCATGACACTCTGATCAGGCTCCACACGGACAACAGCATTAAACTCTTTGTATATTGTGCCTAAAACTCTTGTGAATATATTCTCTGGAATTATAGACATTGTTATTGTGTTTGTTTTATGTAAAAATGCCAGAAGAAGCCCAGGTTGCTTCTCCATTATTTTCAATTGGAATCATTGCAATCGATTCCTTTCTGCTCTTTAGAGCCCTGTTTATGTCAAACACTGTCACCTTTGTTCCAGAGTAATATATATAAGATGTCTGAAATTCAGTTTGCATTTATTAAATTCCAGGCATCTTAAACGTAGCAGACACGGATTATCTGGAATTTTGTTTTGGCAAGTTTTTATGGTCTCTACTACCATCTACATGGATGCTTAGGATGGAAAAAAAAAAAAAGACAGCAATCCAAAGTCTTGGTAAACTGAAAGACAGCAGCTATTCGTGGCGAAGCGGAAAAGGGGGGTTTGCCCCCCCCCCCCAGGAAATTTTAAGAATTTAAGTGCCCTGTCGTGCATTATTTGGATTAAATTTGGACTTGAAACAGCTGTTAAATTTCTCTTGCAAACTCATGCAGTATGGCATGTTGTACTATCCTGTAGGAGTGCGAGGTCTGTTAGAAAAGTATCCGACCTTTTTATTTTTTGCAAAAACCATATGGATTTGAATCACATATGATTGCATCAGCCAAGCTTGAACCTTCGTGCGCATGCATGAGTTTTTTCACGCCTGTCGGTTGCGTCATTCGCCTGTGAGCACGCTTTGTGGGAGGAGTGGTCCAGCCCCGTCGGCGGATTTTTATTGTCATGAAAATGGCTGAGCGACTGCCGCTTTGCTGCATCAAAAGTTTTTCAGAAACTGTGAGAGACAGCCAGGTGGAAACCATTCGGAAACTTCAGATGGCTTTCGGTGAAGATCTTATGGGCATCACACAGATTAAGGAGCATTACAACCGGATTAAAGACGGCCCACAGCAGCTGAGGGCGCGCCGTGCTTTGAGCGGCCATCAACAGGCTGAAACGGCCAGATCATTTCCAAAGTGAAGGCTGTGTTGATCCGGGACGTCGTCTGACTACCAGAGAAATGGCAAGAGAGGTGGACATAGCACTTTTTCGGCACATTACACTGTTACAGGAGATTTTGTAATGAAAGACGTGTGGCGGAATTCGCATGTCAGGACGGAGCCGCTAATGGCGCAGAACAAAAAGCACCTCCGTGTTAGAAGTCTCACGGGACATGCCCAGCTCTTCCACCATTCGGCTTTTCAGTTGAGTGAGTATCCGAGAAATTGTCGAAGATCTGGGCATGTCACAACATGTCCTGTGAGACCAACACGGAGGTGCTTTCGTTCAGCGCCATTAGCGGCTCCGTGGCGAATTCCTCTGCTCCTGTTTTCATGACAAAATCTCCTTTAACAGTGGAATGTGCTGGGAAAGTGCTGATGTCCACTTTTTCTGCCATTTCTGTGGTAGTCAGACGACGTCCCGGATCAACACAGCATTCAGTTTGGAAATGATCTGGTTGTTTCAGCCTGTCGATCGCCGCTCGGAGCGCGGCGCGCCCTCCGCCATTGTGCACCGTCTTTAAACCGGCTGTAACACTCCTTAATCTCTGTGATGCCCATAAAATCGTCCCTGAAAGCCATCTGAATTTTCCGAATGGTGTCCACCTGGCTGTCTCTCACAGTTTCTGGAAAAATTTGATGCAGCGCTGCTCCAGCTGTTCAGACATTTTCCTCACAATGAAAATCCGACGAGGGGGGAGGACCAGTGCTCACTCAAAGCCTGCTCACAGGCGAATGACGCAACCGACAGGCGTGAAAAAACTCACGCATGCGCACGAAGGTTCAAGCTTGGCTGATGCAATCACATGTGATTCAAATCCATAAGGTTATTGCAAAAAATAAAAAGGTCCGATACTTTAACAGACCTCGTATATACAGAATATAACACCACAATAGTTTACAAATATAGCTAACTCATGCAAAAAACTTTATTGATTTAGTTTGTTTTTGATTGGGCTCAAAGACTAGGCAATTAAAATCTCAACATTCAAAGAACTAGTTAACTTCATAATGCTTTCAGACTAGAGACTAGATAATTGCTTTCAGACTAGATAAAGATACATAACACTGATGAGATTCTGCTTAGGATCAATTCACTATGCCATCACAGATGACATGTATACATGCTATTATAGTAAATACAGTCAGCCTATTTGTCTGCTCTGAACACTGACATGGCATCTAATCAGTCATTCTATACCGATTCAGAAACAAAAGAAATCTACAGGTTTTCTATCATTTCGACACACTTCGTTAACACCGCTGGGTTTCCCATGTGCCGTTACTTTAACATAATATTTCACAACAAAAAATAAAATTAATTCTGCTAAATTATCTCCTATAAGTTCATCTGAACATTAAATCATTAACATACCTGTGTTTGTGACGAATTGTGAAGTTAAAAGCGAATTGAACAACGAACTAGTGAACGGGTAGAAATTTTGTTGAAGACAGATTTGGCGCGGGAAGCTGAGAAAGATGTCGGGCATCGAGATATACCGCACTATGCCTCGTCTCACACCGCCAATGTAAGCATAAAGAGAATCTGTGGTGGTAGAGTCGCCGCGATTTTTAAACCAATCAAAATGCATGTCGTCTTCACATTGCGGATTCCGAGATGGCCGCCTCCATCTCCGGTAAACACATAGGGTTCTAGCTAGGATAAAATTTTAGCGTAGCGGTAATGTCGAGGAAGTGAAGCGACCGGGGGGATGGTGCAGAAGGGGGGAAGCTTTCGAAAATTCAAGCTAAAAATTGGCCATTCTAGGGGTACCCAAAGGGGAAAAGCCAGGTACGACAGCCCACGTCCCTTCATCATGTCCAGAAGGCTGGGGAATAAATGGACTGCATTTATATAGCACTTTTCCATCTGCATCAGACGCTCAAAGCGCTTTACAATTATGCCTCACATTCATCCCGATGTCAGGGTGCTGCCATACAAGGCGCTCACTACACACCAGGAGCAATAGGGAATTAAAGGCCTTGCCCAAGGGCCCTGAGTGATTTGAACCCATGATCTTCTTCTGGACTCAAGCCCAACACCTTAACCACTAGACCATCACCTCCCCTTGCTTCGATTCACGCTTCAAACTGGAGTTGCGCTGCAGAAACAGTTGATTACAGACGCTATATTGAAAATAAGCGCAACAGTCCAAAATTATAGCATAACGGGCCATAATGCAAGTTTGCGCTAGCTAGAACCCTATTTTATGATAAATTTCTCAGCGATTTGGACTTTTTCCGCTTTAAGAATCTATTTATTTTGACTCCGGTTACATCAGACGGTTGTTAAATCAGTTCACAACTTGACTTTTTGCAAATGGCTTTTTTTTTTAACCAATAAAAGGGCATATTTTACAAAAGCACATTTATACGTAAACACCCACACGCGCACACCTCACATTGTGTTGGTTTTTACATAGAATGAATGAGTCAACCAATCAGTGTTAGGGGAGGCACATTTTACCCATAATCTCTTTGGCATCTGTGTTTAAGATGTATGTTATATTTTAACATTGTACAAATGACAGAAATGACATTAATGGAGTTATTCTCTCGGTATTAATTTTATTTATTAATCAAAACCATAAATCCACACTGCTTTATTTTCCAAGACCTCTGCCTTATGGTGACACTGCTATTGAGTAGAGAGTTGAGCTTTGCAGGAGCTTCCAGCAGGGGGCAGGGCGCTCAAAGACAGAAGTGCTGACTCATTGTTTGGGTCTGTGGTCGCCACTGATGCTACCAGAAGTGATCGTGGTGTTAAAACTCAAAATCAGCTTGTTAGTAGTTGCAAGTGTACCGGAGACAATAATGGAAGCTTTCAGTTAGCTAATTATCTGTTATCGAAGCTAACTTTTTGGTTAGCTGTGCCCACCATGCACTGCCTAAAACCTTATACAGGATGGTGTTATGCAACTCAACCGAGCCTTTAGCAGACTTCATGAAAACAGACATAACCTGACTATCCATCTCTGTTGCTGCATATCTATTTTCACTTAATTCAAGTTCCAGTTCTGTTCATGAGATGCTTTTTTGTGACCTGCAAATATTTTGGCCACTCGTGGAAGTGGATCTGAACCATATCAGAGTTCCAGTGTCAAGTATACAAAATTGTACAAAACCATTGCACAAATACAGCAATGGATGCAGATAATTTCATACCATATTAGACAATAATCAGACGTAGCTGTCCAAATTTCAAGACTTTTTGTCCATTTGAGTTATTTTTTTAAATCCCTTCCCTGTATATGTCACTCCAGCATGAGGCACAGCAAGCTCACACCATAGAACCATATTTTTCAAACTGTGGTACACACGGGCTCCCTCTGGTGGTACGCAGAGTCAAACGAACAAACTCATTTTTTTATGTTATAATTAAGTCAGCTGCATTATTTCAAAAAAGGTTAAGGCTACAACTTTTCATTGAATCAATACAAACAATTGCAGAAGACTATTCATAATGAAGAATTTAATGCTTTACGGGTTCAACACTTAAATGAAATCAATCTGACACCACTCTCTACTGAAAGAAGTAAAATGAAGCAATGCTTCACGAGAGTCGCAATCAGCTCTGCTAGGGAAACTACCTTATGATTTGGCACTATATAAATTAATTGAGTTGAATTATTTTAATTCTGGTCTTAACGGTGGTACTTGGAAAGCCAAATATTTTCTAAGGTGGTACTTATTGTAAAAAGACTGAGAACCACTGATCTAGATCACCATTATATCATGCGAGATTTTTACCTCCGCCAATGAAGTTGGAGGAGGTGAAGTTTTCGCCTGTTTGTTTGTGAACAGGCTGGATAGGCAAGACCTGATTCAATTTTCAAGGTCATAGGTCAAAGTCAGGAAAAAAATCCCTGTCTTTAACATTGAACAAATGTTCAAAAAACTATAACTGTCACAAAAGCGCGAACTCATTTCATATTTGAGAGTGTTAAGTAGGATAGTATCTATTGACTGACAAAGTTTGATCTCGATTACAGATTTTGTGGACATTTGAAAGTCCATTTTGCGTACAGGTTGCGTTATATCTTTATCAAAAGTGCCTCATTCACTCTCATGTTTCTGTTATTGATTTACCTACACCACCAAAATTGGATGGTGGTTTCACTTTTGCACCCGTTTGTCAATCTTTCAGTTGTCAGTCGGAAACCAAGTGCCAAAAACCAATGACAAGTTGTGCATAGCAAAGATAACTAATGTTCTGTGAAAATTATCTGAGAAAAATTCAGAAACTTAAAAAGTTGGAAACAAAACAAAAAAAAAAACCTGACAACACCACAAAAAAAAAAAAAAAATGTAGATTCAAGGGCATGAACTAAATACATACTCGTAACATTTAATCACATCTTTGACCTTGAAATTTTTTTTTACAATGTAATATTTTGTGGAATTTGAAACTAGTACTGGCGCAGGTTTGTGATCCTCCAGCGCGGTGCTTGAGTTTTATTATTGGTCTAGTAGACCACTCCATTAGGTCAGTCAATGTGCACTTCACGTCACAAAGTATCTGTACTGTTAGTGTTTAGAGAACAAAAAACACTCACCTCATCAGTCAAACACACTCACTCACTCATCTACTGCTTAAGGGTCACAGGGGGGCTGCAGCCTATCCCAGCAGTCATAAGGTGTGAGGCGGGGTACACGTTGGACAGGATGCCAGTCTGTCGCAGGGCCACAAATAGACAGACAAACACACCTACGGACAATTTAAAAGTTTCTAATCCACCTAACCTACATGTCTTTGGATGTGGGAGGACGCCGGAGCACCTGGAGGGGGCCCACACAGAAAGACCACAGGCGGGAATCGATCCCATGCCTTTCATGATGTGAGGCAACAGTGCTAACCACTAATCCACCGTGCAACCCCCCCCATCAAACTTTGGATCAAAAAGTCCCATCACATGAAGACAAGGACAAGAAAGACATCATGGTGCAACAGGTCCTGCAAACATTTCCCCTGCTCGAGCAGACGGAAAACAAATCTCTTACGTGTGCGTGAGTCACACGTGCGTGCCAGGTGATGCATTCGCATGACGCTTTCACAAAATTAGACGTATGAAAGCGATTTAACCCTGTTGTCTGCATCGGTCTGCATCAACACAATAACGGAGTCTTCCACGCATGTCGACACTTCAGCCAATCAGGTGGCTGCATGATCACTGAATAACGTGATCAAACGCGCCGGCTTTCCCGTGACATTTCAAGATCAGAAATCTTTGCAAGCATCCAGCCGTCGGTAACAATAAAACGAGCGGATGCCCATGAAAGCAGCGCGCTCCCGCGCACAGTGCACAAAATCACGAAAATACCGCGCGGTTTTCACACAAAATCGATCTTAACGTCGGTCATTACCTTGCTGGAACCTCGGAAAAGAACTGCAGGGTACAAATCATCTTGACCAATGTCACCGACGAGGAGCTACTCTGCGACCGAGTCCGCTGTGGAGGAAAAAAAATATATAATAATGCACTTGATTGGCAGGTGAACCGGCCAATAGGAAGCGACTTATTTGGGCCAAGTGCGCAATCTCAAACCAATGAGAAGCAAGAGATCAGGATGGCACCGCAGTTCAGCACGGTAACCTTACCTGTTTGAACCCAGGGCACGGGAAACCGGCCTCCAGCAGGGGGCGCTAATCCTCCACCAGGTGTCTGACTGACAAACATCTGTGTTGCTTTGAGTTTCTGCGCATACTCGTATAGTGCAGCAAATAAGTGAATATTTATTGAGGGATCCTTCAAATGGTGATGCAAGCACCAAATTTGGCACACATACTCCTTAGACATTACTCTTTTAAAAATGCCGAGTGGCCACATCAACTTTCAATAGGTGGACAAGAAGGGGTCAATTGAAGAATCACACAGGGGTCAAAATTTTAAAATGCTCCAATCGTATTGAAAGGTATTCCATATTATTTGTCTGATCATAAAGATTCCAAAAAGGTATAGTTTGGACTATCTGTGAATGAATGTTATGGAGTTATGGGATAAAAACAGCAAAAACACTGAGAAAGGTCAATTTCAGTTTGTACAGGGGTGAAAAGTTAAAGTTGCTCCAGTTTTGGTAAAAAGTGGTGCAAATTACTGGTTGAGCTAATAGGATTAATAAATTCCAGACCATTCATTCACAGATAGTCCAAACTATACATTTTTGAAATCTTTATGATCAGACAAATAATATGGAATACCTTTCAATATAATTGGAGCATTTTTAAATTTTGTCCCCTGTGTAATTCTTCAATTGACCGCTTCTTGTCCACCTATTGAAAGTTGATGTAGCCACTCGGCATTTTTAAAAGAGTAATGTAAGGAGTACGTGTGCCAAATTTGGTGCTTGCATCACCATTTGAAGCATTTATTCAGTTATCTGCTGCACTAACAGAGATTAATATAGCGGTGAAGGTGACACCATAAAATGACGCATATACAGCACATAGCGGCAATCAAGCGCCACATGGTAGATTTCTTCCCTGGAAATGTTTAATTTTTCTCAGCCCATCTTCAATTATTGCTTGATCTCCAAAATCAGTCTATGCAAGCGAAATTATGTTCAGTATGAGTGTTGTCATTAGTGCCACTTCAAAAATTAAATTCATGATAAGTAATTTATCCTAAACTTATGATCTGTTGTTTTTTCAAACTTATGCAAAAACAAATCTTGAGAAAAAAAATACAGTATGCGATAGTTAATAATTATTAAGAGCCTGTTCTTTCATATTTATGAATACATTTTACCACATTGCAGTTGTTTTTTAAATGAAAACTCAACCTATCATTCTTTTTGAGTTCTACACGTGGTGATACCTTATTTACACCAGGATGTTTCTGTGTAGGCTCTCAGTTGTCCAGGTGGTTTCCACAGTAGAGAAGCTTGAATCTTCGACTGGACTGGGTTGTTTGACGTGAGGACGTTTCACTTCAAATCACAGAAGCTTCCTCAGCTAAAATTCTTGCTCTGGTAGTCTGACTTCTGTGCACTTCTGTACAATTGTGCACTCTCCCATCATTAGGAGAGTGCACAATAGGTGCTAATTAGAGCTATTGTTTAGTCACTAGCCTATAGCAGTCGGCCTCTCGGTAGGACGGGTCTGGTTAGGTTAAAAAACTCCAGCAGTCTGACAGAAGTCAGACTACCAGAGCAAGAATTTTAGCTGAGGAAGCTTCTGTGATTTGAAGCGAAACGTCCTCACGTCAAGCAACCCAGTCCAGTCAAAGATTCAAGCTTCTCTACTTACACCAGGATGTTAATAAAATCAGTGCCGGCTATTCTCAGAATAAATTAGTTATATCCACAGTTTCAAATTGTATAAGTCAAATGGTGTCCACTTTATGGTCTTCTCAAAACATTATTATTACTGTTCTGGATGCTCAGAATGCATCTGAGCTTATCTAGAAACTGTTGGCTTATGGGCTTCGGCCCTGCGGGCCTCACACTTTGTCCCCCCCAATTTCTAGTTCTAAATTGCGCTCTTGTGGATATTTGACAGACATTCGTTCAGGTTAAACCTCTTCTTCGCTCCAGTGACAGAGCAATTCTGAGCAAGCCACTCCAACATTTCAAGTGCGCCCGTATTGTAGACTTTGAATGAATGAATGAATGAAAACTGTTTATTTTGAACATTTGATACAACAATTATAAGATAGATCAGTGAAGACAACAACAAAAAAGTTCCTACTGTGTACCCAACATGTCCGAAAAGGGAAGTACAAAATACTATATATTTACAAACCGAAGCAAAAAACAAAAACACCCTAACCCTCATTACCCTTCCTCCTCCCTATACCTAGAAAAAAACATATTTTTGTACCGCTGTTTGAACTGGTTCATGCTTGGACATTGCTTGAGCCCCACTCCCAATCTGTTCCACATCCAATCCATCATTAGGGGAGGTGATGGTCTAGTGGTTAAGGTGTTGGGCTTGAGACCAGAAGATCTTGGGTTCAAATCCCCGCCTGACTGGAAAATCACTAAGGGCCCTTGGGCAAGGTCTTTAATCCCCTATTGTGTGTAGTGAGCGCCTTGTATGGCAGCACCCTGACATCGGGGTGAATGTGAGGCATTATTGTAAAGCGCTTTGAGCGTCTGATGCAGATGGAAAAGCGCTATATAAATGCAGTCCATTTACATCCTCACCCCACAGACAGAAATACAGAAACCTTTTAATGTTGTTCGTGCCCACTGATGCTTTAAATTAAATTTCCCCCTCAGACTGCAATCCCCTGATCTGTTAAAAAACATATTTTTAATATTTGCTGGAAGTAAATTGTTTATTGCTTTATACACGATTTGTACTGTTTGAAAATGAACCAAGTCTGTGAATTTTAAGAATTTGGATTGTAAAAATAGTGGATTTGTATGATCTCTATAGCCAGTATTATGAATAATTCTTATAGCTCTTTTCTGCATTACTGATAGTGATTGTGTTGTACCTTTATAAGTATTACCCCATACCTCTGCACAGTACTGTAAATATGGTAAAACCAGTGAGCAGTAAAGAATGCGGAGTGAGTTGTGGTCCAGAATATGTTTCGCTTTGTTTAGAACTGAAATGCTTCTTGACAGTTTACTTTGTATATGTTTTATATGAGTCTTCCAGTTTATCTTATCATCTATTATCACCCCCAGAAACTTAGTTTCATGTACCCTTTCAATATCTACCCCCTCGACTTGTAACTGAACCTGTATGTCTGTATTACAATAGCCAAATAACATGTATTTTGTTTTACTTAAGTTTAATGATAATTTGTTTCTGTCAAACCATATTTTCAATTTTCCCATTTCTATACTGATCCTCCTCAGTAACTCCTGCAAATCCCCCCTGAACACAAAAAGGTTGTGTCATCTGCAAATAATACTAATTTTAATATTTTGGAAACATTGACAATATCATTTAGATAAATTAGAAACAGTTTTGGACCCAATACTGACCCCTGTGGGACGCCACAAGCATTGTCCATGCATGATGACGTATATTCCCCCCAACTTCACAAACTGTTTTCTGTTACTTAAGTAGCTTCTCACCCAGTGCAACACCAACCCCCTAATCCCATACTGTTCAAGTTCATTGATTAATATGTCATGACTGATTGTATCAAAAGCCTTTTTTAGGTCTATAAATATTCCAACTGAATGTAATTTGTGGTCTATGGCGTTTGTAATCTCCTCAACTGATTCTATTAATGCAAGTGATGTTGAACTATGTGCTCTGAATCCATATCGACTATCAGTAAGTAATTTATATTTATTTATGAATTTGTCTAATCTATTATTGAATAACTTTTCTAATAATTTGGAAAATTGTGGAAGCAAAGAAACAGGTCTATAATTTGTGAAGTGGTGTCTATCCCCAGTCTTATACAGCGGCACAACCTTAGCTATTTTCATTTGATTGGGAAATTTACCGGTTTGAAATGATAAGTTACAGATGTATGTTAATGGTTCTACAATCCATTCAATGACCTGTTTTACCACCACCATATCAATTTCATTTAAATCGGTAGATGTTTTATATTTACAATTATTCACAATGTCTATAATTTCTTTTCCATCCACTGCTGTGAGGAACATTGAACAGGGATTTCTTTCTATGAGATTATTATCCCAATCCTCAGGTTGGGAATCTGGATTTTTTTCTGCCAAGCTTGGTCCAATATTTACAAATTATTAAAACCGTTGACTGCCTCATCCTTATTTTCCTTCTTGACATTATTATCAATGAAATACTGAGGGTAACTCTGTTTTTTATTACCATTTTTGATAATGCTATTTAATATATCCCATATTCCTTTAATATTGTTTTTGTTATTATATAATATGTTACTATAATATTCCTTCCTACATACCCGTATAATATTAGTTAATCTATTTTTGTATTTCTTATATCTATTTTCTGCCCCTTTAGTCTTTAGTTTTATGAATTCTCTATACAGTGTATTTTTCTTATTACATGCATTTCGTAACCCTTTCGTCATCCATGGTCGATCTTGGATTTTTTGTTTTCTGTAGTCTTGTTTAATTGGACAATTTTTATCATATAATGATGTAAATATTTGTAAAAAAAAAAAGTTTAATATGCACTATCAACATCACTTTCACTGTATACCTTTTCCCAGTTTTGCTCCTGTAAATCCTTCTTTAGTGTGTTCATGTTTTCCTCTGTCCGCACTCGCCTGTATTTTATTTTCTCCTCTGGCTGATTCCGCCGATGGTTTCTATTATAAACGATGAAAACTGGTAGATGATGATTAATGTCATTGATTAATAATCCACTCACAGTGTTATTCTCAATATCATTGCTGAATATATTATCAATTAAGGTGGCACTATGGGATGTAATTCTGCTTGGCCTGGTGATTTTTGGATATAAACTCATACTGTACATTATACTGATAAATTCATCTGTTATTTTATGCTTATTTGGATTAAGCAGATCAATATTTAAGTCACCACAAATAAACAGTTTTTTGATTAGTTTTTGAGAACATTTTTCCCATACAGTCAGTGAATGTTTCAATACTAGATCCTGGTGCTCTATATATACAGCTGACTAATACATTTTTGCTTTTTTCTTCACATATTTCAATAGTTATACATTCTAATAAGTTATCGATCACAGTTGTCATATTGTCTACTATTTTATAATCCATGTTCTTATCCACATACACAGCCACTCCTCCTCCACTCTTATTCTTTCTGTTTACACAGTTAAATTCATATCCATCCAGTTCAAAATCCATTCCTTTATCTTCATTGATCCATGTTTCTGATATAGCAATTATGTTAAATATTTTTTTAAATTGACTTAAATATTCTTTAATGTTAAAGTTTGCATATAGACTTCTGCTGTTGAAATGGATTATTGATCATTTGTTATCCGTTTTAATGATCCGATTAAACTGTTCATCTGTATAATAGCAACAACTGTCATTGATATTTGAGAAGAAATTATTGTCCGGGTCTGTGTCGTGCTCCAAGTCCAGTACATTGTGGTCTGTGTATTTAAATGTTCTCAGTTCTACTTTTCCATGATCAGCAATCCTTTGAGTTATATCCTTCTTGTCTCCAGATGTAGATGATGTAGTAGATGAATAGGTTCCTCTGGTCTGTGTCATGGTGTTGTGATGTTTGTGTCCTCATACCTTATTGGTGGTATGTGTCCAGATCCTCGATGTTCCTGATTACCATAACCTTCGCTTGTTCTGGTGTTCCATTCAATTTGATAAATGTTTTGCAGTTGGATGTCCATGTCTGTTGAATTTTTCCCTGCTTTTTTAAGAAACGAACTTTCCTGGCGATGTCTGCGTTTCTTTTGGTCAGATGTTCATTGATGAATACGTTTGTTCCTTTGAGTTTCCGTCCCTGTTTTAACAATGCCATTTTATGTTTTCTGTTGACAAACCTCATTATAACTGCTCGCTTGTCTCCATCCTCTCTCCTGGGCAGGGGGTGGCACGCTTCAATGTTATTACAGTCCATTTGAATACCTTTAGATTGCAGGAAGTCAGCCACCTGTTCCACTGAGCTGGCCTCCTGCTCACTGGCCTCCCCTCCGCTGTCTTCTGACACCGCCCGTGCGTAGGATCGAGGTTTAATATGAATTCCTGTAATAATAACGTCGTTCATCCTTGTGTACTGTTCCAACTCCGCAACACGGTTCTCCAGGTACACCAGACGCCGGTCTTTCTCGGCATTCTGGATCCGGAGAGCCTTCACTTCTTCCACCAGCTCCATAATGGATTTCTGCTGCATTTTAACCACAGAGATTTCCTCAGACAAAAAGTCCAGGGACTTCTTGATATCGTCTCCCTCCTCCGCCGTCAGTGCCTTCTTCGGACCCATGGTCAGATAACTCCGCGCTGGCGCCTCGGGCCTCGGTGGAGCCGCGCCGGTGGAAAACAATCCTGCTGTGGATCAACGAACTTCACACTAATAATGTGATTATTAACTGTCAGATGACAATGTAAAACCTCTTAATCATTCTAAAGTTTACAGTAAACAAGCGAAGGTAGTGGACAGCGACGGCGTCCACAGGAAGCTATTGAGCTAAAAGGCAAAAATTTACATTTAAAATTAATTTAAAAATCTGAACAGATTTAAAATGGAAAAACAACCAGTAGAGTACTATGATCCCACACTGATTTTGAGTAATTTGATCACATGATCTGGATGCTATTGAGCTAAAATGCTAATATTTATATTTAAAATTAATTTAAAATATGAACAGTGCAAAAAATGTGACGTGTGAGAGGGAGAGAGGTTGTTCGACTGACCAATTTATTTTTATGAACGCCAGTGAGAAAGTGTCACATACTGCATGCAGCCATATTCAATAAAAATATTAATATAGGCTACTTTGTGTGTTCAGCTATATGTGTGTATGTGTGTAAGTGGTCTGTAAGACTGTTTATTTTTTAATGATCTGTGTGAACTTGGTGATTCATGCAAACATCCAGTGATGGCAAACAGGGAAATAATGTCAGCCTTGTCCACTGTATTCTTCTCAAAAGCACCGCATTCAGTTGGAGCAAAGTTTTCCAACTGACTTTATATCACCAACGAAATGAAGAGCAAACAAACAGTTAAAAAATAGATAAATAAATAAAAAACCGACTGGAGTGGAAGCAGTGACCGACGCAACATGAGCCATTTTCAGCGCTGTCTTGTCAAAAGCACCGCATATGATATGAAACAAGTTCACCAAGTAAACTGAAATAGCAGACAAACCGAAAAAGAGGTGACCTGAAGAAAACTTGAAGAGTACTGAGAGCAACGTGAAGCAGAATCCAGCCAAGCACAGAGAGAGAGATCCTGTCTGTGTGTGTGTGAGAAGCTGCAGACAGACAGGTCTGTGTAGGGAGGGGCGGGTGCTGTGAGTGACTGGCCAATCACAGAGCGTGAAGACAGTCAGTTAGCCAATCAGGATTTTCCTTCAGCATGAGCACAGATATTGATGAGTTTTATTCGGATCATGCTCGTGCTTGTCAAAAATGCTTTATCCGTACTGGATACTTGTCTGAAACGAGTACTCGGCTCAACCATAGTTCTCGCCATCCTTTGCTTCAGCTTGTCTGAGAGTTTTCTTGGTCTGCCAATTCAGGCCTGCGGTCTTCCATTTCCTCACTATGTTCCTCACAGTGGAAACTGCAGCTGAAATATCTGAGTTAGCTTTTTGTATCCTTCCCCTAAACCATGATGTTGAACAGTCTGTTTTCAGGTCATTTGAGAGTTGCTTAGAGGCTCGCATGATGCCACTTATTAGAAGAGAAGCAAAGAAGGGAAACATTTGCAAATGGCCACCTTAAATACCCTTTCTCATGATTGGCTTCACCTGTGTAATGAGGTCAAGGGTCAATGAGCTTACCAAACCAATTTTGTGTTCCAATAATTAGTGCTAAATGTATTCAAATCAATAAAATGATAAGGGTGCCCACATTTATGCACCTGCCCAATTTTATTTAAAGAATTATTGCACACTTTCTGTAAATACTAGAAACTTCATTTCACTTCTCGCCTCAGCCCCAACCAGTCCTAGCAGAAGACTGCCCCTCCCTGAGCCTGGTTCTGCTGGAGATTTCTTCCTGTTAAAAGGGAGTTTTTCCTTCCCACTGTCGCCAAGTGCTTGCTCACAGGGGGTCATTTTGACCGTTGGGGTTTTTACGTAATTACTGTATGGCCTTGCCTTACAATATAAAGCGCCTTGGGGCAACTGTTTGTTGTGATTTGGCGCTATATAAATAAAATTGATTGATTGATTGACTTCTCAAATATCAGTGTGTTCGTCTGCTATATGATATATTTAACTGAAATTTCTGATGCAAACAACCAATGATTTATAAAGGAAAATCATGAAAATTATCAGGGGTGCCCAAACTTTTGCACACAACTGTATAGTATATAATACGATATTGTGGCACCCGTAATTAAGATGAGGTGTTGGTAATGTTCTTTATTACCTAAGAAACATGCTGCGACCACTGAAAGAACAAACATGTATCTGCTTATCTTGAAAATTTTATTTACTTTATTCTTATGGTACACCGCACAAAGTAATGATAGTAAAAGTGGGTCAATGTTACATGTATAAATCAGTTTTTACATAAACCAATCTTATAAACATACACATACCTTTCATCTTAATTTAAATCTTATTCCAGATCAATATGCAGGTACACTGCTTCTATTTAATGACATACCTTGATAATTAGTTGTGAACAAAACGAGACATTTGAGGGTATCTTCTTGGGCTCTGGGAAAACTGACATTTTTTCACTATTTTATTACATTTTATGAACCAAATATCTAATGGATTCATTGAAAAATAATGATCAGATGAACTAATAATGAAACTAATAGTTGCAGTCCTTTGTATAATATGAAAAAAATAGATATAAATTTGCACATGGGCGCTACCAAGCCCATGGCCTAATTTGTTGTTTTAGATGTGATGGCAAAAAAATTAAATAAATAAATACGTGTTAAAATGACATTAAGATAAAAGGAAGCTGACAGTAAAATGTGGAAACTATAACAGAAAAGAATCATAAGTGGAAAAATACTGCATCCACACAGTAAATTTTGCAGTCAAATTTACTCTGCTTTGGATAACATTTGGTCCCATTCCAAATAGTTAAATATACTCTACCACCGTGCTAAATCAACTCTATCACAGTGTAAAATCAACTTATTGGAGTAGAAACACGTGATTTAACAATAAAGTTGATTTCACTCTATAATAGCGTACTTTACTCTATTTAGACTGAGACCAAATGTTATCCCAGCAGAGTAAATTTTACTCAGCAAAATTTACTGTGCACCAGCTGTGTCAAGAGTTATGAATAAAAACAATGAAATCATATGCACATAATTTTACTGCACTGGGAGACAAGGTTTGGACAGTGATTTATTTTAACTTGGTAACAAGGAACACAGCGTGCTGATGTGTGAAGTCATCCAAGATGCTGGTCCAGAAAGCATCTGTATTTTAAGCTTCTCAGTGATCAGGGGTGTGCAAAAAGGTAGAAACAAGGGCCCTCTGATCTGTTGTCACTGGTTGGAGTGTGACGCCACCTTGAGGAAGCAGCTTTTCCCAGCAATTGCTGTGGGCCTTCCAGTGTTGGTAGTTCTGGGACTTCAAGGATATAAAACTGGCAAAGCCCACATACACAGGACACTTGGAGTACACATATGTGGATGACCTGCAGTTATTTGTTTTATTGCCTTTGCATTTCCAAGATTGATCTAAAAATTGTAGGCTGTAAGTGCTCGATTATTATGCCTCATTGTCCTTTGCACGATATTTTCAAGTTGTTTACTTATTTTTTCCCCCTTATTCAGTTTTGGCAGCATATGTAATCTCCTCCATAAACCTGGATGTTGGACTCATATGAGGTCTGTTCAAACAATGTGAGCAATATTTTCTTTGGTCAGTGTATTTCTTGGACCCTCCATGCCTTTGTCCAACTTTAAACTCCAGCCACACCTCTGTGGATCTTTTTAATTGAATTTGTGTTATTGGAGAATACGACCATTACAGTATTCAAGCTAGAATACCTGTTGGTCCATTTTGGGTGACTAACTATTATATGAAATATGCAAGAACGGCAAAGGGCTGAGGAAAGAAACTTATGGGAATTTTCCTCAGTGGCAAAATTTACAGATCTGGGTTGAAGTGAAAAAATACATTGTTTTTCCCCAAAAGCATTTTCAAAGACAAATGTAGTTATACTTTGTTCAAAAGAAACAAATTTTGTGGTAAAGTTCAATGCTGTGACACACGTTAGACATCTATTTATAAGGATTTAAATTAAAATGGAAAAAAAAAACTAGTAAATCCAATTATGAACTTATTCACAACTTCAGGGAATGATGCTGTTGGATTTCCAACCACCTATTCAATGCATCATGATGTATGTGTTTTCATTCCACACCTGACAGTGTGTCATGTTATTTACAAAGCATGTATACATTGTGAAACTGTTTGAAAAACCTTTACATTTGTACCAACAGCAACTAGATCAAATGTGCACAAAGTGACACATCATTCATACGAGGTCTATTAGAAAAGTATCCGACCTTATTATTTTTTTCAAAAACCATATGGATTTGAATCACGTGTGATTGCGTCAGACAAGCTTGAACCCTCGTGCGCATGCGTGAGTTTTTCCACACCTGTCGGTTGCGTCATTCGCCTGTGAGCAGGCTTTGAGTGAGGAGTGGTCCACCCCCTCTGCGGATTTTCATTGTCAGGAAATGACGGAATGATTTGGGCTTTTTTTCCATCAGAATTTTTTCAGAAACTGTTAGAGACTGGCAGCTGGAAAACATTCGAAAAATTTATCTGGCTTTCGGTGAAAATTTTACGGGCTTCACAGAGAATAAGGACTGTTACTACAGCTTTAAGGACGGCTTTAAGGACGCTTGGCGCGCAGCGCTCCGTGCCGCCATTGAGAGCTACAAACCACTGGATCATTTCTAAACGGATGGCTCTGTGGAGCCAGGACCGTCGTGTGCACTTTCTCTGGTTATCACAAGAGCTGGACATCAACCATTTTCCGGCAGATTTCACTTTTAACAAGAGATTTTGTCATGGAAAGCCGAGCGGAGGCTTCGCGCGTCACGATGGATTCGCTACTGGAGCGAGACAAAACCACCTCTGTTTTGGTCTCACAGGACGGCTTTGAGATGGCGTTCAGACAGCTGTCGGTGGTTTTTCCATCGAGTGATTATCCGAGAAATTGTGGATGTGCCTGGACATGCCAGAACATGTCCCGTGAGGCTTCATCACGGCGTTGCTGTGCGCCATGCGGCACTGCCGTGACGCGTGAAGCCTCCATTCTTTCCATGACAAAAACTCCTGTAACAGTGGAATGTGCCGTTCATTTCCAAACTGGACGTCGTCTGACTAGCACAGGAATTGTGAAAAGACGTGGACATCAGCACTTTTTCGGCACATTGAGACAGACGTGCGGAGGAATTCCGCGCGTCGCGGCAGTGCCGCATGGCGCAAAGCAACGCCATGATGAAGCCTCACGGGACATGTTCTGGCATGTCCAGGCACATCCACAATTTCTCGGATAATCACTTGATGGAAAAACCACCGACAGCTGTCTGAACGCCATCTCAAAGCCGTCCTGTGAGACCAAAACAGAGGTGGTTTTGTCTCGCTCCAGTAGCGAATCCATCGTGACGCGCGAAGCCTCCGCTCGGCTTTCCATGACAAAATCTCTTGTTAAAAGTGAAATCTGCCAGAAAATGGTTGATGTCCAGCTCTTGTGATAACCAGAGAAAGTGCACACGACGGTCCGGCTCCACAGAGCCATCCGTTTAGAAATGATCCGGTGGTTTGTGGCTCTCGGTGGCACGGACCGCGGCGCGCCGAGCGTCCTTAAAGCCGTCCTTTAAGCTGTAGTAACAGTCCTTATTCTCTGTGAAGCCCGTAAAATTTTCACCGAAAGCCAGATAAATTTTTCAAATGTTTTCCAGCTGCCAGTCTCTAACAGTTTCTGAAAAAATTCTGATGGAAAAAAAGCCCAAATCATTCCGCCATTTCCTGACAATGAAAATCCGCCGAGGGGGCTAGACCACTCCTCACTCAAAGCCTGCTCACAGGCGAATGACGCAACCGACAGGCGTGGAAAAACTCACGCATGCGCACAAGGGTTCAAGCTTGTCTGACGCAATCACACGTGATTCAAATCCATATGGTTTTTCAAAAAAATAATAAGGTCGGATACTTTTCTAATAGACCTCGTACGTTTGAGTTTTCTACAAACCCAGTGCCACTGCTACCCCTTCATTTAAGGCATTCACATGGGGGGTGGGGAGCATCCCAATTCTGTTTTGGATGGAGGGGTTGGGTCACAGTCTTTCAGGTGAAGAATTTTGCAGTCCACACTTCAAATGAAGAGGTTTAAAAAATTTCCCAGCACATCAGCAGCATGGCTGACCAGTGAACAGACCAATAAATGTACTTTCAATATTAAGGATTTTACATTGTGCCCATATAGCCTATTTATGGAGGGCCATAGTCTTCATAGAAAAGTAAAAAAAAAAAAAAAAATCTCTAAATCTGCTAAAGTTAATGTTACATCATTATATTAGAGTGCCAAGCGTGGTATAAATTAGTTTCAATTCCAATTTGTGTATACATGTGGAAGCTTCGAGTCGAGCAAGAACTTAGGGAATAATCAAATCATTTAGAGGACATGGGGGTACATGGAGGAATAGAGGGGTTTAGGAGTCAGAGGTGACAGGAATACCCACAAGTAAATCTCTCATAACCTTTGAACTTACACTCCAAGATGGACATATAAGACATCAGTCATATTACAGAAAAGGTGTTTCTGGGCATCAATAACATACCACACAACAAATATGATTCACCATGCAGTGTGCATAAAAACATTTATTGCAAACATCGAGGCAAAAATCTGCTCCACCTAAGAAAGTACGTACGGCACCTGCCATTCAGAAAGCAACCAACAAGAAAGGTTTTAAGCACAACAAACATTTTATACATGCAGTTGTATTCAAAATAATAACGGTGTTTAAAGATCAAAATGCTTCTGAGGGAAAACTAAGAAATGCAACGAGGAATTGTGGAATGTTGTCCAATTGTCCTGGTTTTGGATACCTGTTCACAAGTTGGTCAACTCCATGCAACACGGATGTGAAACAGTTCTCAGAAACAGTGGTGACACTAAAGGATAATTAAATGAGCAAGCGAGGCTAAGAATTTGTTTATTATATGGCTATTATATATATAAATTAACACGCAACCTTCCGGTATCAGCTGCTGATGGTGCTGGGCTCGTAGTCAGATCTGTTCACTTTTTTCACCTCTGTGAAGAACTTGCTAACAGATGGTCCGGCCATTAGCTGGCAAACTTTCAATCTGTGTTTTTTTTCTGATGCTGTTTATATATTTATGGAGCATGCTCATGTCCAACTTGGTTTTTCTAATTGTGTTTTTAGCTTTCTGGTTTGTAATAAAGTTTTCTTTGTTCTCATCTTAAAGTTTTCTTTGTTCTCATCTTACTGGTCTTCATTCCATTTTTCACATCCACTTCGAGCTCGTTTGCCGTTAATTCCTTCGTTTTCTTTGTTCGCCTTTAGTTTTGTTTGATTTTGTGCTGTGAAAATTGTAAACAAAGTTGCAAATCTGATACGCAATCCGGACCAATCACAATGGTAATGGTCTGATCTGATAAAATATCAGACCGGAAAGCAGCCAAACAGCGCGCATACCGTCATAGCCATATGATAAAACTAAATATTAGTTCAGTGCAGTGGTGGGCACAGATAACCAAAAAAATAACTTCGATAACAGATAATCAGATAACTGAAAAGTTATCTTTGATAAAGATAAAACGAAAAACCCCCCAAAAATGTATCGGAAGTTACAGATAACCGATAAATTCCAGTATTGTCTCCGGTACACTTACAACTACTAACTAGCTGATTTTGAGTTTTAACACCACAATCGCTTTTGGAAGCATCAAAAGCAACAACAGACCCAAACAATGAGTCAGCACTTCTGTCTTTGTGCACCCTGCCTGCCCCCTGCTGGAAGCTTCTGTTTACTACATGGCTTCCAGCACAGAAGCAATTGAAAGGAGCCACACAGCTCAACTCTCTACCCGATCACAGTGCTGCTGTCAGGCCGAGGTCTTGGAAAATAAAGCCCTGCTGAGTTATGGTTTGGTGTATAAATAAAATGAATACTGATAGAATAAGTCCATTAATGTAAATTCTGTCATTTGTGCAAAGTTAAGATATAACATATATCTTTTAATGTTGAATAATGCACTAATTCTGAAGTTTTGTAACAAACAGACAGATGGCATGCTAGGTAAAATGTGCCTCTGCTCACACTGATTGGATGATTCATTCTATGTAAACCAACACGTTAATGTGAGGTGTGTCGTGTGCTGGTGTTTACAGATAAATGTGCTTTTGTAAAATAAAAAGGCATTTTCAAAACAAACAAACAAAAAAAAGCCAAGTTGTAATTAGATAACCGTCTGATATAACCGGTATCAAATAGAACACTGCCATTCGCCCTATTGATGTATCCCATAATCCCTTGTGCACCAGAGTCACTGCAGTCAAACAACATATAGAGAATCCAAATGACAATTGTAAATTAATATTATACTACAATTATCTATTTTTTTATGCTTTTCATCACATTAATAACAGACTGCATACATGATACCCTGAAAACCTGCTAAAACAATAACAAATAATCCGTGTCTGCTACGTTCAATCTGCGTGGAATTTAATAAAGGCAAACCGAATTTCAGACAACTTATATTTATTAGGCTGGAACAAAGAGGACAAACAGTGTTGTAAAGAACAATAATCAAGACGTTAAAGAGCAAACTTCACTTTCCCCCAGAATGACATGATCAGGAAGCGAGCGCAGCTCACAGCAGCTCCCACTGAAAATAACGGAGAGACAGCCTGTGATTCTCCCATGTTTACATAAAACAAACGCAATGACAACGTCTATAAACCCAGAGAATATATTCATAAGAATTTTAGGCACAATATAAAAATAGTTTTCTGATGCGATGTTAATGGTGTTGTCCATGTGCAGCGGTTAAAGTGCAGTTATTGTAAATTAAGTTTGAAAAAAAAAAAAGCTTTTGTTTACGTTTTGCTTCTGGAAAAACGAGTCCGACGTGGTTTGAAAATGTCAGCCCAGCTTCAGTTTGAATACTGCCATGAACACTACTGGCCAGTAGATGGTAGTAGAGACCTTGAAAACTTGCAAACACAAAATTCCAAATAATCCTGTGTTGCTACTTGCTACGTTTAAGATGCGTGGAATTTAATAAAAGCAAACAAACAAAATAACAATGTCTATAAACCCAGAGAATATATTCACATTTTAGGCACTAGACTTTAATGCTGTTGTCCTGATCAGAGTGTCTGAAATGCATTTCTCCTGTCATGAACGTACTGAGATTACCCTATCCCATAATGCACCAGAACACAGCATGCCCCACAATAAAACCTTAAAAATTGGCGCATTACTTTAAAACATATATCTGATATTTTCACTTTATAAAACTTCAGAAGTGACGCTAATTTAAAAAACTTGTCCGAAATAAGTTTGGTTAAAATTTGAACCATAAGTTAAAAATGTATGCCTCTGGATGACTTGGGTGATATTGGCCATGTATCAGTATGGGGTTAAAAAAAGTGAGGGTTTTTTTTTTTTTTTTTGGTGACCAGTTCTCCTTTGCCTGCAGAAGATAGAGCAGTTTCTCCTAGAAGCAGCTCTCCTGTTTGCAGAGGGTAGAACTACACATCTGTTCACTTTTGTTTACCACGTTAACGGTCTAAAAGTTATCTGACAAAAATTTATTGGAAGAAAATGGTTTTCAAAGTTATCTGAAAAGATAATCCGATAATGAAAACTTTAGCTTCGATAATTATCGGTTATCGGATTACCGGAGCCATGCCCACCACTGGTTCAGTGATTCACAGCAAAGCTAAATCTTCAAGCATTTTTTTCAGTTTATACAGTAAATCTTGTGTTTTTAAAGATAAATGCAGGCACTGCTTTAAAAACAAAACAAAACAAAAAAAAAAACTAATATTCCTTTTTCTTCATTTTCTGTAAACTAATAAATTTGATACATTTTTCTTCACGTTTTGATTTGGAATACAATGTGCAATGTTCCCAATGCATTTGCATGTCTGGAAATATAAGCTGTTTTTAAGTTTACACACTTTTTATGCCGCGTTCACACGCGACTGCAGCCACAGGTTGCCATGTAATCCCTATGTAAGGACGCGTTTTGGTGCCAAACCGCACAGCGCGACGCGAGTGAAGCGATTGAGCGTTTTGCGCGTTTGTGGCGCGATACTGCGTCACGTCACGTCGCGTTGCCCTCCTCCCCAAGTTGAAAAATCTGAACTTTTTCGTCTCGTTGCGATGACCAATCAGGGACTGAATATGTAGTGACATGGAGATGTCTGGAGTTTGACTGAAGATGTGAACATGTCCTGTATGCAGCCTGTGAGCAGGACTTATGTTTCTTTTGTCCTTTATTTCACAATCATGACAGAGTTTTTGGAGCGACCAGCAGCACCACAGCAGCGGGGAGCAGTTTCTTTCTCCTTTAATTTTACGTGCGCGCGCGAGTGAATCGTCTGTGGAGATTATTTTACTTATTAACTACACAGATGTATAATAAAACAAATGGTGACTGGTTTCTAAATACAATTATGACAGAGTTTTTTTGGGGAAGAGCAAGCTGCAGTCCACAGCAGGCAGCAGAGTTTTTTTTTTTTTTAATTGTTTACATGTGCGCGCGTGAACAGGAGGTCCTGAAACTGGGTCCCACAGAGCAGGAAAGACCGCTGAAAGCAGCCGTCATCCAAACGCATCTCCTGCAGCAAATACTCCCTGTATTGGGAGCTTTCCACAACAACTCGCTCCGTGTGATCAAGCTCCGTCATGTTAACTTGACTGAAAACCATAGCCGGCGAGCGGAATGAAAACACCTATTTGATGACGCACCGGGGCGAATTTTCGCAGCAAAAGCAGAGCGACACACCGGGCGAAGGAGGCGCGTCCGTCGCCTAGCGACCCACGCGAATTTGTAGCGTCTGATCGCGCTCGGTGTGAATGCGGCATTAAACACGCCATTATTTTGAACACGACTATGTGCGCGTGCAACCCTGTGAGATTTAGCATCTTTATGAAGCTTCCACACTGTCCAAAACGAGGGCAGCCAGTCTGTCCCTTGTAGCATTCCCAGAGGTTTCATTGTATGCCATGCCATCACAGGGAGGTTGGGGGTCAAGGTTGTCCTCTGAAATGTTGTCATCTGGCTCAAGTGTGTCCCCATTGTCCAAACACACATTGTGCAAAAAGGCACAGGAAGCGATGACCTTGGGTGCAAATGTAGGTTTCACCTCCAAGGCACTGAACAATGTAGACCATCTAGTCTTCACCATGCCAAAAGCCCTTTCAATTATGCTGTGCCCCCTTGAATGGTGGTAATTGAACCGCTCCTGGACTTGTCCATCAACTGGCTCCTTGTAGGGTGTAATCAAGCAGACTGGTGTCTCTAAACAGGGGTAGCTACCATGACCAAAAAGGACATAGCCTCTAGGGGGATAACATCTAGTCTTATAAAGTGTACTGTTCTTCATTACTTCTGCTTCATGAACTGACCCCGGATAGGCGACAAATATATCCAGGAACCTTCCATTTGAATCACATATTGCCTGCATGTTTATGGAATGACAACCCAAGTAGTCCTTTTGATGCTGCTGCGGGAGTATGTGGGTGCAACCAATTACACCAACAACACTGTGAAATGCAGTTGTTCCTGACAGCTGGACAAATCCTTGCCCTACTGCAGGAAGCTCTTCTTTCTGTGGGAATGAGATTGCTCGCTTCAGGTTTAAACATATGTTTTGCACCACTCTGTGGACGATGCGGTGGACTGTAGCTTTCGGCACATTGAACACACTGGATACCATGCGATATGACAGTCCATGAGCCAGCCAGTAGGTGTAGATAAGAATTTCCAGATGATTACCCCAGCCATGGTCCTGTTCCCTTTGCAGGAGTCTCTTCAAACTATTCATGGCTCTTCTGCTGATGCGGAATTCGTGCTTCAGCTCGGCCTCTTCGTCAGACCACAAACGCAGGATAGGTGTGTTGTGGTTTAACTTGCAATAAGAATGACGACCAGTCTGGAAAAGAAAACCAATTCACATCAGTAATCTGAAATGGAAAGATTGTCCACAGTTTTAAGTAAAACTGTGAACATCGACCATCCCCTCCAAACAAAGCACATAGGCTATGGTGTAAACACATCAATGTCACGTATGACTGAGTATGTATTCAACTATGTAAATCCTGGAAAAAAAGACCACACAATCAACACACAAATGGGTGCACGCATACTTCTGGATTTCAAGCGGATTCAAACAACAGAATACAAGTCCAGGGAAGTTAAACATGTCCAACTTAACTACTATGTTAACCTTTACTCTATATACAAAATAAATAAATGTCTTTGCAGCCACTCCTACATACCATGAACTGATCCACCAGCATTCCTAGGCATCGAAGAGATCTTCGTCTCCTCTTATTTCTGTGATTTGCTGTAGACAAATGCAAACAGATGCCTATAGCCCGTACAATTTAGATTACCAGAGTGACGATGGCATTGTGGAAGTATGTAAATGCTCATCGCATCTATTTGCATGATTGCATCCATTTACAGAGCAGCTAGAGGTGACATATGATGACTTATAATGATACACAACCCCTGACAAAAATTATGGAATCACCGGCCTCGGAGGATGTTCATTCAGTTGTTTAATTTTGTAGAAAAAAAAAGCAGATCACAGACATGACACAAAACTAAAGTCATTTCAAATGGCAACTTTCTGGCTTTAAGAAACACTATAAGAAATCAGGAAAAAAAAAATGTGGCAGTCAGTAACGGTTACTTTTTTGGACCACGCAGAGAGTAAAAAATATGGACTCACTCAATTCTGAGGAAAAAATTATGGAATCACCCTGTAAATTTTCATCCCCAAAACTAACTCCTGCATCAAATCAGATCTGCTCGTTAATCTGCATCTAAAAAGGAGTGATCACACTTTGGAGAGCTGTTGCACCAAGTGGACTGACATGAATCATGGCTCCAACACGAGAAATGTCAATTGAAACAAAGGAGAGGATTATCAAACTCTTAAAAGAGGGTAAATCATCACGCAATGTTGCAAAAGATGTTGGTTGTTCACAGTCAGCTGTGTCTAAACTCTGGACCAAATACAAACAACATGGGAAGGTTGTTAAAGGGAAACATACTGGTAGACCAAGGAAGACATCAAAGCGTCAAGCCAGAAAACTTAAAGCAATATATCTCAAAAATCAAAAATGCACAACAAAACAAATGAGGAACGAATGGGAGGAAACTGGAGTCAACGTCTGTGACCAAACTGTAAGAAACTGCCTAAAGGAAATGGGATTTACATACAGAAAAGCTAAACGAAAGCCATCAACACCTAAACAGAAAAAAACAAAGTTAAGGAAAAGCAATCGTGGACTGTGGATGACTGGATGAAAGTCATATTCAGTGATGAATCTCGAATCTGCATTGGGCAAGATGATGATGCTGGAACTTTTGTTTGGTGCTGTTCCAGTGAGATTTATAAAGATGACTGCCTGAAGAGAACATGTAAATTTCCACAGTCATTGATGATATGGGGCTGCATGTCAGGTAAAGGCACTGGGGAGATGGCTGTCATTACATCATCAATAAATGCACAAGTTTACGTTGATATTTTGGACACTTTTCTTATCCCATCAATTGAAAGGATGTTTGGGGATGATGAAATCATTTTTCAAGATGATAATGCATCTTGCCATAGAGCAAAAACTGTGAAAACATTCCTTGCAAAAAGACACATAGGGTCAATGTCATGGCCTGCAAATAGTCCGGATCTTAATCCAATTGAAAATCTTTGGTGGAAGTTGAAGAAAATGGTCCATGACAAGGCTCCAACCTGCAAAGCTGATCTGGCAACAGCAATCAGAGAAAGTTGGAGCCAGATTGATGAAGAGTACTGTTTGTCACTCATTAAGTCCACGCCTCAGAGACTGCACGCTGTTATAAAAGCCAGAGGTGGTGCAACAAAATACTAGTGATGTGTTGGAGCGTTCTTTTGTTTTTCATGATTCCATAATTTTTCCTCAGAATTGATTCCATATTTTTTCCCTCTGCTTGGTCTAAAAAAGTAACCGTTACTGACTGCCACAATTTTTTTCCTGATTTCTTATAGTGTTTCTTAAAGCCAGAAAGTTGCCATTTGAAATGACTTTAGTTTTGTGTCATGTCTGTGATCTGCTTTGTTCCTACAAAATTAAACAACTGAATGAAAATCCTCCGAGGCCGGTGATTCCATAATTTCTGCCAGCGGTTGTAGTCAAGGTGTGTCATTTCTTAGGGAAAGGTTTCCCTTAAGAAACCTAAGGGTAAGGAGAACTGCCATTGCCCTTTGTGTAACCTCAACTGTTGCTGTCCACCTCTCCCCCAAATTGATAATTTATGCTTCACCTTACTCTAACGTATGCACTTGATTTGTTTTCAAAACCTCTGCACACTAACATGAGACTCAGAATATGATGAAAATTAGTTTTATTCTATACCCATGTAACCCTTCTACACCAAGCTACTAGACCACTATGAAAACATGCTTGAACAAAAATGTAGCATTAGCACTGAGGTACAACTAAATACATTTTATTAAACATAACAGCAAATTTCTTTCACTTTAAAAGTTTCTTCGCAAGGACTTGCAATACAATTAGGGGTGGGACTGATCCGATCCTGGATCGGTACCCGATATTGACGTAATTCATGTATCGGAAAATATCGTTTGCTCTCTGCTTGTTTACTGCTGAGCGGGAGGTCTTTTGAAGCCGGACTGTTTGAGAGAGGTCTCTTCCACAGTGTTCTAGCTGCAGGTAGCGGTCAATTTCTGCCCAGCTCTCGGCTTCAAACTGTCTGTTCGTCAAGCACAGATTTTCTGAAAAATTAACTAAATTGCTGCTGAAAATGTGTGCTAAAAAGTTAGCGGCTTCACTGTCCTGAGGCTGTAAAACACCAGCTCAGCGTGCAGCCGAGGACAGAGAACAATTCTATCTGCTGAAAGGAAAAAAGTCTCAATTAAAATCCTGCAGGTGAGCGTCTGATAATTATTTTATCGTTGAAAAGCTTCACGTTTACCTAAAGTTCGAAGTTTGCGCAGCACTTAAAGTAGACCTGCACTGAAATAAATGCAGTCAGATCTTTGGACCAAAAAATGACATATTTACACATAAGATCCTTTTGAATGTAGTAAAGTAAATCTGCAAGCCCAGATCTGTCATTCAACGGAGAAATCTTCATTTAAAAATGACAAATTTACAGCTAAAATTTGGCACTCCACAAAACTGTCAGCACATCCGGGATGTTGCCGAGATGCGAGAGAAGACCCTATCCCAGCATGCATTGCGCTCGCCAACTGTAATTTGTGGATTTACATCAGTTTGCATCTCTTACAAAAGCACCTTTTTTATTGTCTTATATGGAAGGATCGACTTTTTAAAAAACTTCATATTGTCTTGTGGTATGTTTGGTGAGTATACATTTCTTTTATTTTTGCTTGAAAATTATTTTGGGGACTTTTTCAGACACCCATTTGATTGAGTGGTGTTGCATTGAAAATCTACTGTCTTTAGCCTCCGGTGTTACCATTGCGGGGTACGGATGTGGGACCTGCAAAGAATCCAAGTCATTAAAAAGATACAAACCTCTCTCAGTGGCCACGGAGCTCTGCGGCTGCGATTACCGAGACCGTGCAACGCTGCGGATTTTTCCGCAAGAAGTCTATCCTTGCAGGATGCCGGAGCGCTCCGCATCAACAGCGAGCGTAGTCTCTGTACTTGTTACCAAGTTGGCCGCACCTCCATTCAGTAGACAGGGAGGTGGTGCCGGAGTTGGCCGCAGCTCTGCACAGCAGACACGGGGGCGGTGTGAGTGGCCTGCTACCGCGTTTACAGAGCCAGCAGACTCGGTAAGCGCATCAAAGGCAGTGAGAGCAAGGCATAGAACGTCGCCCACCGTCGATGTCGCCGCTGATCTGAGCATGCAGAGCTGTATCTCGCATTCATTGCAGCTTACTTTTGGATGCTGAAACCAGGATGTGTATAACAGTAACATTACTAACAGATAAAACAATTTCAATTGAGAAATAGCTAGTATTGCATTCACTCATCGCGCAGGATCGGACTGAAGGCACTAACGCTCCGTCTTCTCTCTCACGTCACGGCAATGTCCTGGATATACAAACAGTTTTTCGTGGAGGGCCAAATTTTAGCTGCAAATTTGTCATTTTTAAATGAAGATTTCTCAGCTGAATTACAAATTTGGGCTTTCAGATTTACTTTACTGCATTCATGAGGGTCTTATAAATACATATCAGCTATTTCTTTCTGAGATCTGACCACATTTATTTCAAAGCAGGTCTACTTTAAACAGAGAGGAAGAAAAAAAGACGGGGGGAGAGCGAGCGAGAGAGAGAGAGTGGTCTTTTCTTTTTTGTCTATAAAAAATAAAAGTACTTCATTCTTTCACCAAAACATCAAATCTAGGCTTTCATCTTAGATGCACCTTCTGGCAAATTGTAGCTCAACTTTCAGGTCTCCTTTTTAAGAAAAGCCTCATATAAAATCAACAATAACAATAATAAAGCAAACAGAGCTCTGGTATGGGATCGGAAAAGTATCGTATCGGCAGATATCTAAATTCAGGTATCAGGATCGGATCAGAAGTGAAAAATTGTGGATCAGTGCATCCCTAAATACAGTAACACTTTATTTAATAATAATACAAAAAAAACAAAAACAAAAAACAAACTTAAAAACCATGACCAAATTGATAAGCAATGATGTTAAAAAGGAAAGGATTGGTAATGTGATATGATGGTAAGTATCTTAAAAATGAAAACTGTTTAATGTGCCAGAAAGTAGTTTTTTCCAGAGTGAAAGTGAGGGCAGACAGACAAGCACGTAAAGGTGACATGCAGCTTTCTGTTGTTCATTTAAGATACTGCCACAGTTTGTTCTGCTTCATCTACAGTCACAGTCTGTTCTGATATCGCTTCTATTATCTCAGACTTCACCACCTGCTGCCCATCAACCTCACTAGTGGTCACGTGCAGCACCTGTATTTGCATGCCGGCCTGCTTTAATCTCTCCACGTCCTCCTCACACATCTCTGTCACTCCATCCTCCACCACGACTGTGGCACCCTCTTCCATCTCCATCAGGTCAATGGGCTCCACAGTTACATGCTCCACCTGGATCCCATCATCCAACAGGACTGTTTCCCCTTCTAAGTTCTGTGCTGCTATGGTGAGGGCAGCAGTGGGTGCTGCGTCAGAGATGACCAGTTCTTCTACTGATGTATCATCCATGGTATGAACATCTTTTAGATGTGTGCTCAGGTCTTTAGGATGGGTGAACCACATGTCGCACATGGTGCAGTGGTTGGGTTTGAGTCCCGTGTGGCTCTTGAGGTGGTCTTTAAATTGATCCCAGCTGTTGAATATGCTGCTGCATACCTGTAACGACCAAAATACAGTAGTTATAGAGAGAATTCCTCTAATTCTTCAACAAATGTCTGTGAAAACACTTATTGTAGTTAGTAGAGAAGCTTGAATCTTCGACTGGACTGGCTTGCTTGACGCGAGGACGTTTCGCTTCAAATCGCAGAAGCTTCCTCAGCTAAAATTCTTGCTCCGGAGGTCTGACTTCTGTCTGACTCTTGTAGAGAAGAATAAAACAGAAGCCAACTGCTTAACTACGTCACATGGTCATGTGACCTAGCACAGCCAATTGTGTTGGCATAAAGAGACGGACGTGACTTGCTTCTGTTAGGAGCGTAAGGGGTGCGTGCATTGCGGTTAAGCTGCAGGAGCCTTCTATCGGTGCCGTCAATCTGAAACAACTGGGCGTAGAATGTTGATAATCCGTGGAATCGACCAGGTTTGATGGCGAGCTAACGAGCCTAAACAGCTGTCTGGGACTTCCAGAAGATCTTCCTGAATTTAAGTGAACTGAATCTCCTGCCTTGGTCTGGTAGGAGGCGCCATTGTGCAGCCGCCTTTTCCTTCTTTTTGTTTGCTGCTCTGCAACTCTTAATCACGGCCCAAATATATACATCTTTGTTGGACTAAAAACTTTGTCCAATATTTAGACCATTTCTTCTTCTGGTTCGCGTGAAGCCATTGAACTGTGGTGCCTTTGGGCAAAATTGAAACACACTGACTGGAACTTGCAGTCGCAAGATACCGCGCAGGGATTTTTTGTTGTTGAATTGTTACATTTGGACTGTGAACTGTTGAATTGTGACTACTTGTGACTTTAGTATTTTTATGGTGTTTATCGAATGGCCATTCGCATATGTGCTGTATGTTAAATTGTTTGTCTTTCACAATATATGGTACCGCTCACACCAAAAGATAATTCGTGGTTCAGTTTTTTTTGTTCTCCTCTCCTAGAGCCGTTCTTAGTTCTTCTGATCTAGATTATCAATTAGATTTATTAGTACTGAAACTGCTATTTCTGAGTAACACCCAGTGGGTTACAAATGTGGCGAGCACTAGCCAGGAGTGGAGGAAAAAAAAACCTGAACATATTTTTTCTTGTGTGATATACATATATATTTTTTAGTGCGAAACATGGATATATTCGAGAAACGTGGCATTAAAATCCCTAATGCAGTTTTAATACAGAACGCAACTAAAACCGAAACAGATGAAGAAGTTATTGAGTTTTTAGGACGGTATGGGTCAATTTCAAAATCTGATCACATCAATGAACCTAAATCCACTTTTTGTGGTGCAGTCATAGTTGAATTTGGGTCCGGCGCTGCGATGGTTGCCTTGCGTCCGCTTTTGCCGTATATGTTTGCTTGTGCAAATGTGAAAGTTACATATGATATTCTAGACTTGTCTACAGTTTGCGCGGATTGAAGTGGGGAAAGCCCACACTGACATTACTTGTCCAAGTTACAGAATGTTGCTAAATTGACTGGGCAAGATTTTGCAGTTGTTTTAAAGGGGGTGATGTCTCTGCTTGGTCGGACAGTTACCGAGCTCCACCCCACTGCTCCAGTGGAAAAGCCTCTGCCGGAAGACAATGAAGAGTTGACTGCTGATCTCAACGCTACAGCTCATCTGATTGAGACGCCGGCAGCCATTCAGCCGAACTCCGTTGCCCAACATGCCAGAAGATCCTCTCTTCCAGTCCTGTTGAATGGTAATTTAAATCCACCAGAAGTGCAACATTACGTTGTTGAACATATTGTTAAGAATGATGATGGGGCCGTCAACCTGTCAGTAGTGTCTGGGAGCCTTCTCCGGGAGATTGCCAACGACACCTGGCGTTCCGGAGTAGAGCTGCTAATGAAAGATCCTGCCGTGTCCGATCTGCAGTGCTCACGGAAGAGCTTCGATAGCTTATCACCTGCTGCTGATGTGGTGAAACACCTAAAGCCTGACGCACTGCCAGCATTGTATCTTCAGACTCTACTCAGCGTATGGCACGGTACAGGATGGCGATGAGCTATACGCTAAATTTATGGATACATTCCAGGATGCTGGAGAGAAACCATTAAACTATTTGCAACGTCTGCAGGTAGCATTAAACCAGGCTGTGAAGCGAGGTGGAGTTGCAAATAAGGACTTTGATCGACACCTATTGACCCAATTTTGCCGTGGCTGTTGGGATAAGTCACTCATCACAGAATTACAACTTAAGCAACGAAAGCACAATCCCCCATCATTCACTGAATTCCTGCTATTACTGCGAACTGAAGAGGACCGTGAAGCCGCTAAAGCCATCCGTATGAAGCAACATCTCGGCTCATCACGCTCTAGAGTTGCAGCCCATGCACAATATGTCCACACCAGCAGTGCAGAGAAAGGGGAGATTGCTGCTCTCACCAATGTTACGCAGCAACTAGCCCAACAGATGGCCGAAATTCAAAAGCAGCTAGCAACATTAACTGCTGCCCAGGCAAGCTCCAATCAGTCTGCTGCTCTTAAGCCCACACCTGGCAGTAAGTCGGGTGAGGGGCAGAGGGCGGCCAAGCCATCAAAGAACCCGTCCTCTGTTCCCAAGCCAGGCTACTGCTATCGGTGTGGTGAAGATGGCCATATCAAGCCTAACTGTAATAACTCCCCAAACTCTGCACTTGTTTCTGCCAAGAAGAAACAGTTTGCAGAAATCGAACACTTCCAGAAGTAATTTAAACTAGAAGCAGTTCCAGTTGTGGGGCAAACCGGAACTGTTGCGGACCCCACTAACACCTGTTAGTAAATGATATAATAATTGATCAACATATTGATTTATTCTGCCTTACAGAAACCTGGTTACAGCAGGATGACTATGTTAGTTTAAATGAGTCAACACCCCCGAGTCACACTAACTGCCAGAACGCTCGTAGCACAGGCCGAGGCGGAGGATTAGCAGCAATCTTCCATTCCAGCTTATTAATTAATCAAAAACCCAGACAGAGCTTTAATTCATTTGAAAGCTTGACTCTTAGTCTTGTCCATCCAAATTGGAAGTCCCAAAATCCAGTTTTATTTGTTGTTATCTATCGTCCTCCTGGTCGTTACTGTGAGTTTCTCTGTGAATTTTCAGAACTTTTGTCTGACTTAGTGCTTAGCTCAGATAAGATAATTATAGTGGGCGATTTTAACATCCACACAGATGCTGAGAATGACAGCCTCAACACTGCATTTAATCTATTATTAGACTCAATTAGAGTCTATTAGACTCAGCCCCAACCAGTCCCAGCAGAAGACTGCCCCTCCCTGAGCCTGGTTCTACTGGAGGTTTCTTCCTGTTAAAAGGGAGTTTTTCCTTCCCACTGTCGCCAAGTGCTTGCTCACAGGGGGTCGTTTTGACCGTTGGGGTTTTTCTGTAATTATTGTATGGCTTTTGCCTTACAATATAAAGCGCCTTGGGGCAACTGTTTGTTGTGATTTGGCGCTATATAAATAAAATTGATTTGAATTGGCTTTGCTCAAAATGTAAATGAGTCCACCCACCACTTTAATCATATCTTAGATCTTGTTCTGACTTATGGTATGGAAATTGAAGACTTAACAGTATTCCCTGAAAACTCCCTTCTGTCTGATCATTTCTTAATAACATTTACATTTACTCTGATGGACTACCCAGCAGTGGGGAATAAGTTTCATTACACTAGAAGTCTTTCAGAAAGCGCTGTAACTAGGTTTAAGGATGTTTCCTTCTTTATGTTCCCTAATGCCATATCCCAACACAGTGCAGAGTAGCTACCTAAACTCTGTAAGTGAGATAGAGTATCTCGTCAATACTTTTACATCCTCATTGAAGACAACTTTGGATGCTGTAGCTCCTCTGAAAAAGAAAGCTTTAAATCAGAAGTGCCTGACTCCGTGGTATAACTCACAAACTCGCAGCTTAAAGCAGATAACCCGTAAGTTGGAGAGGAAATGGCGTCTCACTAATTTAGAAGATCGTCACTTAGCCTGGAAAAAGACTCTGTTGCTCTATAAAAAAGCCCACCGTAAAGCTAGGACATCTTACTACTCATCACTAATTGAAGAAAATAAGAACAACCCCAGGTTTCTTTTCAGCACTGTAGCCAGGCTGACAGAGTCAGAGCTCTATTGAGCCGAGTATTCCTTTAACTTTAACTAGTAATGACTTCATGACTTTCTTTGCTAATAAAATTTTAACTATTAGAGAAAAAATTACTCATAACCATCCCAAAGACGTATCGTTATCTTTGGCTGCTTTCAGTGATGCCGGTATTTGGTTAGACTCTTTCTCTCCGATTGTTCTGAGTTATTTTCATTAGTTACTTCATCCAAACCATCAACATGTCTATTAGACCCCATTCCTACCAGGCTGCTCAAGGAAGCCCTACCATTATTTAATGCTTCGATCTTAAATATGATCAATCTATCTTTATTAGTTGGCTATGTACCACAGGCTTTTAAGGTGGCAGTAATTAAACCATTATTTAAAAAGCCATCACTTGACCCAGCTATCTTAGCTAATTATAGGCCAATCTCCAACCTTCCTTTTCTCTCAAAAATTCTTGAAAGGGTAGTTGTAAAACAGCTAACTGATCATCTGCAGAGGAATGGTCTATTTGAAGAGTTTCAGTCAGGTTTTAGAATTCATCATAGTACAGAAACAGCATTAGTGAAGGTTACAAATGATCTTCTTATGGCCTCAGACAGTGGACTCATCTCTGTGCTTGTTCTGTTAGACCTCAGTGCTGCTTTTGATACTGTTGACCATAAAATTTTATTACAGAGATTAGAGCATGCCATAGGTATTAAAGGCACTGCGTTGCGGTGGTTTGAATCATATTTATCTAATAGATTACAATTTGTTCATGTAAATGGGGAATCTTCTTCACAGACTAAGGTTAATTATGGAGTTCCACAAGGTTCTGTGCTAGGACCAATTTTATTCACTTTATACATGCTTCCCTTAGGCAGTATTATTAGACGGCATTGCTTAAATTTTCATTGTTACGCAGATGATACCCAGCTTTATCTATCCATGAAGCCAGAGGACACACACCAATTAGCTAAACTGCAGGATTGTCTTACAGACATAAGGACATGGATGACCTCTAATTTCCTGCTTTTAAACTCAGATAAAACTGAAGTTATTGTACTTGGCCGCACAAATCTTAGAAACATGGTGTCTAACCAGATCCTTACTCTGGATGGCATTACCCTGACCTCTAGTAATACTGTGAGAAATCTTGGAGTCATTTCTGATCAGGATATGTCATTCAAAGCGCATATTAAACAAATACGTAAGACTGCTTTTTTGCATTTACGCAATATCTCTAAAATTAGAAAGGTCTCGTCTCAGAGTGATGCTGAAAAACTAATTCATGCATTTATTTCCTCTAGGCTGGACTACTGTAATTCATTATTATCAGGTTGTCCTACAAGTTCCCTGAAAAGCCTTCAGTTAATTCAAAATGCTGCAGCTAGAGTACTGACGGGGACTAGAAGGAGAGAGCATATCTCACCCATATTGGCCTCTCTTCATTGGCTTCCTGTTAATTCTAGAATAGAATTTAAAATTCTGCTTCTTACTTATAAGGTTTTGAATAATCAGGTCCCTTCTTATCTTAGGGACCTCATAGTACCATATCACCCCAATAGAGCGCTTCGCTCTCAGACTGCAGGCTTACTTGTAGTTCCTAGGGTTTGTAAGAGTAGAATGGGAGGCAGAGCCTTCAGCTTTCAGGCTCCTCTCCTGTGGAACCAGCTCCCAATTCGGATCAGGGAGACAGACACCCTCTCTACTTTTAAGATTAGGCTTAAAACTTTCCTTTTTGCTAAAGCTTATAGTTAGGGCTGGATCAGGTGACCCTGAACCATCCCTTAGTTATGCTGCTATAGACTTAGACTGCTGGGGGGTTCCCATGATGCACTGAGTGTTTCTTTCTCTTTTTGCTCTGTATGCACCACTCTGCATTTAATCATTAGTGATTGATCTCTGCTCCCCTCCACAGCATGTCTTTTTCCTGGTTCTCTCCCTCAGCCCCAACCAGTCCCAGCAGAAGACTGCCCCTCCCTGAGCCTGGTTCTGCTGGAGGTTTCTTCCTGTTAAAAGGGAGTTTTTTCCTTCCCACTGTCGCCAAGTGCTTGCTCACAGGGGGTCGTTTTGACCATTGGGGTTTTTACGTAATTATTGTATGGCCTTGCCTTACAATATAAAGTGCCTTGGGGCAACTGTTTGTTGTGATTTAGCGCTATATAAATAAAATTGATTGATTGATTGACAATGTCCCAACAAGAATTGTCACATGTCAAGAAGTAACTCAGACTACATCCACTGTTCCATCTAGATTACCCAAAGGCTTGGTTGGATCTCGCTGCACTGCAAATGTTAAACTTGCTGGTGAGGAATGCAGTTGTCTTTTGGACACAAGATCACAAGTAACCACAATTCCAGTATCATTTTACAATCAGCACTGTGCAACCCAACCACTGAAATCTCTTAACAACTTACCGCAAGTTGAATGAGCTGCAGGGCAAGCTGATCCTTACCTTGGATATGTAGAGATGGTGGTCCCATTTCCAAAGGAGTTTCTGGGAGCTGATTTTGACGTTGCAACACTGGCGCTTGTCGTCCCTGACACTGAAACCCAGCAGTTCCCAGTGTTGATCGGCATGAACACCCTGGAGGCGCTGTATAGCCAGTACATGGGGAGTAAGCACTCTAATTTTCTGCCAACTGCCAATGGCTACAGGTCAGTCCTCAAATTACTGCAACTGTGCCAGCAACAGCAAGGCAGCCAGGAAGTTGTGAGATCAGCCAGCAAGACTCCAATCCTCATCCCTGCTGGCTGTACTACAGTCGTCGATGGGTTGTTGCATCCCAGCATGCCAACTCCTGGCCAGTGGGCGCTTGTGGAGCATCCAGCCTCATCACCGCCAGGTGGGCTGTGTGTTAAGAACTCTTTAACTATGCTCCCAAGCCAACCCCACAAGAAGATACCTGTCCTTCTCAGTAATGAGTCAGACCGAGATGTGGCAGTTCAATCCTTCTCCATCATCGCAGAACTTGCAGTGTCACCGCAGGTCCTTTCGCACAGTGTGAAATCCTGTTCATTAAATTCTGGTAATGCTCTGACATTGAATTTTTGGAGACTCACCCATTCCTCCTGAGTGGAAGGCAAGGATCACTGAGAAACTCAGTCAGATTCCTGAAGTCTTTTCATTTAACGACATGGATTTTGGATGCACTAACAAGGTGAAACATCACATTAAACTGAGCGACGAAACTCCATTCAAACGTAGAGCCAGACCTATCCATCTCAAGATATCGAGGCTGTCCGACAACATCTAAGGGACCTATTGGAGACTGGTGTCATTCGTGAATCGGAGTCACTCTTTTCATCACCTATTGTCGTAGTCAAGAAAAAGAACGGAGACATACGTCTGTGCATTGATTACCGTAAGTTGAACCATCAGACGGTTAAAGACGCCTATCCTTTGCCCAATCTGGAGGAGTCACTTTCAGCATTGACCGATTCCAAATGGTTCAGTGTACTTGATCTAAAATCTGGGTACTACCAAATTGAAATGAACAAAGCCGACAAAGCAAAAACAGCCTTTGTGATGCCCATTGAATTCTGGGAATTTAACCGCATGCCTCAAGGGGTAACAAACGCCCCATTGACATTTCAGCGGTTAATGGAGAAGAGCATGGGGGACCTCCATTTAAAAGAAGTGCTGGTCTTTCTTGATGATCTTATTGTGTTTTCGGATGCACCTGAAGAACATGAGCGAAGACTGCTGCGGGTGTTGTTGACTACTCGTGACTTTACTATTTTTATGGTGTTTATCGAATGGCCATTCGCATGTGTTGTATGTTAAATTGTTTGTCTTTCACAATATATGGTACCGCTCACAGCAAAAGATAATTCGTGGTTCAGTTTTTTGTTCTCCTCTCCTAGAGCCATTCTTAGTTCTTCTGATCTAGATTATCAATTAGATTTATTAGTACTGAAACTGTGCTATTTCTGAGTAACACCCAGTGGGTTACATGTGGCACTTTAAATAGTCTACATGCTGCAGAACATTTCTATCCACAACTTTGTAGTTTCAACACAACATGGTTATTTTTAGAACACCATGGACTTTGCTGTTTCTGAAAGGACATTTGTCACTGGCTGCCTGTAAAAATCAACAACAACAACAACAAAAAAATAATAAAAAAATAAAATTGCCACAAGCTGGGGGGGGGGGGGGGGGGGGGGCACACAACACGTGGAGGATACTCAGTCCCTTGCTTGCAATCGGTTTTGCCTCCATTTTTGGTCAGTATTTATTAATTTATTTAACCAGGTTAGTCCCATTGAGATCAAGATCTCTTCCAAGAAGACCCTGGCCAAGAGGGCAGCATCATTAAAAATAGTAAAATATAACATTAACAACATTAAAAAACTTGCTCAAATAAAACACTTGCACACAGACAAGGCAGACTGCAAAAACTTTGCTAGAACCTTAAATTCATTCGGTGCGACCAGGGCTGCGTTAAATAAACAAATTAGCATAAGTCCAATTTTTGGGCGGGGGAGGGGGTAAATTGGGGAAGGGTTAACCCCCCATATTGCTAATTTTCAAACGACAAAGTATAGGGAAGCAAGGTGATTATTATACTGGCCGCCATTTTTCAAAATACCTGACATTCGTAGATTTTCTTGCGTCCCTTCTTGGCTCCGACTCCATCCTGACAGACGGCCATGTGGCATTTCAGTGTGCTGTTCCTAGCAAATCGCTCATGGCACACTGAGCATTCATACGGTTTTTCACCTAGCAAAGGACAAAAAAGTGAAATACATTTCAGTCTTCACATCAAATGTAAGCGACGACACTTGTCATACAAACTCACCAGTGTGCTTCCGCAGGTGCTCCTTGAAGTGGCCAAAGTGGTCAAAATTCTTGTCACAGTATTCACACACATGTACTTTCTTTTGGGGCCGCAGGTTATGAGGCAGCTCCTCCGCATCAAAATGAAATGCGCTGTTGTGTTGTTTCAAGGCAGCCTCTCGCGTGTAGGCTTTACCGCAGTGGTTACACACATAAGGCTTTTCCAGCGAGCCTAGATGCGTTTTCAAATGCTGCTTCAGGTGGTAATACAACTTGAAGGCGCGGTCACACTTGGTACAGCGAAACATGTGGTCTACTTGGGATATCTGGACCTCTACAACTTCAACATTCTCCAGAGCCTTGGAGGCAGTCACCGTTTCTTCCTGATACACAATATCCTGCAAAGTGCAAATAGGCATTACAAATGAATGGCTCCATTTATTTTCCCCATATTCAGGAGCATACAGGAACTCAGTAGCACAATTGCACACCACAGCATGTGCTGTAACTTAACATAACTTATATTCCAAAAATAAGCAAGATGGACAAATACACATACACTGGACACCATAGTAAATATTTGGTGCAGTTTGTACAAAAGGAACCATCACATGGACACAGATAGAAATGTAAAAAAGTGGATTTTTGCAGGAAACCCTCAGCCTGTGGCATGTACCAAAAGGACTTTTAATGATTCTTTTTCTGCCAATTATCCAGGTCTGGGTCACAGTGAATGCAGCTCATCCCAAACTTTCCTATCTTTGAGCTAGTCCAATTCTTACAGCGGAATCCCAAGGCAATCCCAGGGCTAGCTGGGAAAAATAATTCCTCCAGCATATCCTGGGTCTTCTCCGGGTCTTCTCCTAGGTTGATGTGCCTGGAAAACCTACCGGAGGGAGATGACCAGGGGGCATCCTCACCAGATGCCTGAACCACCTCAGCTGTCTCCTTTCGATGCAAAGAAGCAGCAGCTCTACTCAGAGTCCTTCCCAGATATTTGAGCTTCTTACACTTAAAAGGACCCTTAAATTCCAAAAAAAAGCAAGATGGGCAAATAAACCTGCATTGGATGTTATTTGAAGCAGCTGTTCATGAAATTTAGATGAGTGGGCATGGAATGACTCACAGACAGGGAACCACTCCATCGCTGAACCAGAGAAGTGGTTGCCCCAATTTCCACTAAGAAGTCAGTCATTTTCTTTTCGTCAAGCTGTATGTCAATGTACAGACTCAATACAAATTCTTAGGCTTTGGAAAAGCATTTTGATGATTTTGTATGACATGGCTTTGGAAAAGCCTAGGGATATAAGGTCAAACTAATTAGACATTGCTTACCTTTGATGAACCAGATCAATCTAAAAAGTAACTGTTTTGCTTATGTAAAATATCAGACATGTCTGGGCTTGTTGCACACACACACACACACACACACACACACACACACACACACACACACACACACATCTTCAACCGCTTAGTCCAATCAAGGGTCGCGGGGGGCTGGAGCCTATTCCAGCAGTCATAGAGCACGAGGCGGGGTACACCCAGGACAGGACGCCAGTCTGTCGCAGGCCCACAAACAGACAGACAAACCAACACATCCACACCCACTCGCACACCTACGGACAATTTTAAAGATTCCAATCCACCTAACCCGCATGTCTTTGGATGTGGGAGGAAACCGGAGCACCCAGAAGAAACCCACGCAAACACGGGGAGAACATGCAAACTCCACACAGAAAGGCCACAGGCGGGAATTGAACCCATAACCTTCTCGTGTGAGGCAACAGTGCTAACCACTAAACCATCGATGCTTGTTGCAGTAAATACAAAATAACCTTCAGCACACAGGTGAGTTCCTGCACTAACATCTACTGTATAGACGACACAAGACAAGAACTGTATATTCAAATCAAGATATCATAAAAAAGGTGTACATAAATACCTCTTCTAATACTTCCTTCTTGATCACATGCAGTGCAGGTTCACCTTGCTGGTATTTGCTGGTTATATCTGCAAGAAGTGCCAAAGCAGACTCATCTGACACAGGCTGTGCGCTCTTTGCTGCACCGATCACTTCTTCTAGTCCTGATTCCTCCAGCTCAATAGCCTCTTCCTCTATCACCTGTATCTCCACCTTCAGGAACATGAAGTACTGAAATCATTATCAACAATAAAATGTGTGTGTGCATGGATCATTATTTGAGTTTGACTCTTTAGTTAAAACAAGTTGCAGCATCATGCACATAAGTGATGGCAAACTTCAGATAATCACATCACCCAGGGCTTTGACACAAGCAGCATCTTCTGTTATCCACGTTGTCCAAAGTAAACACACACCTGTTCTCCTTCTACTGACGGTAGAGTTTCTGTAATCACATTGGAGGTCTCAGCAATCTTCCTCTTTTTGCCTTTATTCGTCTCTGTCAGCGAGTGACTGCCATTTATCCTGAAAACAAATTGGAAGCCTCACTGCAAGGTAATAATAAAAACCAGGCCTTCCCCTTTGGCACTAGTGGAACTGCACAACCTAAGCCAATCAGGATCACCAACTCACATGGGGTGGTCTCTAAAGACTTTTTTGGACAAAACACCACCAAAGCGAGACAAAAGAGCTAACACTGCCTACAGCTGGACAGAAGCAGGAATTACAAAGTGTAAGGTCATTCCAATGTCCAAAATTACATGTCCAACACAAGACAGAGAGGTCTTGTTTTAGACAGGAATTGTTTTTCTGAGTGGCACGAATATAATGTGTTGCATCTCATTGCATGTACATAGTTGTACAAAAAACACCTGAAGCATTTCCTGCATTTTAATGCAAAATAGTTGCATTTAAAGTTTTTTGCTACATTTGTTCATGTTTTTGAAATTTGCAATTTATATATGCATTCTGTTATAAAAATGGTGTTTGTGTTCGTCTGCACTATTTTCACCACAGAGTCGAGTTTTAATTTTGAGATCTGCTCAATAAATGTTCTCAAAATTACATTATCTCTGTTTTTGTTTTGTTGTTTTTATTTAATTTTATCAATTTAGCTTTGCAAAGGGACTATATAACCCATTCAGAAATAATTCTTATTTTATCTGATAAAACATGCATTTCCCACCCTTCTTGTGAGTTTTCTGTTTTTGGTAATTAATAAATCGATAAAATAAACAATTCTAAAGAATGCATTTGACTGGTCAGAAATTTTATGACGTATTCGTGTGGTGACCAAGCTCGCGTCTCAATGTATCTACATTGAATTCTATGTGCAACAAAGGTAGAATGTCGATAAGATGGATGGACAAAAGTTTAACCAAGTTCAGGTGCGATCGTCTCAAACAGCAACTGTGTCTGGGCAGACTTGGCCGGCTGTTCATACACTTGTCTAAAAATAGAGTCAGACTCACTCACTTACAGACGCAGCCACTAATGTGACAGCTACTCACAATTCCTTGCTTACCCTGGTGAGAATAGGTTCAAAACCAAAAACTAAATTTTCCATAAATTTACATGTACTAATGGGGCTAAAAATCTATTTTGATAAGTCACTTGTTGCTTGAACTCTCATCTTGGGCTTTCAGCTGTTCTGCTTTTTTCTGTCTGGTGTTCAATAAATGATGACAGTTTGTCATTGTCACACACCAAAGCTGCATGTACATGTAGTACATTATTTGTCACCTTTATTAAGAGTGTTGGAATGAACCACACTGCACCATTTTACATCTAGAATTTCTAAATTTTTTGGCACAAGATTCAGAACTGCAAGAGTTCTATTCAGACCTGCAAGATAAAAAGACCTACATCTCTGATTCTGAGTGAGATTCACCCCCAATACACTGGTGTATGATGTCAACAAATTCAGTTGGATGCAAAATTAACTCTTTGAAAAGTTACAGGTGACAATTGCCCTGCAAAAAAAAAAAAAAAATCTCACCTGTTGTCAAGAGCCTTGATGGCTTCCTGCATCTGAAGATATTCGGCAGCCTTCCAGACATCATTGGCCTCCTGCTCTCCGGACAAAGAGAGTGTGGCTGTATAAGTAAACTCCATCAGCTGGCGGAATGCAGCATTACTCACCCCTGGTAGAAAACGAGAGCAACAGATCAGTCGAAAACGTATACAACAATTAAACTTAAATGAATTCAAGCCAAAAGTCTACACAACAAACACTTCTTAACTAATTAATTTCAGCTCTATTGTGGTGGTGTACAAAAGCAAAATTACAAAAATTGCATCACTGACCAAATACTTATACACTTGGCTTCAGGGAACCCAAAATACCTTCTATTTCAACGAGTGGCTCCTGAGTAAAATCCTGGAAAAACTTGTGGAAAAACTGACTGCATGCTGCTAGCACTGCTTTATGGGCTCGGAAATGGTGTCCTACAAGGAACAAGAAGGAAAAGAGAGTGAGGGAGCACAATGAGTTATTTGAACTCCTTAAAGATATCACTAAAATGTAAACTAAAACTAAAATGTATTTACCATCCACAATCAAGGTAATGTCTGTGAACTGGTCCAACTGCCGTTGTTCATTTAGTTTGTCCAACATGACTTTATAATGAGCTGGGAACTCACTGCCTCCGTCCACCTCAGATGCCATCATTTACCTGATTCTTGTCTAAAGCCAGGGGAAAATGTACAAGCAACTATTATTACTGTAAGACAAGTATTAATGCAACTACATGGATGCTTACTGTGCCCCCCCCCCAAAATCACACAAAAACAGATGAAAGAATGAGCGATGACACTGGGTGTCACGACTCCCACTGGGCCCCCCAAAGAAGGGGAGAGGGAAGTAATTACCTTGAAAAAGAAAAAATGTATTATTTGGCAGCACAGTGAGTTAAATAAAAACTAAGAAATCACTTGTACGTAAGTATTCACATCCTCTGCTCAATACTTTGTTGATGCACCTTTGGCAGCAATTACAGCCGCAAGTCTTCTTGAAAATGATGCCACAAGCTTGGTGCCCCTATCTTTGGGCAGTTTTGCCCATTCCTCTTTGAAGCAACTCTCAAGCTCCATCAGGCTGGATGGGGAGCGTTGGTGGACAGCCATTTTCAGATCTCTCCAGAGATGTTCAATCAGATTCAGGTCTGGGCTCTGGCTGGGCCACTCAAGAACATTCACAGAGTTGTCCTGAAGCCACTCCTTTGATATCTTGGCTGTGGTCTTAGGCCTGCTGAAAGATGAAGTCACCCCAGTCTGAAGTCAAGAGTGTTCTGGAGCAGGTTTTCATCCAGGAGTTGTCTGTACATTGCTTCCATGCCGGTCACCATGCTTCACTGTATGTATGGTGCCTGGTTTCCTCCAAATATGACACCTGTTATTCACGCCAAAAGGTTCAATCTTTATCTCATCAGACCAGAGAAGTTTGTTTCTAATAGTCTGAGAGTCCTTCAGATGCCTGTTAGCAAACTCCAGGCAGGCTGCCATGTGCCTTCTATAAAGTGAGTGTGTTTGTATGAATGGGTGAATGTGAGGCATCATTGTAAACACTTTGAGCATCTGATGCAGATGGAAAAGCGCTATATAAATGCAGTCCATTTGCCAAGGAGTGGTTTACGTTTGGCCACTCTACCATACAGGCCTGATTGGTGGATTGCTGCAGAGATGGTTGTCATTCTGGAAGGTTCTCCTCTCTCCACATGCTGGTGCTCTGACGGAGTGACCACTGGGTTCTTGGTCACCTCCCTGACGAAGGCCCTTCTCTCCAGATCACTCAGTTTAGATTGGCGGCCAACTCTAGGAAGAGTCCTGGTGGAGCCCAACATCTTCCATTTACGGATGATGGAGGCCACGGTGCTCATTGGGACCTTCAAAGCAGCAGAAATGTTTCTGTACCCTTCTCCAAATTTGTGCCTCGAGACAATCCTGTCTCTGAGGTCGACAGACAATTCCTTTGACTTCATGCTTGGTTTGTGCTCTGACGTGCACTGTCAACTGTGGGGCCTTGTATGTAGACAGGTGAGTGCCTTTCCAAATCACGTATAATCAAATGAATTTACCCCAGGTGGACTCAAATTAAGCTGTAGAAACATCTCAAGGATGATCAGTGGAAACAGGATGCACTTGAGCTCAATTTTTGAGCTTCATAGCAAAGGCTGTTAATACTTGTGGATATGTGATTTCTTAGTTTTTTAATTTTTAATAAATTTGCAAAAATCATTTTTCACATTGTCATTATGGGGTATTGTGTGCAGACGTTTTGGGGGGGAGAATTTCATCCATTTTGGAATAAGCCTGTAACATAACATGGAAAAAGTGAAGCGTTGTTTGTACTTTCCAGATGCATTGTACATTTAGCAAACCACCTTTAAGATAAATGAAAATGCAAAATTCAATTCAGTTTTTGAAGTAGTAACAAAAGTGTAACCTCAAATCTAGCAGTGCAACAAAACATCTTACAGTAAAATATGTGGCATTATGTTTCATGTCACTTAATGTTATACATAGGTCATAAATAATGTTTAAAAGGTTAAAAACATTAACAGCACTGTGACACTTTGTGATTGAATTTGATACTGAAGAAAATGTTGGTGATGCAAAACATATGTAGGCCCAGAATTCATGCTCATTTGTTTTTGACAAAAAGTTACAGGCTAAATGCTCACCCAATAACACATCGTAAGATCAATTAATGCGAGCTGACACAAAACAGTATTTATTAATAGGGCAAGCACAGGCACAATGGAGTCAGTGTTCTTTCAATATTTCCAACATTAATGGCGTAATGCAGTCGTGTTTCATGGTACACAATCAAAGAAAGGGTTTGTGGAACCAGACACTCCACTGTTATTATTATTATTATTATAGACAGTCTGCCCTGCTAAGGAAAAATAGACAGGGCCTATCAAGTACCTTATTTTGCCTTGCTGTTAACTGCACGATTATGGTGGCCAGTACCGATTGGCGTCCATAATAATCCAACATTTTAAAGTGATGCAGACCAACAAATAAGGAGTCCTGACATGTCAGCTGTCAAAAACTCAACTTCAGAACAAACTGTTAGCTTAGCCCGATATTAGCTTAACGAGGAGGAAAAGGCAAAGCCAAAACACATTTATAAATTCAGAGACATTTAACATGTCATCAACTTACGAGGACAAAATACGTCTGGATATTCATTCTGATACCACAACACAGCGGGAAATATCATAGTATGAATCCAGACTGTAGCGAATAACGGCCCTGTTAGCATGCTCGCCATTTCGCGTATCGACAATCAACATTACGTCATCAAATCGCGCATTAAAATACACTTTTACCCGACAAATTTCTTAATAATGATCTCTGTGTCTGAAAGTGACTTCAGAACCACCTGGAAGCATACCTTGAGTCTAGTCACGCTACTTCCGAAAGTTGTTTTTTGATCATATTTTCCTCGACGCGTGTAGCAGTGGTTGTGCTATCTATGCTCCAAAAAGGGCGGGCCTTCAACCCGCGAGACTCACATTCCCAGAAACCTTTGCGCAATCAAGACGCCGAGGTGCGTTGCTTAGCGATAGACGTGCTTCTTTTTCGAGTTTAAAACCTTCTCAGTTAGACAGCACACAAACCAAGATATTTTTCTGCTGACTTCATAATTTCATTCCACATACAATGTGTAAGATATCTGGGTACTGACTTTTGTTGGTACTGGGTGACAATCAATCAATCAATCAATTTTTTTTATATAGCGCCAAATCACAACAAACAGTTGCCCCAAGGCGCTTTATATTGTAAGGCAAGGCCATACAATAATTATGTAAAACCCCAACGGTCAAAACGACCCCCTGTGAGCAAGCACTTGGCTACAATGGGAAGGAAAAACTCCCTTTTAACAGGAAGAAACCTCCAGCAGAACCAGGCTCAGGGAGGGGCAGTCTTCTGCTGGGACTGGTTGGGGCTGAGGGAGAGAACCAGGAAAAAGACATGCTGTGGAGGGGAGCAGAGATCGATCACTAATGATTAAATGCAGAGTGGTGCATACAGAGCAAAAAGAGAAAGAAACAGTGCATCATGGGAACCCCCCAGCAGTCTACGTCTATAGCAGCATAACTAAGGGATGGTTCAGGGTCACCTGATCCAGCCCTAACTATAAGCTTTAGCAAAAAGGAAAGTTTTAAGCCTAATCTTAAAAGTAGAGAGGGTGTCTGTCTCCCTGATCTGAATTGGGAGCTGGTTCCACAGGAGAGGAGCCTGAAAGCTGAAGGCTCTGCCTCCCATTCTACTCTTACAAACCCTAGGAACTACAAGTAAGCCTGCAGTCTGAGAGCGAAGCGCTCTATTGGGGTGATATGGTACTACGAGGTCCCTAAGATAAGATGGACCTGATTATTCAAAACCTTATAAGTAAGAAGAAGAATTTTAAATTCTATTCTAGAATTAACAGGAAGCCAATGAAGAGAGGCCAATATGGGTGAGATATGCTCTCTCCTTCTAGTCCCCGTCAGTACTCTAGCTGCAGCATTTTGAATTAACTGAAGGCTTTTTAGGGAACTTTTAGGACAACCTGATAATAATGAATTACAATAGTCCAGCCTAGAGGAAATAAATGCATGAATTAGTTTTTCAGCATCACTCTGAGACAAGACCTTTCTGATTTTAGAGATATTGCGTAAATGCAAAAAAAGCAGTCCTACATATTTGTTTAATATGCGCTTTGAATGACATATCCTGATCAAAAATGACTCCAAGATTTCTCACAGTATTACTAGAGGTCAGGGTAATGCCATCCAGAGTAAGGATCTGGTTAGACACCATGTTTCTAAGATTTGTGGGGCCAAGTACAATAACTTCAGTTTTATCTGAGTTTAAAAGCAGGAAATTAGAGGTCATCCATGTCTTTATGTCTGTAAGACAATCCTGCAGTTTAGCTAATTGGTGTGTGTCCTCTGGCTTCATGGATAGATAAAGCTGGGTATCATCTGCGTAACAATGAAAATTTAAGCAATACCGTCTAATAATACTGCCTAAGGGAAGCATGTATAAAGTGAATAAAATTGGTCCTAGCACAGAACCTTGTGGAACTCCATAATTAACTTTAGTCTGTGAAGAAGATTCCCCATTTACATGAACAAATTGTAATCTATTAGACAAATATGATTCAAACCACCGCAGCGCAGTGCCTTTAATACCTATGGCATGCTCTAATCTCTGTAATAAAATTTTATGGTCAACAGTATCAAAAGCAGCACTGAAGTCCAACAGAACAAGCACAGAGACGAGTCCACTGTCCGAGGCCATAAGAAGATCATTTGTAACCTTCACTAATGCTGTTTCTGTACTATGATGAATTCTAAAACCTGACTGAAACTCTTCAAATAGACCATTCCTCTGCAGATGATCAGTTAGCTGTTTTACAACTACCCTTTCAAGAATTTTTGAGAAAAAAGGAAGGTTGGAGATTGGCCTATAATTAGCTAAGATAGCTGGGTCAAGTGATGGCTTTTTAAGTAATGGTTTAATTACTGCCACCTTAAAAGCCTGTGGTACATAGCCAACTAATAAAGATAGATTGATCATATTTAAGATCGAAGCATTAAATAATGGTAGGGCTTCCTTGAGCAGCCTGGTAGGAATGGGGTCTAATAAACATGTTGATGGTTTGGATGAAGTAACTAATGAAAATAACTCAGACAGAACAATCGGAGAGAAAGAGTCTAACCAAATGCCGGCATCACTGAAAGCAGCCAAAGATAACGATACGTCTTTGGGATGGTTATGAGTAATTTTTTCTCTAATAGTTAAAATTTTGTTAGCAAAGAAAGTCATGAAGTCATTACTAGTTAAAGTTAATGGAATACTCAGCTCAATAGAGCTCTGACTCTTTGTCAGCCTGGCTACAGTGCTGAAAAGAAACCTGGGGTTGTTCTTATTTTCTTCAATTAGTGATGAGTAGAAAGATGTCCTAGCTTTACGGAGGGCTTTTTTATAGAGCAACAGACTCTTTTTCCAGGCTAAGTGAAGATCTTCTAAATTAGTGAGACGCCATTTCCTCTCCAACTTACGGGTTATCTGCTTTAAGCTGCGAGTTTGTGAGTTATACCACGGAGTCAGGCACTTCTGATTTAAAGCTCTCTTTTTCAGAGGAGCTACAGCATCCAAAGTTGTCTTTAATGAGGATGTAAAACTATTGATGAGATGCTCTATCTCCCTTACAGAGTTTAGGTAGCTACTCTGCACTGTGTTGGTATATGGCATTAGAGAACATAAAGAAGGAATCATATCCTTAAACCTAGTTACAGCGCTTTCTGAAAGACTTCTAGTGTAATGAAACTTATTCCCCACTGCTGGGTAGTCCATCAGAGTAAATGTAAATGTTATTAAGAAATGATCAGACAGAAGGGAGTTTTCAGGGAATACTGGTAAGTCTTCTATTTCCATACCATAAGTCAGAACAAGATCTAAGATATGATTAAAGTGGTGGGTGGACTCATTTACTTTTTGAGCAAAGCCAATAGAGTCTAATAATAGATTAAATGCAGTGTTGAGGCTGTCATTCTCAGCATCTGTGTGGATGTTAAAATCGCCCACTATAATTATCTTATCTGAGCTAAGCACTAAGTCAGACAAAAGGTCTGAAAATTCACAGAGAAACTCACAGTAACGACCAGGTGGACGATAGATTAGCAGCAACCAGGCCAATCTCCAGCAGGCCAATCTCCAACCTTCCTTTTCTCTCAAAGATTCTTGAGAGGGTAGTTGTAAAACAGCTAACTGATCACCTGCAGAGGAATGGTCTATTTGAAGAGTTTCAGTCAGGTTTTAGAATTCATCATAGTACAGAAACAGCATTAGTGAAGGTTACAAATGATCTTCTTATGGCTTCGGACAGTGGACTTATCTCTGTGCTTGTTCTGTTGGACCTCAGTGCTGCTTTTGATACTGTTGACCATAAAATTTTATTACAGAGATTAGAGCATGTCATAGGTATTAAAGGCATTGCGCTGCGGTGGTTTGAATCATATTTGTCTAATAGATTACAGTTTGTTCATGTAAATGGGGAATCTTCTTCACAGACTAAAGTTAATTATGGAGTTCCACAAGGTTCTGTGCTAGGACCAATTTTATTCACTTTATACATGCTTCCCTTGGGCAGTATTATTAGACGGTATTGCTTAAATTTTCATTGTTACGCAGATGATACCCAGCTTTATCTATCCATGAAGCCAGAGGATACGCACCAATTAGCTAAACTGCAGGATTGTCTTACAGACATAAAGACATGGATGACCTCTAATTTCCTGCTTTTAAACTCAGATAAAACTGAAGTTATTGTACTTGGCCCCACAAATCTTAGAAGCATGGTGTCTAACCAGATCGTTACTCTGGATGGCATTTCCCTGATCTCTAGTAATACTGTGAGAAATCTTGGAGTTATTTTTGATCAGGATATGTCATTCAAAGCGCATATTAAACAAATATGTAGGACTGCCTTTTTGCATTTACGCAATATCTCTAAAATCAGAAAGGTCTTGTCTCAGAGTGATGCTGAAAAACTAATTCATGCATTTGTTTCCTCTAGGCTGGACTATTGTAATTCATTATTATCAGGTTGTCCTAAAAGTTCCCTAAAAAGCCTTCAGTTGGTTCAGAATGCTGCAGCTAGAGTACTGACAGGGACTAGCAGGAGAGAGCATATCTCACCCGTGTTGGCCTCCCTTCATTGGCTTCCTGTTAATGCTAGAATAGAATTTAAAATTCTTCTTCTTACTTATAAGGTTTTGAATAATCAGGTCCCATCTTATCTTAGGGACCTCATAGTACCATATTACCCCATTAGAGCGCTTCGCTCTCAGACTGCGGGCTTACTTGTAGTTCCTAGGGTTTGTAAGAGTAGAATGGGAGGCAGAGCCTTCAGCTTTCAGGCTCCTCTCCTGTGGAACCAGCTCCCAATTCAGATCAGGGAGACAGATACCCTCTCTACTTTTAAGATTAGGCTTAAAACTTTCCTTTTCGCTAAGGCTTATAGTTAGGGCTGGATCGGGTGACCCTGGACCATCCCTTGGTTATGTTGCTTTAGACGTAGACTGTGTTTCATAATTATTGTATGGCCTTGCCTTGCAATGTGGAGCGCCTTGGGGCAACTGTTTGTTGTGATTTGGCGCTATACAAGAAAAAAGTTGATTGATTGATTGATAGATAATAACAAATAAAACTGGTTTTTGGGACTTCCAATTTGGATGGACAAGACTAAGAGACAAGCTTTCAAATGAATTAAAGCTCTGTCTGGGTTTTTGATTAATTAATAAGCTGGAATGGAAGATTGCTGCTAATCCTCCTCCTCGGCCCGTGCTATGAGCATTCTGACAGTTAGTGTGACTCGGGGGTGTTGACTCATTTAAACTAACATATTCATCCTGCTGTAACCAGGTTTCTGTTAGGCAGAATAAATCAATATGTTGATCAATTATTATATCTGTTAAGGATTTTATATATATATATATATGTTATCACTGTTAAACATTTGGACCTTTGTCTTCTTTCTCATGAGAACGGTGTTGTGCTGTTTGCACTAACCCTGAGAATGTACGTGTTATTCAACCTTGTTTTAGCATGCTGGGGTCAATCTGAACTGGGAATGAAGAGCTGGATGTACTTATTATTATTATACAACTTGTTTTTGTAGCCGCTAACGACTGGGAGTGAAGCATGACGGGGTCAGTCATGAACTGGGAGTAATAGACCTGAAGGTTGTTTTGACTGTTGTGATGTGATGCTTAGTGTGAAGACCAGGACACTCCAGGCAGATGCACAACAGCTGATAACTGCAACAGACGAACGAGATGTGCTGACCTCCGACGATAAGAGTAAAAGAAAGAAACTGTTTTTCCTTACAGCTGCGCTTATTGACGTATGTGTTTATGTTACGGGAAGAAACTTGTCTTGCGTCATCCTTCCCCCACCCTTAGGACAAGTTTTATGATGTAATGAGGGCATCTCTAATAAAAAGAGCGGGAGCACAGGCCAGACTTTAGTGTAGCCTTGGTGTACAGCCTGGCCGCACTCCGCGCGTGATTAATTTGACTTTCTGTCTCACTGGTGTTTCTTGACTCTGTTTGTCTTATAAAAGGTTTTAAGAATGTTTGGAGGACAAAATACCCAACATTGACTGGGGGCTTGTCCGGGATCTCAACAATACCGGAGGTGTCCGGCGGGGGTCGCCAAGTCCAGACGTAAATCCTTGGCCAAGGTCCGATCGATTGATCGTGTCTGCAATTGTCGACCACCGTTGGCATCGTCTGGTTGACGAGATTTTCCCGAAGAAGACAGACAGGAGGTCGAGTCAGTGAGTAGAATTTCTTTGTAACAGTACTGAGTGAGTGGTGATCAGATCACATAAACAGTTAAATTCCGCAAGCGATGATACAGAATCGTCTGTTAATGAAACACAGTTAAACTCTGTAAGGAGGGTGCGGACTCCTCTGTTTATATACGCGTACCGGTAGGGGATAAAAGTGTGATCACATAAAACAGTTAAACTCCGTAAGCGATGGCGTGGAATCGTCTGTTAATGCAAAGCAGTTAAAATCCGCGAGGAGGGCGGACTCCTCTACGGTTGCGAGGGACGCCCGTAGTTAAATTCCGGAAGGAGGATACGGACTCCTCTGTTTTAATACGTAAAGGAAATCCCGGGTAGAAATACGTGCACTGTAAAAAAGCAGTTAAATTTGGCAGGGACGGCGGAGTCCCCCTAATGCAGGACATTAGTTAAATTCACGGGAGGGCGAGCTCCCCTGGCATAAGAATACGCGTACGATTATTAAAAGTGTTTCTATGTGTAAATAGTGTTTTGTGTAAGTGTAAATAACTGTGTGAAAGTGTAATACTTTGGACAACGTTAGTGACAACCGTGTGTGTGGATGCGGAGGCAAGTGATTCCGCTTCCTACGGGGAGGTGAAAGGAATCAACCACACGACGGCAAATTAATTGTCACGTCCGAAGAAGTGAAAACTTCAGATTTAGAACACCCTAGGTGTGCCCCCGTCTGAAGTCCAAATTATAACAAGGGATAATAAAAATGGGGGGTAAGACGTCTAAAAAGAAGGAAAATTTATCAACTGACGACTGGAAATTTATGGAAGCAAAAAATCCAAAAGCAACAAAGAAATTGGAGACCTGGATAAATAAACATGACTTTGACGGACGACTGAACCTGATCAGTATACAGAAGCTAAAGAAGGAGTTAGAACAGGAACATAAAGGTGATGAGAAAAAGATGTAGAAAGTAGGGGCAGATTTAGTGGCATTTTGGGAGGAGGAAGCAGAGAACAGACAGAAGGGAGCAGAGAAGCGACGATTAGAGAAAGCAAGGAAAAAGAAAGCTGTAGGTAAGGCAGAAGAAGATGTGATAATTCAGCACAGAGAACCTGAACAACCTCAGAAACCACCGACGGCTGGACCGCCGGCAACAACGCATTTGTACCCTCCTCTACCAGAGGATGATGATGTGCCGCCACCACAGTATGATTTAGCAGTAAAACCTAAGGTAAAAAGTGAAAAACCAGAAAAACCAGAAAAACCACAAACACGCAGTCAAGCGAAAGTGCCCACAGCCCCTCCCATGGTGGAACACAGTGACCAGGGAGGTGCCTATCCTATGATAGAAGTACCAAATCCTCGTGCAGGAACAGCAGGACATCGATCAACCATGCTCGTATATCGAACATGGAATGCTGATGATATCAAAGCAGCAGTCGACATGATACCATCGCCACATGTCGATATTGAGGGATTTATGCAGGATATAGAAAACATTAGAAATTCTTACCACCTTAATGGACCTGAAGTCCAACAGGTGTGGATGAAAGCATGTGGCCCTAAATGGAGTCAGATACGCGGAGACTGGAATCCTGCAGACCAGGATGGCGTACCGTTGCCACATGATGATCTAGTCTTGAAAACAAGAGTGGAAGCTATGATTACACAAGCAAAAGGTGTGTTAGGGCCAAAAATAAATTACACTGAAATTATCAGGACAACACAGAAAGAAGGAGAACCATGGACAGAGTTTAGATGCAGATTTGAGAGTGTATTTAGGGTCCATAGTGGCATATTGCCAGGAACACCAGTGTATGAACAACAATTGAAAAACGCTCTGATCCAACATTCCAATAAGGATATAAAAGCTTGGATACAGAAACATTGGATTGGATTGCCTACAGGCACATAGGAAGAAACACATACACACTGCTGTCATGCAGAAGGAGTCTTAAAGCGGAAAAAGACAGGGAACAGCAACAAAGGAGTGTATGTAGCACACGGAGATGATGAAATATGTTACCAACAGGGTAACTTAAGACAGCAGAAGCAGTGCAAATGCCCCCAACAGCCATGGCAAAATAGACAGGTGGACAGCCACAACGTCAAGGACCATGGCAACCACAACAGCAGCACAGACAGGGAGGGCCACCACGTGGTCCCCTGATTTGTTGGAACTGTGGAAGAGAGGGACATATGTATAGAAATTGTCCGAATCCACCTACAGAGGGAGCAGCAGGAGGAATTCCACAACGGAATAATCCTCCGCAGCCACAGTATCCACAATGACTAGAATCCATAATCCATGATTCCACATCAGATAGGCAGTCTGATTGTGATATGGATCTGTGTGCCTTACTGGGAAATCCGGTACCAAAACCAGAAGTGACTTTGTTGGTAAATGGACGACCAGTGACATTCCTTTGTGATACAGGAGCATGTAGAACCACATGTAATGACAACATACCTGTCCATCAATTAAGCAACGAAATCTTTAGGGTTCGCTCTGCAAATGGACAAACATCAGACGTCCCTATCACTAAACCCATAACGTTGACAGATCCATTTGGCCTGACATGTACTATGTCAGTGTTGAACATGCCACAATGTCCAGTTAACCTTTTAGGACGAGACGGATTGACTGCATTGGGCTTGTCCATAATTGTGGAACAAGGGAAATTAGTTGTTGAATGCACAGGAGGCGTTAACATGGTAAGAGAAGAAAGCAATGACCCCACATTCCACTATTACTATACATTTGACATTTCAGAAGAAGATGCTGCAGGATGGGGTAAAGATGTCGTCTTGCAAGCGACAGCCCTACTAAAAAATCCTGAACAAAAGATGTCACCACCTGACCTGCATGTCACAATGTGGCATAAAGATCCTCCAGGTCCGGATGGTGACTATGAAAACAAATTGAAAAACGTTTCACCTGTGAAGCTGACAATGACCGATTTGATTCATGATGGCAACTCAACAGCTGTCATAACAGTGACAGGTGCCACTGAAGACATTTTAAAATTGAGATTCACAGGTATGCCTTTGCATGTGTCACTTTGTAAGCCATATTTGACAGAATGGCAAGAATTGGGACTGACAGTCATAACAGCTTTGTCAGCCACTGATTGGAGCAGAGTTGGACCACGAACGGAGTTCAGTCCATCAACTAAATTGTATAAAGTGCCAGTTAATGTCTCATTGGTGCTGACAGCTGGAACACACATTGATGTGTCCACTTCACAATCCTGAGTGTTTCAGTTGAGTCCTGAAGAGGATGATCTTCTCTCTTCTGTACCATCAGGATTGTGGACAACAGGTCCTTCAGATGTAGGACTGATAAAAAATGCACAACCTGTAGTTATAAGACCAAAAACAGAATACAGACCATGTGTAAGACAGTATCCATTGAAACCTGATGCAATTGAAGGAATCAGGCCAGTAATAGAGAATTTATTAACAGCAGGAGTAATAGTGCCATGTCCAGATTCACCATGTAACACACCCATATTTCCTGTAAAAAAGGCTCCGCCCTCAGTGGGGTGGAGAATGATTCAAGATCTGCAGGCAGTAAATACTGCTGTGATTAAAAGAGCACCATGCGTTCCAGATCCACACACCTTGTTAAATTCGCTGAGACCAAATTCTAATAGTTTCTCAGTAATTGACATAAGTAATGCATTTTTCTCTGTGCCAGTACACACAGATAGTCAATTCTGGTTTGCTTTTACCTTTAAAGGACAACGATATACATTTACCAGATTACCGCAGGGTTACGCAGAGAGTCCAACTATTTATTCTCAAGTCATGTCAGCATGTTTAGCCAATTTTGTTCCACCGGCAGATAGCCAACTATTAGTGTATGTTGATGACATCTTGATTGCCTCTGACACACGAGAAAATTGCATAACTGACACAGTAGCATTATTATGTTTCTTATTTGATAATGGCCACAAAGTGAGTAAAAACAAAGTTCAGTTGTGTAGGGATAAAGTAAAATATTTAGGACATGAATTATCAGCCACAGGGCGCACGATCCTGTCTGACAGGAAGGAAGCAATTTTGCACGCTCCAAAACCACAAACCAAAAAGCAGATGATGTCATTTCTTGGACTGACTAATTACTGCAGGGCATGGATTCCCTGCTATGCAGAATTGACTAGTCCACTTTCTGATTTGATGTACAAGGATGATATTTCAATGTCAAAAGTGTTGGAATGGAACAAAGAAGCTGAGGAAGCTTTTGTAAAAGTAAAACAAACATTAGTGTCATCCACAGTTTTGGCACTACCAGATTATAGTAAACCATTCATTCAAACAGTTGATTGTAAGAATAAGTTCATGACTAGTGTTTTGGTTCAAGTGTATGGCTCAAAATTAAGGCCAGTTGCCTACTACTCATCTAAATTGGATGCAGTGGCAAGTGCTCTACCACCATGCGTACAAGCTGTTATTGCAGCCTCTATGGCTGTTCAAAGTAGCAGTAATGTTGTTCTATTCCATCAGTTGACACTGAAAGTTCCACATGCAGTTTCTGCACTTCTGTTGCAGACAAACATGAGCCTTTTGTCCCCAGCAAGACATCTTTCGTGTATGTCCTTGCTATTATCACAACCACATCTTACGGTAGAGCGCTGTACAACATTGAATCCATCCACATTGATACCTTTACCTGAGGATGGTGAGCCGCACAATTGTCTTGATGTAGCTACGGTCTGTACGAAAGCACGCCCAGACCTCCAGGACACACCCATCCCAAACAGTACAATTGTGTATGTGGATGGTTCTTCCACTAAAAACGCTTACGGACAAACACAATCTGGATATGCTGTTGTCACAAATTCAGAAGTATTGGATTCTGCTTCATTGCCATCGTCATTTTCAGCACAAGCAGCTGAATTAGTTGCTTTAACTGCAGCTTGCTATCTGTTTAAAGGTACGGCTGTAACAATTTATACAGACAGCCAGTACGCTTTCAGCACAGTGCATGTGTTTGCAAAACTGTGGGAAGAGCGTGGAATGGTGACATCATCTGGAAAGCCAGTGACTCATGCCACACTCCTAACTGCACTACTGAAGGCTGTGAGATTGCCTAACCAAATTGCTATATGCAAATGTGCGGCTCACACCAAAGGCTCTGACAGTGTTTCAAAAGGAAATGATTTTGCTGACAGAGCAGCAAAAGAGGCAGCAGCGGCTTCTTCTATTTTTGTTGTACAGGACACCCCTCCGGATTCGCATTTAGGTCATACACTGCTTGCTGACATGCAACAGCAGGCAACTGAAAGAGAAAAACAAATGTGGATAAACGTATGCAAATGATTTGTACGTATGACCACAAAAGAAACCCATATTGCCAAAAAATATGTTTAAATGGGCAGCTATTATGAGCCATGGCGTGACGCATGTCTCATCAGGGGGTATGATATCGCAATTGCAATCTATTTTTGTCTTTATGGGTTCGATGCATATGCAAAACAGCATTGTAGAGCATGCATGATATGTGCAAAACACAACTCACAAGGCAATTTGAGACCCCAAAGAGGCAAATTTCCAACACCACAATATCCCTTTCAAGTGATTCATATGGATTATATACAGCTGAGTAAACATGAAGGGAAGGAATTTTGTTTAGTCATAATTGATGCCTTCTCAAAATGGGTAGAATTGTTCCCTACAAAACATGCAGATGCACTTACAGTGGCTAAGGCATTATGCAAAGACATCATTCCACGATTTGGAATACCAGAAACAGTCTATTCAGATAATGGAGCGCATTTTGTTAATACAATAGTGCAATACGTAGGAGAAGCGCTACAGGTCAATCTCAAAAATCATTGTGCTTACCACCCACACAGTGCAGGATTAGTGGAAAGGACAAAGGGCACAATAAAAACAAGATTAAGGAAATGTATAGAAGAGACAAAACGAACCTGGATTGAATGTTTGGACCTAGTAAAATTGTATATGAGAATAACACCAACACCATCAGGGTTAACACCATTTGAGATACTTATGGACGACCATATCGTCTACCAATTTTGACATGGATACTAAAACAGCAGATGAGGAACAAACATTAGCAAATTTTATGAAAAAGACATTAACACAGAAAGAGATAACTTAAACACATTTACTGCCGAATAATTTTATCTTCCACAGGACGGCCTTCCAGTAGTCTAGCCAGGAGACTGGGTGTTCATCAGAGTGATTAAGAGGAAGAACTGGTCCAGTCCTCGTTGGGAAGGTCCATACCAAGTGCTGTTAACAACACCAACTGCAGTAAAGATAGCGGAGAGATCAACGTGGATACATCACTGTAAGATACAGCATGTGTTGGCTGCCTCCACAGTGTAAGGGGAAGTCTGGCTACAAAGGGAGTCTATTTAATTAGCAATAGATTGTCTCAATGCCAGTGAAGCAGGGAGATCCTTGCACTATTAGGTGAGGTGGTTAACAACACTGTATCCTAGCAATCATGACTGAACTACAGCAGACCCCGGAGCGGCGTGCTCAGCGCCGCCGCTGCCGGACTGTTGGTAGGGCAGCCGGTTGCGTTGTGATCTTAGTGTGTTTCGTGCTCCTCGGATTCCTGGCCTGGTGGTTGACCCAAGAATTGCAGCTCACTGTGGACCGAGCCAGAGAACAACGCAAGCAACGTCAGAAGAGGTTTATTCATAATGTGAATGAGACAGATGGACACCCTCATATATACCATACTAATATGTGGTACAGAGATGTTCATTTATTGGCTATGGAATTACGTTACTAATTGTTATGTTTGTTCGCAAATACCTATATCCTCAACACACCCAGCTCTGACGGCTAAACCGTACCCTGCTAGGGTGACAGAATGTCTTATCATACGGATGCATAATCAAACTGTATTTCGGGGGCAGCAGTTCTCAGCAAATCTGATAAGATGTAACACCACTTGCCTCAGTGCAACCACTTATATGATAGGGATTTCAACAGAGGACGTACAAGCGTGCCCAAGTGCTGCTCCATTGACTAGACTGAAGGGAAACGCAAAAATATCATCACGTTAAATTGTCATCACAACGGCCATTCCCAATTTGCTTTTACGGGACAGGGAATAAAACTGTAGGTAAAATTAAGAAACGTCTGTGTACCCAAACGTATGTTTTATCAAATAAATTAAGCCTAACCAAAACTTAATATGTGGATGGTACTTATCTTCATCACATTGGACGGGGATGTAATTATACAGGCTCCTGTCCATGGGGAACGGATGAATCATGTGCTTATGTTAGTAAGTTTTTGCTACCACCTGTAAATGGTACTCCGGTGTATGATGACATCTATTGGCTTTGTGCTTCCAGACTGTACATGAGTCTCCCACCAAATTGGGGTGGTGTGTGTGCACCTACCCAGGTGACTGACCATACATATGTGGTAGACCTCCACAGAGAAGAATGGCAGCACCAGACGGAGGAGATTGATATACCCAGATGTGTTACCACATAATCACATGTGGGGCTCGGATGTACCAAAGGACCAAAAATTGTGGTCTGTAGGAGATAAAATAGCACATTCATTGTTCCCCTGGATAGGAGTGGGGAAAAAAAAAAAAATTCATTAATGATTGAAACACTGAATTATCGATTGGGTCTGTTCATGAATGTAACTGAAAAAATAGTAGCAGCTCAAAACACTGAAATAGATACTTTACGTACCATGATGAACCTCTTAGTGAAAATCTCAAGAAAGAAGTGCTAAGTTAGGTGATAACTACTACTATATGTTTAACAGGCGATAAACAGGTGGGAAATGTTAAGGATTTTATATATATATATATATATATGTTATCATGTTATATGATATGTTATGTTATGTTATGTTATATGTTATTATATGTTAGCTTACTTGTAGTTCCTAGGGTTTGTAAGAGTAGAATGGGAGGCAGAGCCTTCAGCTTTCAGGCTCCTCTCCTGTGGAACCAGCTCCCAATTCAGATCAGGGAGACAGATAACCTCTCTACTTTTAAGATTAGGCTTAAAACTTTCCTTTTCGCTAAGGCTTATAGTTAGGGCTGGATCGGGTGACCCTGGACCATCCCTTGGTTATGTTGCTTTAGACATAGACTGTGTTTCATAATTATTGTATGGCCTTGCCTTGCAATGTGGAGCGCCTTGGGGCAACTGTTTGTTGTGATTTGGCGCTATACAAGAAAAAAGTTGATTGATTGATTGATTATCACTGTTAAACATTTGGACCTTTGTCTTCTTTCTCATGAGAACGGTGTTGTGCTGTTTGCACTAACCCTGAGAATGTACGTGTTATTCAACCTTGTTTTAGCATGCTGGGGTCAATCTGAACTGGGAATGAAGAGCTGGATGTACTTATTATTATTATACAACTTGTTTTTGTAGCCGCTAACGACTGGGAGTGAAGCATGACAGGGTCAGTCATGAACTGGGAGTAATAGACCTGAAGGTTGTGTAGAAGAATTTTTAGGTCCATATTTGAACTGTGATGAACTATCAAGTGTCCTGATCCGAACTGTATGTCCTCTGGTTGAACTAGCAGGTGTTCAACCCAAAAAAAGGGCTCTATTAGTCATTTAATCTGTCAGGGGCTTTCCAAGGCCTTTTAGGTGCTTTCCCGCAGGCCACGTGCGGGGGCCTCAGGCCAGCTGCACGTGTGGCTGAGGCCACGTGCGGAGGGGGCCTCAGGCCAGCTGCACCTGTGGCTGAAGGTCTTTTAAAAAAATCAGTTGTAAATCCTTCATGTTTTAATGGGAGCGTTTGTCACATTGAAATAATGGCCTAACACCTGCTTAGGGTTCACTAGAGGACGCTTCCAATAGAAAACCATGTCTTGGGAATGAAATAAATAAAAAAGTCGAAGGAGGAGCGATGCCCGCGGGTCTCCAATAAATAGACGAGCGCGGTTGTCATATTCAGTCTCTCTAGAGGACTCAGTTTGTCTAAGCTTTGTGTCGAAGGCTTAAATAAACTTAAAAACTCTGTGCATTTTATCTTGCTTAAGGCTGAATTATTCTAAAGTGTTGTGTCATTTTCTAGCATATCACTTGCAATTAGTTTGTGTTATCTAAAAGACGACATCCTGAGAAGACTAAAGACGAGCCGCGACAGTTGTTTTGACTGTTGTGATGTGATGCTTAGTGTGAAGACCAGGACACTCCAGGCAGATGCACAACAGCTGATAACTGCAACAGACGAACGAGATGTGCTGACCTCCGACGATAAGAGTAAAAGAAAGAAACTGTTTTTCCTTACAGCTGCGCTTATTGACGTATGTGTTTATGTTACGGGAAGAAACTTGTCTTGCGTCATCCTTCCCCCACCCTTAGGACAAGTTTTATGATGTAATGAGGGCATCTCTAATAAAAAGAGCGGGAGCACAGGCCAGACTTTAGTGTAGCCTTGGTGTACAGCCTGGCCGCACTCCGCGCGTGATTAATTTGACTTTCTGTCTCACTGGTGTTTCTTGACTCTGTTTGTCTTATAAAAGGTTTTAAGAATGTTTGGAGGAGAAAATACCCAACAATATCATTTACCAACAGGGACTTAGAAGAGAGAGACCTAATGTTTAATAGACCACATTTAACTGTTTTAGTCTGTGGTGCAGTTGAAGGTGCTATATTATTTTTTCTTTTTGAATTTTATGCTTAAGTAGATTTTTGCTGGTTGTTGGTGGTCTGGGAGCAGGCACCGTCTCTACGAGGATGGGGTAATGAGGGGATGGCAAGGGGAGAGAAGCTGCAGAGAGGTGTGTAAGACTACAACTCTGCTTCCTGGTCCCAACCCTGGATAGTCACGGTTTGGAGGATTTAAGAAAACTGGCCAGATTTCTAGAAATGAGAGCTGCTCCATCCAAAGTGGGATGGATGCCGTCTCTCCTAACAAGACCAGGTTTTCCCCAGAAGCTTTGCCAATTATCTATGAAGCCCACCTCATTTTTTGGACACCACTCAGACAGCCAGCAATTCAAGGAGAACAGGCAGCTAAACATGTAAAAAAAAACAAAAAAAAACAAAAAACAGAACACATAAAAATTGTAATAAATCCTACAAAGGTACAGTTAAACTTCAGTCTGTGTACGATCACAACCCCAACATTTCAGCTATCTTGGTCGCTTGTGTAACAGAGGCCAGCAGGTGTCGCTGTGCAGATGTAGTTAGTAAATCTCACTCCCAACAGCTCAAAAGGATTCTCTGGTCACAAGGCCAGAGCCCTGGGTTTTAGCCTTCTGGTTAGAGAGTCCGACTCCCATGCCGAGTATCGTGAGTTCGCGTCCCGGGGGGAGCGAATGGGCGGAGTCATAACAACACAAGGCAGAGTGCAGCCGCTACAGTGGTGCCGTGTACCCGGATGGGAGTGAGTTTAGGGGGGTGAGTGTAACGGAGGCCAGCAGGTGTCGCTGTGCAGATGTAGTTAGTAAATCTCACTCCCAACAGCTCAAAAGGATTCTCTGGTCACAAGGCCAGAGCCCTGGGTTTTAGCCTTCTGGTTAGAGAGTCCGACTCCCATGCCGAGGATCGTGAGTTCGCGTCCCGAGGGGAGCGAATGGGCGGAGTCATAACAACACAAGGTAGAGTGCAGCCGCTACAATGGTGCCGTGACCTGGATGGGAGTGAGTTTAGGGGGGTGAGTGTAACGGAGGCCAGCAGGTGTCGCTGTGCAGATATAGTTAGTAAATCTCACTGCCAACAGCTCAAAAGGATTCTCTGGTCACAAGGCCAGAGCCCTGGGTTTTAGCCTTCTGGTTAGAGAGTCCGACTCCCATGCCGAGGATCGTGAGTTCGCGTCTCGAGGGGAGGAATGGGCGGAGTCATAACAACACAAGGCAGAGTGCAGCCGCTACAATGGTGCCATGTACCCGGATGGGAGTGAGTTTAGGGGGGTGAGTGTAACGGAGGCCAGCAGGTGTCGCTGTGCAGATGTAGTTAGTAAATCTCACTCCCAACAGCTCAAAAGGATTCTCAGGTCACAAGGCCAGAGCCCTGGGTTTTAGCCTTCTGGTTAGAGAGTCTGACTCCCATGCCGGAGATTGTGAGTTCGCGTCCCGAGGGGAGCGAATGGGCGGAGTCATAACAACACAAGGCAGAGTGCAGCCGCTACAGTGGTGCCGTGTACCCGGATGGCAGTGAGTTTAGGGGGTTGAGTGTAACGGAGGCCAGCAGATGTTGCTGTGCAGATGTAGTTACTAAATCTCACTCCCAACAGCTCAAAAGGATTCTCTGGTCACAAGGCCAGAGCCCTGGGTTTTAGCCTTCTGGTTAGAGAGTCCGACTCCCATGCCGAGGATCGTGAGTTTGCGTCCCGAGGGGAGCGAATGGGCGGAGTCATAACAACACAAGGCAGAGTGCAGCCGCTACACTTGCATAAAATTCACATTCTTTCAAAATTATGCTCCAAATGGTATGATATGTTGGCAAAATAGGCCTCCAGGCAAAATGTCTTTTCCTTGGTTGGCTAAGGCATGTTGGGGACGAGTTCCAATCGTCTTCCCCAACATGTCTTGGGCTGTTTGTTGATGCAGGCAAAAGACATGTGATCAGGGGTCCCGAAAAGGGGAAAATAAGGAGAAGGATTCTGGAGCCCGTGATTGACAGAGGCCCAGAGAGGCCCCTAACACAATTATAATAAAGACAACAAAAATATCGGATCGGTGCATCATCTGCAGTGATGCAGTCGCTGTATCGGACCGTCGTGGTGAAGAGAAAGCTGAGTATGGGGGCAAAGCTCTCGATTTACCGATCGATCTATGTTCCGATCCTCACCTATGGTCATGAGATTTGGCTCATGACCAAAAGAACGAAATCGCAAGTACAAGCAGCCGAGATGAGTTTCCTCCGCAGGGTGGCTGGGCGCTCCTTTAGAGATAGGGTGAGGAGCTTGGTTACTCGGGAGGAGCTCGGAGTCGAGCCACTGCTCCTTCACGTCGACAGGAGTCAGTTGAGGTGGCTCGGGCATCTTTTCCGGATGCCCCCTGGACGCCTCGCTGGAGATGTGTTCCGGGCACGTCCCATTGGTAGGATGCCCCGGGGAAGACCCAGGACACACTGGAGGGACTACATCTCTCGGCTGGCTTGGGAACGCCTCGGGGTTCCTCCAGAGGAGCTGGGGGAGGTGTGTGTGGATCGGGAGGTCTGGGCGGCTTTGCTGGAGCTGCTGCCCCCGCGACCTGACTCCGGATAAAGCGGAAGAAAATGGATGGATGGATGGATGGATGGACAACAAAAATATGAGGGGTGGGGGGTGGGCAGTAAGATTTCTTTTCATGGGGCCCAAAATCCCTGGTGGCACCAGCGATTTTGTGATCGCTGATTGCGACTTTGATGCAGTACTGATGAAGCCGGATTGAGTGGTTTCACTGATGTCAGAATTTTTGGCGTGCTAGCCGTTTTGGCCATGTCAGCGGCATCGGCAAGTAAACAAAGAGAGGAAACTACAGTCCCTCTAATGCAGGGGTGGGCAATCATGTGCCATGAAGGGCCGAAGCACTGCAGGTTTTCCTTGCTACCAATCATCTCAGCAGGTGATTTCATTAATGTTCAGGTGTTTCAGCAGGTGATTTCATTGACAACCAGGTGTTTATGTTCAAGGGAGAAGCTCATCAGCAACCCACCTGCTGAGGTGATTGGTTGCAAGGAAAACATGCAGTGTCTCGGCCCTCGTTGCCCACCCCTGCTCTAATGGCAAAAGTTTGTGAAAACATCGCAAAACTTTATTAGACAAGATGTGAGATATAAAGATGTACTCAGCAGTGAAACAAGATGATCATGCTATGAGATGAAGATAAATAAATAGAGTAGAAATAAAGTGATAGAACCAAGGATCCCTAACAATTGCAACATATAAATGGAACCAAATTAATTCCATATGTAACTTGCATGTATGCAAGAGTCTGGTCCTAGCTATGAACATTTTTCTAGAGTCACCTTAGAAACCCCTGATTCTGCTATTATACCAAGAAAAATGGATTTTTTTTTAACTAAATATGATATTTATTTGTACTTTACAGCAATATTACAACCCCAATTCCATTGAAGTTGGGACGTTGTGTGATACGGACATGAAGCCAAAAACTGCCAACGTGGCAGAACTAACCGGTCGTAAATATAAAAGTCATCCTTATCTCCGTTCAGTGTTTGCCAAACATCAGGTTGATGCTCCTCCTGCTGGAACAGAATGATGTTCTGTGACAGTCTCTTCAACAGCAAGGTTTGCAGACGCTGTGCTTCCGCCCCCTGGTGGTTGATGACCATGAATAAGATGTCCTGCAGCCATGGAGCTGTATATAAGAACGAGAGAGCGCAGTAAGCGCTGAGCCGTGTGCCGACAAGGAGGCGTGATCGCCATTTTAATTCCGGGCAAATTAGTGATTTGCGTGCATAGAAGTTCACTTAGTCTCGTCAAGAAACAGGTGGAATATGCCGGAAAGCTGCGCATGTTGGCAAAGTCACAAACGGAGGAACAAGGGAGACAATAATTCTTTCCATAATGACCCGCGCTGTGCACAGTCACACCCACACATCTCAGCTCAGCCCAGCAGCGCAGCTTAACAGCGCAGATGTGTGTAACTTTCAACACTAATATTTGGGAATGTGTGAGTGTCAGAGTAAGTTTAATACTTTCCTGACATAATTTAATGTAATTTAATTTTACTGTCTCGATATCCAGGTCAAAATGGCATTTTAACACATATTTTGCGAGCATTTTTCTGAGTGTGTTCAGTCGCGAATCTCCATTGAAAATGCATTAACATCCGGGTACTTCATCAATATTTTGCCTGGTTAGGAGGTGTCATGTTGCTGTCCATGAAGGGATGTTTTCGTTTAGTGTGCAGCAATGGGACTGTGCTCTCTAGTTCTTATATACAGCTCCATGCCTGCAGCCCATGACTCTTTCTGGCGCAGGCCGTCTAGTCTGCTCAGGACAAGCAACCAAGCGGACTGACTTTGTTTAATCAACATGATATGGTTTATACAAGAATGAAGCCTACATTTACTTCTTACAACTACAACCCCAATTCCAATGAAGTTGGGACGTTGTGTAAAATGTAAATAAAAACAGAATACAATGATTGACTGGGAAAGTTGATAAATGCTCAAAGAACACCTGTTTGAAACATTCCACAGGTGAACAGGTTAATTGGAAACAGGTGAGTGTCATGATTGGGTATAAAAGGAACATCCCCAAAAGGCTCAGCCGTTCACAAGCAAAGATGGGGCGAGGATCACCATTTTGTGAACAACTGCGTGAAAAAATAGTCCAACAGTTTAAGAGCAATGTTTCTCAATGTTCAATTGCAAGGAATTTAGGAATTCCATAATCTACAGTCCATAATATAATCAGAAGATTCAGAGAATCTGGAGATCTTTCTACACGTAAGCAGCAAGGCCGAAAACCAACATTAAATGCCCCTGACCTTTGATCCCTCAGAGGGGGCACTGCATTAAAACTGACATAATTTTATAAAGGATCTTATCGCGTGGGCTCAGGAACACTTCAGAAAACCACTGTCAGTTAACACAGTTCGTCGCTACATCTACAAGTGCAAGTTAAAACTCAACCATGCAAAGCGAAAGCCATACATCAACAACATCCAGAGGTGCCGCCACCTTCTCTGGACCTGAGCTCATTTGAAATGGACAGACACAAAGTGGAAAAGTGTGCTGTGGTCTGATGAGTCCACATTTCAGATTGTTTTTGGAAATCCTTGATGTCATGTCCTCTGGACAAAAGAGGGAAAAGACCATCCAGACTGTTACCAGCACAAAGTTCAAAAGCCAGCATCTGTGATGGTATAGGGGTGTGTTAGTGGCCATGGCATGGGCAACTTACACATCTGTGATGGCACCATCAATGCTGAAAGGTACATCCAGGTTTTGGAGCAACACATGCAAGCAACATCTTTTTCAGGGACGCCCCTGCTTATTTCAGCAAGACAATGCGAAGCCACATTCTGCACGTGTTACAACAGCGTGGCTTCATAGTAAAAGAGTGCGGGTACTAGACTGGCCTGCCTGCAGTCCAGACCTGTCGCCCATTGAAAATGTGTGGCGCATTATGAAGCGCAAAATACGACAACAGAGACCCTGGACTGTTGAACAACTGAAGTCGTACATCAAGCAAGAATGGGAAAGAATTCCACCTACAAAGCTTCAACAATTAGTGTCCTCAGTTCCCAAACACTTATCAGGTGTTGTCAGAAGGAAAGGTGACATAACACAGTGGTAAACATACCACTGTCCCAACTTTTTTGAAACTTGTTGCAAGTGTTGGGAAGGTGTCGTGACACGGACCCACAACAGGGGGCACTAAGGAACGGACAATGGATAAGCCAACGAGTAACAATTTAATGTTGTGGAAACACACAACGGAATACAGACAGAAATATGGATTGCCAATTATACACCAGGTGACGTGTGGGCAGGCTCGAAGATAGAAGACCTCTGGCGAGAGAAGAGCTGATTCCCACACAGCTTCCACCACCAACGGGCCTGAAGAACACCGGAACCGCCAAGTCCCGAGTCCCCAGGTGGCCTCTGCCTTCGGCTGTCGACCCTGGTACTGCTGGCAGAGAACAGAGAAAATCCAGGTGAGTGTGAATCCGCACACTCAGTAGTCCACTCACAGATAAATGTTCTTTAAGGAGGGAGCACCTCCACCTCCAATCACACACTCGTGCAGCTCCTGTGTAACCACTTAGCTGATATGGAGCGTGATGCGAAGTCGTCACGGTCACGCCCTTACTCCAGCTCTGATAGGTCACCACAGGGCAAACGGCTGCAAAGAAGAGTTCAGTTAGCAGAGAAATTACCGCAGAGAAGGTTACCTCTTGGTTGCTGATTTCTCGGCGGGGAGGTGGAGTTGTAGTCCGGCTTTTATGGTGATGTGGAAGATGAGTGACAGCTGGTGCAGATGATGAATGACAACTGTCACTCTCCGTTGCTCCGACGCCCTCTCGTGCTTGAAGCCCGCACTCCAAGCAGGGCGCCATCTGGTGGTGGTGGGCCAGCAGTACATCCTCTTCAGCGGCCCACACAACAGGACCCCCCCCCCTCAACGGGCGCCTCCTGGCGCCCGACCAGGCTTGTCCGGGTGACGGTGGTAAAACTCAGCCAGGAGGGCCAGGTCCAGGATGAAGCTCCTCTTCACCCAGGAGCGTTCTTCGGGTCCGTACCCCTCCCAGTCCACCAGGTATTGGAAACCTCGGCCCTTCCGACGGATGTCCAGGAGCCGACGCACAGTCCATGCCGGCTCCCCGTCGATGATCCGGGCAGGAGGCGGTGCGGGTCCAGGGGTGCAAAGTGGTGAGGTGCGATGGGGTTTCAAACGGGACACATGGAAGACGGGGTGGATCCACAGTGAAGCTGGCAGCTGCAGCTTCACTGCGGCCGGGCTGAGGACCTTGAGGATGGTGAACGGTCCGATGTAGTGGTCTTTAAGTTTTGGTGACTCGACCTGGAGCGGTTTGTCCTTGGTAGATAGCCACACCTCCTGCCCGGGCTGGTACGCAGGGGCCGTGGAACGCCGGCGATCCGCATGGGCCTTGGCCCTCATCCGAGCCTTCAACAGGGCAGAACGGGCGGTCCGCCACACCTGGCGGCACCTCCTGAGGTGGGCCTGGACCAAGGGCACTCCGACCTCTCCCTCCACAAGCGGAAACAATGGGGGCTGGTACCCCAAACACGCCTCAAACCGGGAGAGGCCGGTAGCAGACGAGACCTGGCTGTTATGGGCATACTCGATCCAGGTCAGATGGTTACTCCAGGCCGCCGGGTGCGCGGAGGTTACGCAGCAAAGGGCCTGCTCCAGCTCCTGGTTAGCCCGTTCTGCCTGGCCGTTTGTCTCGGGGTGGTACCCGGACGAGAGACTCATGGTGGCCCCCAGCTCCTTACAGAAACTCCTCCAGACCTGCGAGGAGAACTAGGGACCACGATCCAATACGATGTCCGATGGTATCCCATGCAGACGCACGACGTGGTGGACCAGGAGGTCTGCCGTCTCCTGGGCCGTCGGGAGCTTCGGGAGGGCCACGAAGTGGGCCGCCTTGGAGAACCGGTCCACTATCGTGAGGATGACGGTGTTGCCCTGGGACGGCGGGAGGCCCGTGATGAAGTCCAGGCCGATGTGGGACCAGGGGCGATGAGGCACCGGCAGGGGCTGGAGGAGGCCTGGACGTAGTCCCGGACGTCGGCTTCCAGGGACGCCCACCAGAAGCGCTGCTGGACAACTGCCACGGTCCTATGCACTCCGGGATGACAGGAGAGCTTGGACCCATGACAGAAGTCCAAGACGGCAGCTCTGGCTTCTGGTGGGACGTACAATCTGTTCTTAGGGCCGGTCCCTGGGTCTGGGTTTCTTGCCAGGGCCTCCCGGACGGTCTTCTCCACGTCCCAGGTGAGGGTGGCCACGACAGTGGACTCGGGGATGATGGTCTCGGTTGGATCCGACAGCTCAGCCTTGGCTTCCTCTTCGTGCACCCGGGACAGTGCGTCCGAACGTTGGTTCTTAGTCCCGGGGCGGTATGTGATCTGGAAGTCAAAGCGCCCGAAGAACAGAGACCAGCGGGCTTGCCTGGGGTTCAGCCGCTTGGCGGTCCGGATGTTCTCCAGGTTCCGATGGTCCGTGAAAACCGTGAAGGGCAACGCCGCTCCCTCCAACAGGTGTCTCCACTCTTCAAGAGCCTCCTTCACCGCGAGGAGTTCCCGATTGCCCACGTCATAGTTGCGCTCGGCTGGGGTCAACCTGCGGGAAAAATAGGCACAAGGATGGAGAACCTTATTGGACTCCCGCTCTGGGACAGCACAGCTCCTATCCCTGAGTCAGAGGCATCACTTCGACAATAAACTGGCGATCAGGGTCAGGCTGCACCAGAATTGGTGCAGTCAAGAACCGACGTTTCAACTCCTTAAACGCGGCTTCGCACCGATCCGACCAGGTGAAGGGGACTTTAGTGGAGGTCAGGGCAGTCAGGGGGCTAACTACCTGACTGTACCCCTTAATGAACCTCCGGTAGAAATTCGCAAAGCCGAGGAACTGTTGCAGCTTCCTTCGGCTTGTTGGTTGGGGCCAATCTCTCCACCGCCGCAACCTTGGCCGGATCAGGGGCGACGGAGTTGGAGGAGATGATGAACCCCAAGAAGAACAAAGACGTACGGTGGAACTCGCACTTCTCGCCCTTCACGAACAACCGGTTCTCTAACAACCGCTGTAGGACCTGACGTACATGCTGGACATGAGTCTCAGGGTCTGGAGAAAAGATGAGTATATCATCCAGATATACGAAGACAAACCGATGCAGGAAGTCCCGCAAGACGTCATTTACCAAAGCTTGGAACGTCGCGGGGGCGTTCGTGAGACCGAACGGCATGACCAGGTACTCGAAGTGACCTAACGGGGTGTTGAATGCCGTCTTTCATTCGTCTCCCTTCCGGATCCGAACTAGGTGGTACGCATCCTAAGATCGAGTTTAGTGAAGATTTTGGCTCCATGCAGGGGCGTGAACACTGAATCCAACAGAGGTAATGGGTATCGGTTGCGAACCGTGATCTCATTCAGCCCTCTGTAATCGATGCATGGACGGAGTCCGCCGTCTTTTTTGCCCACGAAAAAGAAACCCGCACCCATCGGGGAGGTGGAGTTCCGGATCAGCCCGGCAGCTAAGGAGTCCCAGATGTAGGTCTCCATTGATTCGCGTTCCGGACGTGAGAGGTTGTACAGCCTGCTGGACGGGTACTCAGCGCCCGGGATCAAATCGATGGCACAATTGTACGGTCGGTGCGGGGGAAGAGTGAGTGCCAGATCTTTGCTGAAAACGTCAGCAAGATCGTGGCTACTCCTTTGGCACCGCCGACAGATTGGGGGGGACTTTGACCTCCTCATTAGCCGTCTGCCGGGTGGAACCGAGGATCCTAAACACTCCCGGTGGCAGGTTTTGCTCCACTGCGGTCACAACACCCAGACGGCCAATCAATCCGGGGATTGTGCTTCACCATTCATGGGAACCCCAAAATCACTCGGGAGGTAGAAGGTGTTACGTGAAACACGACCTCACTCCCTGTGATTCCCAGACACAACCAAGGTCACGGCTGTGTCTGATGTGTGATTAATCAATCAATCAATCAATTTTTTTATAGCACCCGCACAATATTTGCACAAAAACAATACATTTATCAGTTTAAACATTAAATATCTTGTTTTTGTGGTGTATTCAATTAAATATAGGTTGAAGAGGATTGCAAATCATTGTATTCTGTTTTTATTTACATTTTACACAACATCCCAACTTCATTGGAATTGGGGTTGTACATATTTTTTATCTTAGAAATAGGTACATACATTTCAAATCTGAAAAATGACGAGGAACTGAAAATATCAGCTATTTTAAAATAAATCTTGTTTCTTTCTTGAATACAGTTAGTGTACTGTACATTAGTAGCGTAACACATTATTAAATATTAAAACCATTCACACAAGGAGTAAATAATAAAGTCTTACCTTTCAGTGATATCATCTTAAGTCTGATGAAAACATATCCACATGAAGCCTGAATTTGGAAAACGATGTCTGAAAATAATGTAATTCCTTGTCCTAGTTGCAGAAAAGTCCCTTTGTCACATCAGCAGTTTGGTGCCATGTTACAGCACTGACAGAGTTGTAATCTGTTAATTGCATGTGTGGTTGCTGGTTTGAGTCTCTGCTGTACCGATCCGGGACCGGCACGGTCAGCTACAGGTGTAATCCGCTGATTGCTTCTCTTCCTCTACCGCGGACCCCAAGTTGAAAGATTTACAGCCCCTCATCTGCTCATAATGTCTCAGTCTGCACACAATGAAATTATCCCATGATCCGCAAAACAATAAAATAAATAATGTGAAAATACTCAGTTTTGCCTCTGTGTGGAGTGGAGAAGCTGCACGACACCGTGCAAGCACACTCATCAATATAAGTGTTTCCACCTGCCAATCTAAAGGATTCTGCCGATGAGATTTAACCATTCTGACAGGGAAAACACCGTGCAGCACCGACCTGAACCACTCGGTGGAAAAACGGGGCTGTCAGTAGCCTGTAAAAATCCATAAATTAATGGGGCTATTAAGATGCTGATGTCACTTCCTCCTTCTTCTCCAATGTCAGGAATGCCAGGAAGTTCCTGGTTTTTAGTGGCGCACAGTTCAAAATCTGAATATTTATCTCTTCACTCACTGCGCACCAGGAAAGGATACATTTCAAACTGTTGTTTAATTTTAGTCTTAAATACTCCGTGTCACTTACACTTTAAAAGACAGTTTTTATCTAATTTCAGACCTTCAAACAATATAGAGGCTTTAACATGATCATATTAGTTCGCTTTTTTTTTTAGAAGAATATGTCCAGCAGATGGCAGACAAGCTGCATGTATCATCAGCCTCACCTGCTCCTACTTTCCATAGTCCATTCAGAAGGTGGCAGTGTTAGAAGGCAGCAGACAGGTCTGCAGGATTTTACCAGTGTGATGTGGTGTGTCGAAGTTCACAAAATTTTACACTCTCATCATTACATGCCCTTTTAATTTGGAGATGTCAGCACTTATTGTTTTTGAGGGTATGGACTTGCTCATTTATGTCACCATCTATTAATTCACTCTCTGCATTTTGCAGAGTGCATCCACAGAGATAGCAAAAGAGGCCAGATCTCCCCCCCCCCCCCCCCCATTCCTCCTTTGAACAATTATTTTAAACATTTACATTTACAGAAGTGTGCAGAAAGACAGACAAAAGTGTGCAGAAGTGTGCAGACTTCTGTATGCACACTTCTGCACACTTCTGTCTTTCTTTCTGGTTTCCAACATTATTTGCTGCCCAGTTGTTATTTTCTTGGCTTTGCTCTGTTAATATTTCACTGTTGGACACCTTTTCTAAAAATGCTTTCAATGCATGTCAGTGACCCTGCTGACTGAATCCGGTCAAGCTGTTTGTGGCAGGACAAAGTTCTCTCAGAGAGAGGGAGAGAGAGAGAGAGAGAGAGAGAGAGAGAGAGAGAGAGAGAGAGAGAGAGAGAGAGAGAGAACGGGTACAGAATGTTCTGATCTTGAGGAAGTTGCAACATGCAGAATCATTAACAGCAAAGCAGTATGTACTTGTACTCTTAAGAATTCCATCCTTACAAGACAAATGCAACTCGAGAGCTGATAAATAAGTAACTTTTTGTTTACACATGATTTCTGAAACTGCTGCTTAATGTTTGGCATGAAATGTGTTTGAATCCTGCCAATACAAGGATTTTCTTGTTGACTTTTTTGGGGGGAAAAAAAAACTGAGGAAAGTGTAGTTGTCAGCAAACAGCCGCAAAGTGAACTTTGTCCTGATTTCATACAGGAAAATAACATGCAGCGTATAAAAGGGTGGAGTGGTGGAGCAATGGGCTTGTTTTTGTCCAAGGAACCTGCAGCTGCACAGAGCTGAAGAAAGAGACACAATCTTTATGAAGAAAAGGTAAGTGGGACGACGGTCCCCATCTGCAATTTTAATTCCAATCCATTTAATATCTGTGTTATTTTAAAACATACTCAGTGCAAACATCTATGCACCACAAAATGATAAATGCATCTAAAACAGTTCACATTTTTTTTTAATTATGGATGCAATTAAGATAATTCCATATGAACAAACTGTCAACTGCTCAGTCAGAATCTGTTTTACATTTCTCTGTGCTTATTCATGAAGCTTGAAAAAATGGACACAACTCTGGGTTTCTTATAAAAATGACAATGCTGATGTAAAGAAAAGCACAGATTTATGATTTTCAAGTGTACTTCTTTGTTCGTTTGCTGCACTTCTTGTACAATGTATTCAGAACAGTACTCACAGCACTTCACTTTTTCCCACAGCCTTATTCCAAAATGGATGGAATTTTTTTCCCCTCAAGATTCTACACACAATACCCCATAATGACAATGTGAATGTTTTTTTTTTAGATTTTTGTCTATTTATTAAAAATTAAAAAAAAATAAGAAATCACATGTCCATAAGTATTCACAGCCTTTGTCATGAAGCTCAAAACTGAGCTCAGGTGCATCCGGTCTCCACTGATCATCCTTGAGATGTTTCTACAGCTTAACTGGAGTCCACCTGGGTTAAAGCAGGCAGCATTGTGGCTTAGTGGTTAGCAATGTTGCCTCACAGCAAGAAGGTCATGGGATTGATTCCCACCTGTGGCCTTTTTGTGTGGAGTTTGCATGTTCCTTCCATGTTTGCATGGGTTTTCTCCGGGTGCTCCAGCTTCTTACCACATCTAAAGACATGTAGGGTAGGTGAATTGGAAACTTATAATTGTCCAGGTCTCCCTTGTAAAGAGATTCTTGACTGCAATGGGACTAACCTGGTTAAATTTAGAGAATTCAGTTGTTTGGACATGATTTGGAAAGGCACAAACCTGTCTATGTATAAGGCCCCACAGCTGACAGTGCATGTCAGATCACAAACCACTCAACAAAAATATAAACGCAACACTTTTGGTTTTGCTCCCATTTTGTATGAGATGAACTCAAAGATCTAAAACTTTTTCCACATACACAATATCACCATTTCCCTCAAATATTGTTCACAAACCAGTCTAAATCTGTGATAGTGAGCACTTCTCCTTTGCTGAGATAATCCATCCCACCTCACAGGTGTGCCATATCAAGATGCTGATTAGACACCATGATTAGTGCACAGGTGTGCCTTAGACTGCCCACAATAAAAGGCCACTCTGAAAGGTGCAGTTTTATCACACAGCACAATGCCACAGATGTCGCAAGATTTGAGGGAGCGTGCAGTTGGCATGCTGACAGCAGGAATGTCAACCAGAGCTGTTGCTCGTGTATTGAATGTTCATTTCTCTACGATAAGCCGTCTCCAAAGTCGTTTCAGAGAATTGGCAGAACATCCAACCAGCCGCACAACCGCAGACCACGTGTAACCACACCAGCCCAGGACCTCCACATCCAGCATGTCACCTCCAAGATCGTCTGAGACCAGCCACTCGGACAGCTGCTGAAACAATCGGTTTGCATAACCAAAGAATTTCTGCACAAACTGTCAGAAACCATCTCAGGGAAGCTCATCTGCATGCTCGTCGTCCTCATCGGTGTCCTCGACCTGACTCCAGTTCGTTGTCGTAACCGACTTGAGTGTGCAAATGCCCCACATTCGCTGGCGTTTGGCACGTTGGAGAGGTGTTCTCTTCACGGATGATGCGAAGGAGATGTGTTGCACTGCATGAGGCAAATGGTGGTCACACCAGATACTGACTGGTATCCCCCCCCCCCCCCCCCCGCCAATAAAACAAAACTGCACCTTTCAGAGTGGCCTTTATTGTGGACAGTCTAAGGCACACCTGTGCACTAATCGTGGTGTCTAATCAGCATCTTGATATGGCACACCTGTGAGGTGGGATGGATTATCTCGGCAAAGGAGAAGTGCTCACTATCACAGATTTCGACTGGTTTGTGGACAATATTTGAGGGAAATGGTGATATTGTGTATGTGGAAAAAGTTTTAGATCTTTGAGTTCATCTCATACAAAATGGGAGCAAAACCAAAAGTGTTGCGTTTATATTTTTATTGAGTATATGTACATGTGAATTCTTAGTTTTTTATGTTTAATAAATTTGTAAAACAAAACAAAAACAAAAAAACTTTTCTCATGTTGTCATTATGGGGTGTTGTGAGTATAATTTTGGGGGGAAAATAGTTTACCCCATTTTGGAATAAGGCTGTAACATAAGAAAATGTGAAAAAGTGGAGTGCTGTGAATACACTGTAAGTGCTCTTCCTACACTATGTTAGAGTGAAAACAGGCAGCATTTTAGGAGTTGGTTCAGACTATTTTGAAATGGGAAAGTGTGGGGGTGACCTTACTCTGACCTTTGTACAATCATGTTTGAACATCTGCTCCAATCACTTTCTCCCCCTTTATTCCACTCCCCCCCTCTTTGCTTTCCTGGTGCTGTCCCATTTCTGTCTCTGTTCAGAGGGCAGTGAGGAGGCACCACAGCCATGTGGGCGTTCCTCAGCCTACTCCTCTCTCTCTGCCTGCTCCCTGTGGGGAAGGCAGAGGATGAGGGGGGTGGGCTCAGCTGCCAACCGCCACCAGACTGGAAGATAGGGGAGGTGGAGCCAATGAAGGAGGCGCTGGGCAAGGTGGACAGTGGTGGCTCTTCTGCAGGCCAGCTGACTTCACTGCTTACGGCAGGCATCCAAGTATGTGGTCCATTATGTGCCAGGTCAAGTTCAACTCGACCTTTTGTCCAATCCTTTGTGTAAAAAGCTGCTTGTTAGCCGCACGGGCCACTCAGTAGACAGTGTATACCATATTTCTGGAGTATGTTGTGTGTTTTATACTTTTTACTAGTTTGGGAGGTGCTGTGTGACTTATTTGTTGGTGTATATAAGTGAGACATGCATACCAAAAATAATATCTGTTGGTAAAGGGCTTTTCCAGGAATCACAAAATAAATGCCAACAATGACAGAACTCCATAACACTCACTTACTCAACTCATTCATTTCACCCACTTATCCAGGATTGGTCATGGTGGCAATACCTCCAACAGGGGACCCCAGACTTCCCTTTCCCGGGCCACACTGACCACCTCTGCTGGGGGATATCGAGGTGTTCCCAGGCCAGTGGGGAGATATACTCTCCACCTGGTCCTGGGTCTTCCCCGGGGTCTCCTCCCAGATGGAAGAGCCTGGAACACCTCCCTTGGAGACGTCCAGGTGAAGATGCCTGAACCACCTCAGCTGGCGCCTTTCAACACGAAGGAGCAGCAGCTCTACTCTGAGCTCCTCACGGATGACTGAGCTTCTCACTTTATCTTTAAGGGAGAGACCAGCCACCCTCCCTGAGAAAACCCTTGCAGCCGCTTGTACCTGTGATCTCGCAGGTACAAGCGGCTGCTGAACCAATATAGTTTTCAGATAGTCTTTGGTCATAACCCAACTCTCATGACCATAGGTGAGGTAGGAATGAAGATTGACCGGTAGATCGAGAGCTTTCCCTTTGGCACAGCTCCCTTTTTGTCACAACAGTATGGTAGAGCGAATGCTGCGCTGATTCTCTGGCCAGTTTCACGCTCCATTGTCCCCTCATTGTGAGCAAGACCCCAAGGTACCTGAACTCCTTCACTTGGGGCAAGACCTCTTCCCTACCTGGAGTAGGCAATCCATCAGTTTCCTGCTGAGAACCATGGCCTCACATTTTGAGGTGCTGATCCTCATCCCAGCCACTTCACACGTTACTATGAACCAACCCAGTGAGTTTTGGAGGTCACAGGCCGATGAAGCCAACAGGACCACATCATCTGCAAAAAGCAGTGATGAGACCCTGAGCCTACCAAACTGAAAACCCTCTTCCCAGACTCTGCCTCGATATCCTGTCCATGAATATCACAAACAGGATTGGTGAAAAGGCGCAGCCCTGGTGGTGGCCAATCCCCACTGGAAACAAGTCCAACTTAGTGCTGAGAACCCAAACACAGCTCTGACTTTGTGAGTACAGACACTGGATGGCCCTGAGAAGGGACCCCCTCACTCCATACTCTCGCAGCACCTCCCACAGTATCTCCTGAGGTACCCGATCATACGCCTTCTCCAAGTCCACTAAACACATGTAGACATACTCCCAGACACCCTGCAGGATCCTTGTGAGAGTGATGAGCTGGTCGGTTGTTCGGCAGCCAGGACAGAACCCGCATTGTTCCTCTTCGATCTGAGGTTCAACTATTGGCCGAACCCTCCTTTTCAGCACCCTGGAGTAGATTTTACCAGGGAGGCTGAGTAGTGTGATGCCCCTGTAATTGGCACACACTCTCTGGGCCCCCTTTTAAATATGGGCACCACTACCCCAGTTTGCCACTCCTTAGGCACTGTCCCAAACCTCAACGTAATGTTGAAAAGACATCTCATCCAACACAGTCCCTCCACACCAAAACAATGCAAAAAAATTAAAATCCTAAATTACAGAGCTGATAAAAGAGAAACTTGTACTTTGGAAAATATGGTGAGGGAGCACAATCCGATTGCTTTTCTTTTTCTTTGGTCTTCTGGCTGTGCTGCAAAATGCGACAGATGGAGTAATTATGTCCCATTTGGGCTACTGCATCATATCAATTACATACTTTGTAAAAACATTAGTTTATAATTACAAGGTAAATATAAGCTAATCAGCTGGTTATGAATGCCATATTCCTTTTGTGCAAATAAACACCTTTAATTCCTACACACTGCATATTTAAAAACCATGAGGTCCAAAAGGCCAAGCAGTTAGTGTGAGACAACGAGCTCGTCTTCCTCTTCATACTTGTAAGGAGTAAATGTAGGCTGCATTCTTGTATAAACCGTATCACGTTGATTAAACAAAGTCAATCCACTTGATTGCTTCACCTGAGCAGACTAGACGGCCTGCGCCAGAGGTTGGAGAGTCATGGGCTGCAGAACATCATATACATTGTCATCAACCAGCAGGGGGCGGAAGCACAGCGTCTGCACACCTTGCTGTTGAAGAGACTGTCACAGAACATCATTCTGTTCCAGCAGGAGGAGCATCAACCTGATGTTTGGCAAACACTGAAAGGAGATAAGGATGACTTTTATATTTACGACCGGTTAGTTCTGCTACATTGGCAGTTTTTGGCTTCACGTCCAATTTTCCATGCACACTTGACCTCACAATGTTTTTCTGCTCCTTTGCCGTCAGGTGTGGCCGTCTGACTCACCACATTTCACTCCCTTATTCCATCATTGGGAAAGGCCACATCGAAAGTGCAATCACAAGTACCTACTGCAACCGTACCTGTGGAAACTGCACATATGAGGTACTGGGAAATATTGGACTTTACAAACAATTATACACACAAAAATATTTTGATGCCAAATTTGTGATAAGCAGAGGTGGAAAACTCCAGCTTCAGAAAGTAAAAGTCCAACCACATATCTGTTTAACTTCCTGAGTGAAATTAGTTCAACTCTTCAGGCAGGTGCTTGAGCTAATTATTGAGATCACCTGTTTTAAGTGCACAGGTAGAAGCAGTACATGGTAGAGCTTTTACTTTCTGAAGCCGGAGTTTTCAAGATAAGATAAGATAAACTTTATTGATCCCACAGTGGGGGAAATCACTTGTTGAAGCAGCAAGAGTCAGAGAACACAAGAACGGTGATTAAAGTATATTACAATGTTTGCTGGTGGGTGCACAAATACTGATGTGAACAGATTAAGTGTAAATAGAATATAAGTGAGAATAAGTATGTATGGATATGTTAAAATTATTGGACAGGATAAATAGCACAGATGTGCATGTATTAAAGCACAAAAGGTGATGGTAGCCGTAGTTAATAGTCCAAAATCAGCAGGTGGTTATGGTGCTAAAACATTTTGAGGTGTTATACAGTCTGACTGCAGTTGGAATAAATGACCTGTGGAGGCTTTCTGTTTTGCACAGAGGGTGCAGCAGTCTACTAGTAGTAGGGAGTTGATGCAATCAGGGCCAGGTGCTTTCCTTGCCTTGATCCTCCTTACGTCCTTCCTCACCTGATCTGTTATGTTATATATATATATATATATATATATATATATATATATATATATATATATAGATATATAGATATATATATATATATGGTATACAGTAGCTTTGCGGGAGCACCACCAATTTCATTTCAATTTCACCCCCTCTCCCGTACAATGACAATAAAGACCATTCTATTCTATTCTACCTGCTTATGCATGACTAAATATGCTTAGGCTGACTGTAGTTAGTGTTTTCTATAATACAGTCTGCCAGTAGTCAAATACGCCATATTACTGTACAGATAAGGAAGTCCTCCTACAGGGACCCTGAGGTCCGTCTGGCTGATGCTTCCCTCCAAATACTATTGCATGAAGGAATGAGAGTCTACAATTCCCCCTGGATGGAATGCCAGTCCATCACAAGTTAGTTCTCCTGACAAAGCTGGTTACCATTTACAGCTGGGACTGGGATGATGCAGATGAAGTGTCTTGTGCAAGGACACAGACAGGTAGCATGAAGCACATACCTGGAATTGAACCCCGGTCTACATATTTGCTAGTCCTATTCCTCTCTGACAAAACCGCCTGCTCTGTCTGGTATAAGTAGTGCCATACTGGGCGTGCCCCATCTATAAATCCTGTAAATGCACCATCTCTGGTCAAAGCTGAGTATACTGGCTTCTCCTTCATACATTCATTTACTCTGTTGATTGTTGTTTTCCCACAGAGCTCTGATGTCCCAGAAGAGTGTGATCAGAAAACACAGGCAGAGCCGCGCGAAGGTGGTACTCATGATAGAGATGTACACACTGATCACAGCCATGGACACCATCAAGGGCATCACCATGGTCATGACCAAAACAGGCATCATCATGGCCAAAACAGGCATCACCATGTTTCTAGCCACGGTCACCGCCATGGTGCTGAGCTTCACGGTGGTGATCACAGCGGTGCCCAGAGACAACAAGTTGTTAGGGTACAGGGGTATGAGCAAGATTTTGGGGTGTTTCAAAGACATGTGGGGCAGCAGCATTTTGATTTAGGCATGGTACATCAGGCTGTGCACATGCACCAGGATCCCCAAGAGGCACAGGGTGCACCTGTGATGCAGATGCCCTGAGTAGCCCAGAGCGCTTGGTGAAAGTTAAAGCTCCTCTGACAGCAGGCAGCTGCTGATCAGAGCAGCTGATGCTGACACTGACGAAGGCTGTTTGGCGATGCAGGAAGCGAGCAGCTGCTCGGTCTCTGACACTGTGATGATGCGCTACCTGCCTCTTGACAGTGACAGGGAAGCAACGCAGCCAATCCCATTGTGGAAAACTGACAGTGCCGCTCGCCACCCGTTGTATGACAGCCGCCTCAACCAGCTGTGTGAACCTGACCTCTAGGTGTCGCTAGCTGAGGATGACAGCAGGTGTAAACGCTCATTTTACCAACAAGTATTACCCCGTGAAAGGTGTGGAAACAGCACAGACACATGAACACAGAGTTTATTGACACTGCAAAACCTGATTTAGTTTAACATGAAACCATTTGCATTTAGTTAAATCATCTAATTCAAGTAAAAATAACTGCTTTAAAGAAGTCAAATAAACTTTGTTCATTTGTGTTATAGTTATTCACTCAAATATGTCAAATGTTAAATATTTAGAACTAATTTCTAACACTACATTTTAACTGAATTATGTAATGTGAGCTGCTGGTTATAGCCATATGTTCTTTTTTATTCTAATCTGCCACAACATATAGTACCTCTGATTCTACCCCAGTAAACTAGAAAAGAAAGGAAATACATTTTTTTACATTATTACATTATAACACCATAAAATTAATTTTGCTCAATTGAAATATTTTTTAATGTTTTAATTATTTGAGTTAATTAAAAATAAATGCATAATCAGTCTACCCTATCGGGATTTGCAGTGTACACATTTACTCAACCCAGTGATGGAAAGAAGCTTGAGATACCACGATCAAAGCGTATATTTGCAGCTTGTTAGCTGCTAATTTGTATTAAATGGGATACTTGATATTTTTTAACCAAGGCTCTATTTTTAGAAGTAGTAGTTCAGTCTTTCACTTAGAACAAAAACAATTTTCACAAGTCTGTTATTGATTTGGAACGCACACACTGTTATGTGCTAACCGGCTATGCAATGTCACACTCACTGAAAACACTCAATAAATCACTTCTGTCACGGAACAGGCAAAATGTCATTAGAAGTGTTTAGCTGCACAGAGAGCATCACTACATTGGTAAATATGTGCATGTTTACCACACTAAATGTAAAAAAACCCCTTATAAAATGAACGACTATACAGTTAGCTGCTTACCTTAGCCTCCTGCCCTTTGAGCAGTGCTGCTGTCCACTCAGTCATTACCAGCTGATTGTCAATGATAGACACATTCTGTAAGACCAAACCCCGCATCAGCAATAGACTTGTGGCGCACAGCACCACTGGATGGAGTTGAGGCTAAGGTAAGCTGCTAACTGCATAATCTTTCATTTTATAAAGATTTTTTACATTTCGTGAGGTAAACATGCACACATGTACCTCCGAATGGACGCTCACCATTCAGCCAAACACTTCTAATGACATTTTTGCTTGTTCAGTGGCAACAAGAAACGGTTTAGTGAAGGTTTTTAGTTAGCCCTGTGACATTGTGTTATATAGCTGGTTAGCCTGTGACAGTGTTCGTGTTCTAAATCAATACTGCACCGAATGAAGTCTTTTTTTTGTTGTTTTTTTGTCCTGACTGAAAAGATGAACTTCTAAAATAGAGCTTAGGGTGAAAAATATCAAACTTCCACTCAACCTTCATTTTCATCATGTCTTCCTGTGCGTTTCCCTTCAGCCTTTCTCTGGTGTGCACGTAGTGTTATGTTTTAAAGACGCTCCCTCTGTTATGCTGTCTCCGTTCTTCATGAAGACAGGCGCAGAAACTATGGCCTAGTGGCGTCTGTGTGAAGCCTGACCGGAGAGAGAGGAGAGGGCAACCCGAAAACATAATAACACAAACGTAGGTTGTGAAAGACCATCAGGAGGAATGAAATTCTGCAAAACATCTAGTGACAGTTGCAGGATCGTAAAGCTTTGTGAATCATTAAATCATATATAGATAATCATGGGCCACATAAACACACTAACTTGCAGAAATCATAAAGCACTGAAATATAACCAGGAAAAGAAGTCCAAACCTACTTTAATTTAAAGCTACAGTATGTACGATTTAGGGGCGTTTATTAGCATAAATAGAATATAACATTCATAACCAAGTGTATAAATTACCTACAATAGCAAATCAATATGTTTTCATAAGCTTAGAATGAGTCCTTTATATCTACATACAGGCTGCCATGTGCACCGTCATGTTGATACAGGAGCCGTAATTTTCAGTGTGGCCAGAAGGCCGAAGAAAACAAAATGTGAGGAATCGCTGGTTGCTCCATTGTACACTGTCTACTGCTTGCTAGTGTAGGCTAACAAGTTTGAGAATCCCAATTTTTGTGAACTGAAGGGTCATATACGAGGTCTGTCCGTAAAGTATAGGTCCTTTTTATTTTTTTCAAAAACTATATGGATTTCATTCATATGTTTTTACGTCAGACATGCTTGCACCCTCGTGCGCATGCGTGAGTTTTTCCATGCCTGTCAGTGACGTCATTCGCCTGTGAGCACTCCTTGTGGGAGGAGTCGTCCAGCCCCTCGTCGGAATTTCTTTGTCTGAGAAGTTGCTGAGAGACTGGCGCTTTGTTTGATCAAAATTTTTTCTAAACCTGTGAGACACATCGAAGTGGACATGGTTCGAAAAATTAAGCTGGTCTTCAGTGAAAATTTTAACAGCTGATGAGAGATTTTGAGGTGATTCTGTCGCTTTAAGGACTTTTCACGGTGCGAGACGTCGCGCAGCGCTCTCAGGCGGCGTCATCAGCCTGTTTCAAGCTTAAAACCTCCACATTTCAGGCTCTGTTGATCCAGGACGTCGTGAGAGAACAGAGAAGTTTCAGAAGAAGTCGGTTTCAGCATTTTATCCGGATATTCCACTGTTAAAGGAGATTTTTTTAATGAAAGACGTGCGGGCGGATTGCAGCGTCGGCTCGCAGCCGCCGCGACGCTCCGTCACAGGAAAAACACCTCTGTTGGAAGCCTTGAGGACAAGTTGGAACATCTCCAGCTGATAAACAATTTCTCATATACTCACTCCACTGAAAGCCATCAAAAGCCAACTGGATTTTAACAAATGGTTATCAACACGGAGGTGTTTTTCCTGTGCCGCCGCGCCACGTCGGCTGCGTCCCGACGCGCGGACCCGTCCGCACGTCTTTCATTAAAAAAATCTCCTTTAACAGTGGAATATCCGGATAAAATGCTGAAACCGACTTCTTCTGAAATGTCTCTGTTCTCTCACGATGTCCTGGATCAATAGAGCCTGAAATGTGGAGGTTTTAAGCTTGAAACAGGCTGATGACGCTGCCTGAGAGCGCTGCACGACATCTCGCACCGTGAAAAGTCCTTAAAGCGACAGAATCACCTCAAAATCTCTCATCAGCTGTTAAAATTTTCACTGAAAACCAGGTTAATTTTTCGAACCATGTCCACTTCGATGTGTCTCACAGGTTTAGAAAAAATTTTGATCAAACAAAGCGCCAGTCTCTCAGCAACTTCTCAGACAAAGGAATTCCGACGAGGGGCTGGACGACTCCTCCCACAAGGAGTGCTCACAGGCGAATGACGTCACCGACAGGCATGGAAAAACTCACGCATGCGCACGAGGGTTCAAGCATGTCTGACGTAAAAACATATGAATGAAATCCATATAGTTTTTGAAAAAAATAAAAAGGACCTATACTTTACGGACAGCCCTTGTATATTCTTTATTACAACAGAAGGCAAGGGAGCATGAATCATCAAATAAGATAACACATGAAAGGAAACAAAATTGTGACCGGCAACAACATAATCCAATCTGCGACCTCACCTCTAGATGACATTAAATCCTACACACTGTAGCTTTAAATGACATGCTTTCTTGTCGTGCACATTGATCAGTGTTAAGCATTTCACATGTCCTCGTAACTATGATATATTCCTTCATTTCTGAGTCCATAAGCTTCTTTATATCTCAGGTGTGATGCTTTAAACATTCACATTGTGCTTGTGGAGCTTTTTTTTTTTCTTATGAATTAGCCTGTATACTGCAAATTGCAATCAGTTATACAAGGTGTGCTATTTGCAGGTAACAGTATTGTGTAGAAGACAGGCAGAAGGACCATTTAGAGTGTAGTAATGATTTTGTGTAGGAATGCAGTCTGTACTAAATGATAGTTTTTGGGGTAAGATGAAGTCACCCTTTAAGCTTGATGTTAATGCACAGAACTGTGTTGTGTAGATTGCTGAAGGTGGTAAAGTGGGATTGAATAAAGATGGTTGAGCTACATTTTTAATGTGTTCTTTGTCAGTTTCTTGCCCATAAATGTACATACAGCAGTGGTTTTTGTGGCCACCAGATCTAGGCTTTGGAAATAATAAGTGACAAACAAGCTCATTTCAGTTAACATGTAACTTCAAAACCCACGCATATATTGAGAGAGAGAGAGAGAGAGAGAGAGAGAGAGAGAGAGAGAGAGAGAGAGAGAGAGAGAGAGAGAGAGAGAGAGAGAGAAGGAAGGAAGAGGCTACATTTATACAAAATCCTTTCACACACTGCAAAAAAGGGGTGCCTAAAACAAAATAAAACACTCTGGGGGAAATTATCTTGCTGTCTGGACAGATAATTTCACTTTGCAAGATGTCTTGAATTAAGATTTCATTTTAATTTTGAATTAAGAAAAAAGCATACCGAACATTTAAAATAAGAAATTAAATCATTAAGACAAATTATCTAAACACTTCTAAATCTAAAGTTTATTATTACTATTTTTTTAATGTTGGTACACTGCAAATTATTTGGTTCTTACCAAATAATTATCACTGATAATTTTGTGTTCTTTTAGTTTCAGAATGCAACTGTTGTGAAATAAAGAGAAAACCATTTTTCTCCCTTCTGATTTAGTATATTTCTCTGCAGAAATGCTCTCTCGCTCTCTCTCTTATGCACCCCTTTAAATGTGTACCTCACTTGACCATCTTCAGCCTGTTTCTTTTGTTGTTCAATTCAGGCAAAATTTCTGCACGGTTGTGTGTCGGTATGGCCATTATATCTGAGTTTTAGAATGAGTTTTATGTAAAGAAGCAATCGTAAAGTAACAGTTTACTTCTGTGATTCGGTACATTTCTGTGAGGAAAGAGACTGTCAACCACATCAATCCCGGACCTACTAACCATCCAGCAACCAGCAGTTGGCAGACACATCAAAAAGGGATATCACACTGGCAAAATAAGTTTATGTTTTGATTGATATATACCCTTCTAATTTGGTGAGTTAGAAGATGATAGCATTTTTGTTTTTGGATCATCTATCTAGCTGAGATGTAGATCATTGGCTACTACTGCTAGTATAATTAATCTTCAGAGCTCAAACACCTGCGTTAGGATGTGTACGCTTGGTGTAGTTCTCTTGCAATGTAGCAGGGATGCCAAAACAGTTCTTCATGCTTGGTAACCAATTTCAGGCGTCTTGGCAGATTAAAACCAATATTTATGTGGCCACAACCATCTCCTCTTGCCTTTTGAGATGTTGAATGCTGCAAGGCATTTATAGAAACCCTGCCACCTATTTCAACTGTGAAGTAGTAATTGGTCTGTGAGTCCTTCTCACATTCAGTGACAAGTTCATTGTTGCTATTCTTCTCATATTGGCAGTGATAAGATTCTGCTCAACTCGCACAGTAAGTACACATTATCACTCTGGCATATTATGAGCAGATGGTGTCTGGTCATTTTCCTGTCTTCAGGATTTGTGGAAGGAATACAGTGTGGTTGTTCTCCTATATGAGACCCTTGGAGTCACTAACATGGTTCAGAATCTGTGATGGTGTTGTACTGCAGCAGTTGAAGTGGATTTCTGTACACTTCTCAGTTTGGAATATTATGGCTGGATCAATTTCTTGGTGGGGACACTGTTGTGTGTTGGGGGGTTTGGCTGGACATTTGGGTGTTCTTTTCTTTTCTTTGCTCTCCAGGTGGTATGCAAACTGATTTATTGTCTGTGGAGAAGGTGCTGGCAGAAGAATCCTTTACCCTCATCAACATGATGTGCAGCACCTGTGGATGGTGCTCACGTGCAACCTTAAAGACTTTCAGCTGAAGCAGATAATGAGAGGGCGTTCTGCATTTAAGTCATGTGTGATTCAAGCAGAATTGCCGGGAACTCGATCTTGTGATGTTCGTTTGTGAGACGCTGAGGACCGCGCCTGGGTTTGACACATCGTGCCTGTGAAGGAGGACGGGTGAGGGACACATGCTGTCAGCACACATCAGAGGTGATTAATTGTCTGAATAATTGTTAATAGTAACTTGGTATTTTGTTACCAGTATATTTGAACTTTGATGAGAATTGTGCAGCTCGCTTCTCACTGCCGTGGCATGTGGACTGATGATCCTCCACCTGTTGTGAGAGGCTGCTCATTTACATAAAGCTTAAATTCAGACCTGAATGTGTTGCTGATAGTGTGTGCCTTTTGAAGGATATTAGTTGTAGCTGCTGACTTACCTCACCTTTTCTATCCTTCGCAGAGTCGGTTTGTCGTGTCCACCTGGGGGGTGTTTGGCGGTGAACGTGGGTCCAGAAGCGCCGGGCTTCGATCCTTTTGGGCGCTGGAGAGCGTGCCGTCCTTCACTCCGCCAGACTGACGCCGTTTTCGTTTGTACACTTTGTTATGCACCAAAGGGGGAAAATAAATTTTGTTATTGGAACCGCTTTCTGGTTGTTTTAGCGCTGGGTTCCGTCAGACACAGGTCCGCTCCTCAACCCGCGTCGACACATAACAGACACTTGGATGGTTACTCTTTGCTTCCTTAAAGTATGGAAGCAGACCTTCAGCTAATGCCTAAAGGGTTTGGTTGTATCTCCAATTTTATCTTCCACCACTGGAAGAGCACCTGCAGTCAATAAAGAGATTAAATTCAGTGCACTATACATACGCAAGTTTGTTTTCCCCCTACAGCTTAAGGCTGCCTGGAGACGGCAGCGTGTCATACAGTTGACATGAAATACAAGCAGGTCTGGAGACCAGAGGTCCACAATCATTTTCCATGAGGTATCTACTTGCATGACATTTTCCCATGTTGTCCAGTTTCCCTGTGCTGCATAACATTAAGATGAACTAGCACGGGCTCTTCGTCAACATCTTTGACAAGGCTGGGAAAGGACTTCCTGTGTTTGTGGGGTTTCATGTCTTTGATAAGCTTCTCATCTGCTTTTTGTATCCCAGACCACGTCTGTCTGTCTGTCAATCTGTCTGCCGCACATTTCATTGGTTTTTCTCAGTTTCTTTAACACTAGTCCATTGTGTAAGGCTCTTATTCTAGGACCTCTGTGTACATCTGCATGGTGCCATCTTGAGAGTAGAGATGCATGCATTTTACTGATGCAGTCAGTGTCCGTCTATCTATCTATCTATCTATCTACTGTATATGTTTAGACAAGCTATGTTCATAAGGTGCTGTGAAGCTGTGTTGTGCAAATATTGTCAGTAGATGGTGATAAAGTTCTAAGCAACAAACCACCATCAGATCACTATATTCATGTAATTCCCCTTCTCTCCAGCTTTGTTTGATATCTCAAAGCCTTTCCTTCAGTGCTGCAGCATTTTCAACACATATTCATACTGTATTTGCATAACATTAAAGAACTCAGCCATTCTGACAAACAGGATCAGACTGCACTGAGTGAATGAATGGTCCACGTACTCCAGATTGTTAACCAGATAACACGAAAATAATACATGATACTGATCTTGTAAGACTCCATAAGAGACTTACAAGATGGCCCTTAAATTGAACCTTTAAAGGCCATATACTGAGAATAAACCAATTAGACTTTGGTTATCTTTGATACACCACACTGATACAAAAAAAGAAAAAAGATTTTCTTGTGTTGCTTCTGTAATACACTAGAAACCATCTCTGGGCTTGTTGCAAGGGCCAAGTACTGAACTGTTATTAAGTCAAGAAAATGTATACAAAGTCAGACTGCAACACTTTTTTTAAAACTTCAGGGAATAATCTTAGCATCACTTGAATGAGACATTAGGAGCAGGTGTGGTTGCAGTTACATTAAGTAAAATTATTGCATTTACAGTGTCTTTCCTTTCCAGAGCCTAGCCTATACAAACTGCTGCTTGTATATGAGGAGTATATATTGAGAGTACGTGTATGTCAATATTAGAGTTATTGACCCCGGAAATGTAAATCCACTGCAAATCGTGAATTATCCGCAAACCATTAATAAAAATTTATGCAAACCGTTAATATCCACGAACCATTAATAATTTTGCTGCAAACCATGAATAAAATATCCCACAAAACATGAACACGTCTCGCAAAACGTGCAAAGTTGCAAAACGTGAATATCATTCATGATATATACAGTATTTGCTTTTAGTTTAATTTGTTTATGGGTTTGTTAATAAACTCCAACTTGTTAATAAAATTCTAGCAATTACCTGTTCCAAATGTCCAAAATACATGCTTGAATTGCCTGAGATTGCAGGAAAATGCACCCTTAATTTCAAAATTTTCGAGGGGAGCATGCCCCCACACCCCCTAGTCAAACCCCCCTTACCTAGATCCACCCCGATGTTACATCGATAACCAGAACTTTACAGATACATTATCTAACTCATAAGATGGAATGAAAATGCACATGTTTTACTAATCCGTTACAATATAGATATATATAATAACTAATTACCTTTGAGACAAGATCCTAAATGTTCTCCACCACACGATATGCACGAATGTCAGCTGAAGATCATTTCTCTCTGATTCTGGGAGCTATGAGAGAATGGTTTCATCAGCCACGTTCTGAGACCAAATCGGCTATGAAATTGTTATTTTATATAGCATGGCACCAAGCGAGACAAAGTGGGACGCAATGGCACAACGAATTGTGCGGCAGTGCATTATTATGGCACGGCATAACTCCCTCTGTTAAATAAAAGACGTGCAGAAGAGGTTACAATTTGCCAAAGAACACATCAACTGGCCTAAAGAGAAATGGAGGAATATTTTGTGGACTGATGAGAGTAAAATTGTTCTTTTTGGGTCCAAGGGCCGCAGACAGTTTGTGAGACAACGTTGTCCTTTGACCTCCACATTAGAGATATTACAAGGACTGTTTTCTTCCACCTGCGAAATATAGTGAAGATTTGTCCCATCCTATCTATGGCTGATGCTGAGACCCTGATTCATGCATTTGGGATGATCAAAGACAGTCTGGAGTTACCTGTAAGTGCTGTGACAGTTAGAAGACGCCTGTGTGAAGCTAATTTGCAAGAATGCCCCGCAAAGTCCCTCTGTTAAATGAAAGACGTGCAGAAGAGGTTAAATTTGCCAAAGAACACATCAACTGGCCTAAAGAGAAATGGAGGAATATTTTGTGGACTGATGAGAGTAAAATTGTTCTTTTTGGGTCCAAGGGCTGCAGACAGTTTGTGAGACGACCCCCAAACTCTGAATTCAAGCCACAGTTCACAGTGAAGACATTGAAGCATGGTGGTGCAAGCATCATGATATGGGCATGTTTCTCATACTATGGTGTTGGGCCTATATATCGCATACCAGGTATCATGGATCAGTTTGGATATGTCAAAATACTTGAAGAGGTCATGTTGCCTTATGCTGAAGAGGACATGCCCTTGAAATGGATGTTTCAACAAGACAATGACTGCAAGCACACGAGTAAAATCTTGGTTCCAAACCAACACAATTAATGCCTTGCAGATGTGAAGAAATCATGAAAAACTGTGGTTATACTAGTTTAGTGATTCACAGGATTGCTAAAAAAGCAGTTTGAACATAACAGTTTTGAGTTTGTAGCGTCAACAGCAGATGCTACTATTATTGTGAACACCCCCTTTTCTACTTTTTTTTTTTACTAATAGCCCAATTTCATAGCCTTAAGAGTGTGCATATCATGAATGCTTGGTCTTGCTGGATTTGTGAGAATCTACTGGTACCTTGTTTCCCATGTAACAATAAGAAATATACTCAAAAATTGGATTAATCTTTTTAGTCACATAGCACTACTATTATTCTGAACACTACTGTACCTGTAAAAGCTGACCTGATTGTGTTATGTGAGGAACGCGAACCGAGGAGCGGCCCAGAGTCCAACAGAACCCAGCACTAATTGACCAGAAGCAGCTCCAGAAAGAAAAACAGATTTATTACTGTCACCCTGTGCTGTACATAAAATCTAAATAATAAAAGTCTGGTGAGGTGGACAAGTGGCACACTCTCTCAGCGCCACAACAGATCCGAGCCCGAATCTTCTGGACTCAATCGTTCCGTCAACACCCCCCCCCCCCCACGTGGCTTTCCAGAACAATGCTCTGTGAAGGAGGAGCAGAAGTGAGGTTATTCATACTATCATTATCCACAATTTTCTCCACAGAGGCACACTTATCAGCAACACGTTCAGATCTTACTGCAGACCTACTTCACACAAACAGCTGCTCACAGCGAGTGGAAGATCGTCAATCCATTCACCACAGCCGTGAGGAGCAATCAGAACAATTATCTTCAATTCTTTAATTTTAACTGCGTCAAACGCCACAACATATAAACAGTTTAGCTTTTAGAAATAATCACCTCTGACGTGTGCTGACAGCGCTTGCCTCTCACCCTCATCCTCCTTCACAGACGTGATGTCAGCCTCTGGAGCAGCCCTCGGCGTCCTCACATACTCGTCACAAGAATGCAACAAAGTTCAATTCTCCGGCAATCCAGTCCAACTCACTGCTGGCTTAAATGCAGCTTCTCATTACCACATAGGTACCAGCTGAAAGCCCTTAGATCTGCACGTGAATATCACAGGTGTCGTAACTTCCCCCTAATGGAGAGCCGCACGAGATCACAGCAGGTGCAGCCAATCATCATAATAAAGGTGAGAGACTCTTCTGCAGCACAGCTTTCCCAGAGATCAGTTCCAAACCACCTAGGAAGGAAAATAAACACACATCCAAAAAAACCATGTCCACCCCAGCCCCCCAGCACACAACAGATTGATTCCTTCATCATGGATTACCAGAGGGGTATGATCACCAATCGAGCGAGGGTCAGTTATCATCTCCTCAGTTTTCTTTACATTTATGGTAAGAAAGTTAGCACCACCAGTGGACAAAAGACTGAACCTTGTTAAAGTACCGTGATAGATCTGAGTCTTTGTGAAGCAGACTGAAGATGGCAGAATCATCAGAAAACTTAAAAACATGGTTTACTTGTGTGAAGCGCCTTGAGGCAACTCTGTTGTGATTTCGCGCTATATAAATGAAAATAAATTTAAATAGAAAAAATGGTTTCCATGAAAGTGGCTCATGCAATCAGTATAAAGAGCAAAAAGGACAGGTGAACTGACACAGCCCTGAGGTACACCTGTACTGATGTTTTTTGGATCAGAGATGGTGTTGTTAACTCTGACATTTTGAATTCTGTTTGTTAAAAAATAATTAAACCATTTTATAATTACAGGGTTTACTGACAGGTGAATTAGTTTTTGGACCAGTAAATGAGGCTGTAGCGTGGTGAATGCAGAACTAAAAATCAATAAATAAGAGAGGTGCATAAGCCTTTGAGTCTTCAGGGTGGTATAGTGACAGCAGGTGAGTGATGCCATTAATGGCATCATCTGTGCCCCACCCTCTCCTATATGCAAGCTACAGAGGATCTAGATCGGACTTTATCTCTGACTTTAAAATAGACACAATATATATTTCCAAGCATTTCATAACAACAGAAGTTAAAGCTACAGGTATAAAATCATTCTTAACCCTTGGGCAGGGTTTTTTGGGGACTGGAACAATAATTGATTTTTTCCAGAGTAAAGGAACTGTGTGCTGGTCTACAGACTGCTGGAAGACCAGGCAGCAGGCTGGTGTGAGCTCCTCTGAAAAAATCTTTAAAAGAAAAGCTGAGATGCCATCTGGGCCAGCAGACTTATTTTTCTGAACCCCACTAAAGAGTGACCTGATTTTGCCTCAATCAACTAACCTAGTGCGCAAATCGGTAGTTGAAATGGAACTTCAAATGTTAGCACATTCCAAAGAAAAATCCTGAGTCTCAAATAAGTCATTGAGCTCATTCGCTTTTTTCTGATCATCATCTGTTACAAGGCTTTTCCTTTTTGTTGTCATGTTAGCTGCCACTTTCACTGAATCCCAAAGTTTTTTAGAGTCCATTGAGGTGAAATTCTGCTCGATGTTGTCCTTATGCCTCTTCCTTGCATGCCTTAGCATCCGATTTAGTTCCTTTTGCAGATTTTAACGCCATCCAGTCATGATTCTTAAAAGCCATTTGTTTGCAGTTGATGCAGCCTTTAACTTCCTTGGTTATGTAAGGTTTGTTGTTTGGATACATAATAATATCCTTTTTGGTAACCACACAGTCAGTGCAAAATTGTATGTTTGTTATAGTGTCTGTAGCCTCATTGATGTCCAGTGTATGAAAAATGTCCCAATCTGTGCAGAGGAAAAACCCCTTTAAAGCCTCTATGTTATCAGTAGACCAAACAGATACTGTCTTGATCAGTGGCTTTCTGCTGTTAAGCACAGTCTTGTAAGATGGGATCAGGTGTTGTCATCTGAATTAGACAGAGAAGGCTTTGCTCTGGCCCTGTAGGCGTTCTTAATGTTACCATAATATTTATCTAAAATGTTATCATCTTGAGTGGTACAGTCAACATATTGATCAAATCCAGGGAGGAACAGTTCTAGTTTACAGGTGGACTCCAATTAAACTGTAGAAACATCAGTGGAAACAGGATGCACCTGAGCTCAATTTTAAGCTTCATGGCAAAGGCTGTGAATACTTATGTACGTGTGACTTCTTGTTTGTTTATTTGTTTTTGTTATATTTTTATATAAATTTGCAAAAATCTTAAAAAAAAACTTTTTCATTTTGTCATTATGGGTATTGTGTGTAGAATTTTGAGGAAAAAAGTGAATTTCATACATTTTGAAATAAGGATGTAACATAAAAAAATATGGGAAAAAATTAAGCGCTGTCAATACTTTCTGGATGCACTGTAAGTGAATGTCTCTTTAAGTCTGACACTTTCACTGAATACAGATACAATTCTGCTGTCTGAGTCCAAGAAGTCATTAAAGTTTTAGTTTTGATCCAGAACAATCACAAACAGCGGAAAGTGGAGGGATGGATTGGATTCACTTGGATCCACCAGTTTTGGTTAGCGTCTCAGTCCTTTTTATATGATATTTAAGCACAGATGACTGTAAAATAGCATTTAAAGTCTCAGAGAAAACAGGGCTAATATTAATGTGAAATGTATATAGTGCAGCAGATAAGTGAAACAATCATGCAAATAGTGATAAAAGCATCAAATTCGACAGAAATACTCCTTAGACACTCTTTTGGAAAAAAAACGATTGGCCACTTGACTTTTCAATCAGTGGTCAGGTAGGGGTCAATTGAAGAATTACACAGAGGTCAAAATTAAAAGATGCTCCAATCATATTGAAAACTAGAAGCACTCAGAGAGGGCAAACCTCCGCCAAGGCCATAGGGTCACTGACCCTAAAGAGATTCCCTCCTTTGCACAGTGATCTATTCAACAATTCAGTGTTACAACCAAAACTATGATATATACACTTTTCTTTCCTGTTTATTTGACATCCTTGACCATGAAAACATACCACTAGAACTTGGAATCACTTTTATGTCTTTATTAGTTGAAAAGGTATTGTATAAAAATGATTTTTCGGTAATGGCGGTTTTCTTCTGGCTCTAGCTCCATAACATTTGAAGCTACATCAAATCTGATGACACCTTACTGAATCAGTACAGATTCAGCTACAATTTGGTGTTAGTTGTGCATCTCTAGCTTCATTTGTCACCTCACACTGACACATTTTCTATTTTCCCTATATTTTTGCATATTCTGGATCACCAGATCCGGAATCCGGATCCGATCATCACCAAACGTTGTTGTTTGATAGAACATTTGGCGATGTTACACCTTAATTTTTTTCAAGCCTTTCTGCCTTGTTTTTGTTGAGTTAGAAACTAGAATGTCAAAATTCCCCCTATCCTGCAATGGTGAAGAATCCTTTAAAAAATTCCTGGATCCGGATCGTGATCCGGATCACCACTAAAATTTAATCACTTGTTCCTCTTGTCATTTCCAACCACTCCACAAAATGTCATCAAAATCCGTTCAAAACCTTTTGAGTTATCCTGCTGACAGTCAGACAAACAAACAAACGTGACGGAAAACATAACCTCCTTGGCGGAGGTAAATATTCCACATTATTTGCCTGATCATAAAGATTCCAAAAAGGTATAGTTTGGACTATCTGTGACTGAATTCTATGGCGTTACGGGATAAAAACAGCAAGAATGGTGACAAAGGTCAGTGTCATTTTGTACAGGGGTCAAAATTTAAAGTTGCTCCAATTTTGGTAAAAAGTGATGCAAATTTTTGGTTGAGCTAATAGGATTAATAAATGGAATAGTTTTGACAGTGTTGCAAGGGCGTAGGTTTGGTCTCAGCTTTGGTAGGGACAATACCACCCCCCCGGCCCCCCTGCCCACCACCACCACCCCCTAACCCACTCATACCATTAGACGCACAAGTACAGCATAATACATAACATATCAATCAATCAATCAATCAATTTTTTTATATAGCGCCAAATCACAACAAACAGTTGCCCCAAGGCGCTTTATATTGTAAGGCAAGGCCATACAATAATTATGTAAAACCCCAATGGTCAAAACGACCCCCTGTGAGCAAGCACTTGGCTACAGTGGGAAGGAAAAACTCCCTTTTAACAGGAAGAAACCTCCAGCAGAACCAGGCTCAGGGAGGGGCAGTCTTCTGCTGGGACTGGTTGGGGCTGAGGGAGAGAACCAGGAAAAAGACATGCTGTGGAGGGGAGCAGAGATCGATCACTAATGATTAAATGCAGAGTGGTGCATACAGAGCAAAAAGAGAAAGAAACACTCAGTGCATCATGGGAACCCCCCAGCAGTCTACGTCTATAGCAGCATAACTAAGGGATGGTTCAGGGTCACCTGATCCAGCCCTAACTATAAGCTTAGCAAAAGGAAAGTTTAAGCCTAATCTTAAAAGTAGAGAGGGTGTCTGTCTCCCTGATCTGAATTGGGAGCTGGTTCCACAGGAGAGGAGCCTGAAAGCTGAAGGCTCTGCCTCCCATTCTACTCTTACAAACCCTAGGAACTACAAGTAAGCCTGCAGTCTGAGAGTGAAGCGCTCTATTGGGGTGATATGGTACTACGAGGTCCCTAAGATAAGATGGGACCTGATTATTCAAAACCTTATAAGTAAGAAGAAGAATTTTAAATTCTATTCTAGAATTAACAGGAAGCCAATGAAGAGAGGCCAATATGGGGTGAGATATGCTCTCTCCTTCTATATGACAGAGAGAGCATGTCATTATGTCGTCATTATGACGACATAATGCTGAATAATTTAACACTTTATTTACAATATTAAGCGTGCAGGCAAACAAACAAATAGCTTAAATAACAAAATTGCACCCCAAATCACGAATCTATTCTATAGGCCTACACCTGAGAGAACAAGACAACAAAAAAATACTTGTGGAGCTAACAAAAAAAAAAAAAGTTTTTGCAACCAAGATGTATAATCTATTCTCTTCATCAATAATGCAGTTGTAGGTATCTGGCAACCTAATTTAAAAAAAAGGGATTTCCAATGATATATATGGTGTATTACGGTAAACGTAAGCCTGTGATGTCATAACGCAGAGGAAAAACACGGAAGTTTCACACTAATGCGCCGCTGATTCTCATTACCGTAAGTTCTCATGTAAGCCCTCACTCTGAAAAATTTAACACTGACAGCAAGCCAAGAACCCGTGCTTTCCAACAGCATGCTATATGTTGCATATATTACGGTAAAGTGCGTTCGGTGACTTTTGAAACGAGGCAAAAGTATGAAAAAGAGCGCAAAACTGACAAAAAAGTACAGAGACAGACAGCAAACATAAATGTAGTAATTTCTGAGGAAAAGGCAGGGTGTTAGTGTCATTTGTGAAGGTGTGTGCAGTTTATTTTAAGTGTGGCGCACAGCATTGTTCGCAAGCCCTCCCCCCCGCCCTTCTTGTTTTTCTGCACCGGAGCAGTGTTGCCAGATATGAAATATGAAAGTATCGTACCAAAACCTCAAAATTATCGTATTTTGGGAGAAATGATCGTACACAAACAAAACGCATACAACATAGCTATTTTAGTGTTTTTTTTAATTTACAAAGAATTTTATGTCACATTTTTAAACAGTAATTATAGTAATGGGGAAACTAGAACGCACTACTAGAAAGATTTTTTTTTCTGTGAAGTAACACAAACATGTTAATTACCAGACTAGAAAGAGTCGAATTCAACCTCGAGGTCGCTGTCGTCATCCGATGCCATGGACACTTGTGCAGATTTTGTTGAACACAGAAAAAATGTTGACACCTCCATAAGGAACTTGAACTTTGTTTTTATTTTTCTTGTATATCTCTTTGCTCTTGTGTTTTGTTCGTTTGTTATTGCATTTGTTGAAATAAAGTTTCAAAAAAAAAAAAAGATGTTGGTTGGGGAATCTTTCTGTCCTGCACAGATTGGATGGGAACTCATTACTTTGTATGAGAGGGGGCGCGCTTTCAAATGACGTTGTCCCTGGCGGCCAAAGCCAGCAGCAGCCCTGTGTGTGTTGTGTCTTTGATGCCGACTGAGTGCAGCGCCTGCAAAATGATTCTTGGGTGTCAGAGAGAGATGCGTGTTTGGGCAACAACTGAAATTATCGTACATTTTGGATTTTTTCCCATTATAGATCGTACATCGTACAGAGGGCAAAACTATCGTACAAATACGATAATTATCGTACATCTGGCAACACTGCACCGGAGCCACCCATCCTCTGCGCTCCGGGACCTCCCACTTTACAAATGAAGCACTGCCTGCCGCGAGATGCACTTTTGTTTACGTCCATGTGAGAAGAACGTGAGCCAATGAAATTGCAACATGGGTAACCCTGTCACTCTGGCACGTCGAAAACACAAAACGTGACGACTAAAATTATAGTATCGAGTTCACAAAAAAATAGTGAATGATTTTGTTATATAAACAAAAATGCTAAATATTGGTAGGGACTATTTTGCCATCCCAAAATAATGGTTGTGACTTGTCCCTATGGTCCTTATGCAAACCTACGCCCCTGCAGTGTTGAATGCTTGGCCTCCAAAGTAAAGGTCAAACAAGGTCTACGTCTATTGGATTCTATGACATGTTACATACCCTGTAACGTGATAAGTAAGGATGATACATGGTCCAAACTATTCCTTTTTAGAACCATTTGCAGGATTCAACCCTAAATATTCTCTTATCCGCTGCACTAATAGTTTTTGCATTAATAACATTAGCCCTGTTTTCTCCCTTTTCGTTTGATGTCGCATTTAGAATCGTACAAACACAAAGCAACACTACACTAAGACCTGCCTTAATACTACACTCATTATCTTTAAGACGTAAAATGCAGCACTTCCTGCTCAGCGTAATGCATCTAAATCGTCTGTCAGACTGAAAAGGTCAACAAGCAACCAGAGGTAGTAAATGAGGTCGAGGCGGGCTGCTTGTGTGGGTGTAATTGGGACGAAGATCCAATACAAGGGAACAGTGAGTTATGGGTAATTACCTGCAATGTCCTGAGATGGAGAAGTGTGAGTGGCTGGCTGTGTGATTCAATCAGCCCCACACAGAGCGGCGCAGTACACAGCCTCCGTCTTAATTGTCCGATATGCTTTCCCCCCGATGCACAACAGCGTGTGCAGCTTTCCCTGCACTCAGCACAGTGCCGAGACACAATCACACACTTGTGAACTCATTCACACAAAGTACCTTTCTGTTGTTCACAAACAAGCACGCACTCTCTGTCCCAACAAACCCATAGACACACTCCCTCCTGTTTTATCCCCCGCATATGCACAATCCAATTCGCACTCATCACTCATACTGTAGCTGCTCTTTATTATCGCCGCTTTCTTGTACCGAGGTAAAAAGCCGGATTACAAAGTTCACAGATTACAAAGTTCATTATTAAATGCCTGATGACTGCGGTTTTGATAAGCAACCAGTAACAATTTGGGCAGCACAGTGCCTTAGTGGTTAGCACTGTTGCCTCACAGCAAGAAGATCATGGGTTCGATTCCCACCTGTGGCTTTTCTGTATGGAGTTTGCATGTTCTCCCCATGACCCTAAACCATCCCTTAGTTATGCTGCTATAGACTTAGACTGCTGGGGGGTTCCCATGATGCACTGAGTGTTTCTTTCTCTTTTTGCTCTGTATGCACCACTCTGCATTTAATCATTAGTGATTGATCTCTGCTCCCCTCCACAGCATGTCTTTTTCCTGATTCTCTCCCCTCAGCCCCAACCAGTCCCAGCAGAAGACTGCCCCTCCCTGAGCCTGGTTCTGCTGGAGGTTTCTTCCTGTTAAAAGGGAGTTTTTCCTTCTCACTGTCGCCAAGTGCTTGCTCACAGGGGGTCATTTTGACCGTTGGGGTTTTTCTGTAATTATTGTATGGCCTTGCCTTACAATATAAAGCACCTTGGGGCAACTGTTTGTTGTGATTTGGCGCTATATAAATAAAATTGATTTGATTTGATGTTTGCATGGGTTTCCTCCAGGTGCTCTGGTTTCCTCCCACATTTAAAGACATGCAGGTTAGGTGGATTGGACACTATAATTGTCCAGGTCTACATTGCACAAGAGTTCTCGATCTCAATGGGACTAATATGCTTAAATAAAGGTTAAATAATATAAACAATCTCCGTGCAACACAAGCACAATCAGACTGCATCTTCAAGTGCAATTTGGTGAAATGATGTTTGAATACCCAAAAGAAATATCAGCAAACTGGAGTGCATCTCCTAAGAGTGCAAAAATCCACAAGTGATGGTCATTACAATAGCGTACTGACCCAAATATTTTTTTCTCAAAATATATCTGAAAAATGAGAGAGTCTTATAATCAGGCTAAAACTGAAATAATTTAGCCAGTTGTGTCCATTTCTCTGTCTGTGCACTTGCTTGAAAATATGGTTGTGTGCTTGTGTGGTTGCTGACCATGACCCAAAACGGTTCCATAGTGCGGTGAATGTGGTGATGTGCAGCACCAGTGCATGTTCCCAGACCTGACCTCACCCTGACATGAAAATAGTTTGTATTCCACATTAGTTTAAAGCTACAGTGTGAAGGATTTAGTGTCATCCAGTGGTGAGGTTGCAGACTGCATGATTTTGTTTCTGTTTCACATTCTTGCTTCTTTGTTGACGTGGACTCAGGTGCCCATGCTGTCTCTTGTGATCATCAATAAATATGATCCTTTATATAACGGCTGAGTGGATCCTTGTCATTTGATTGGTGCTTTGTATGTCACCTGCCATGGATTTGTCCCATTTGTGTTGCATTGCATTTAGAGTGCAGTTTGGTTCCATTTAGAGTGTGTGCGTGTGTGTGCACACACACACACACGCCCTTGTGCACGCACATGCACAGGTGCACCCACACACACATACGCATGCGTGCACACACTCACAATGCACGCACACACAAAACAAATCCACTGCACTGTCTGGAGGCTGTTAGCAGGAAGTGAGAATGAAAAGCTGAACTAATTTGTGATGTGATATTTTCTTTGCTGCACTGAGGATATAGACAGTCCTTTTTTTTTTTGGTAGTACACGCACACACAAGCGTCGACCCGGTTGTGTGTGTGAGCGCGCACGGGGAGCAACGACTCTACCGAGACGATTTGATTGAGCTAACTGATGCTGCTAATTCTTGTAACACACACACACACACACACACACACACACACACAAAATCCACTCCACTGTAAACCGTCTGGATGCATGAAGAACTGTTCAGATGAAAAGCTGACGTGATTTTTTTTTGGCTGGAATGAGGAACTACACAGTCGTTTTTTTTCTTTTCTTCTTTTTATGGAAGTCCAAAGTCAGTGCACAGCATCACTGGACTACACGTTACAATTTGGACTTGAGCAGCAGTGGAACAACAAAATATAAGTCCCTTTTCTGCTGTTTATAAATTAATAAAATATCAAATGACAAGGATCTATTTTAGCTGTTATATAAAACAAATAAGGAATGTTTTTACATTCTTTCAATGGAATGAATATTTAATGAGGTGAAAACTGGAACATACCATTCAGCTTGGTTTTGCCTCATTGAATGGTATGTTCCAGCTTTCACCTCATGAAATATTTGCACCATTGAACTCAAACATTCATTATTTGTGTACCATTTCACAAAAATAAGGGTTCTCAAACTTATTAGCAACCAGTACTTGCACTAGCAACCAGTAGACAACGTGTAGGGGAACAGGCAGGAATTCCTCTTTGTTTTTCTTTAGTCTTCTGGTTGCACTGCAAAATGCGAAAGACAGTAAGCATGTCCCTTTAGGGCTACTGTATCAACATGGTGGTACAACATGGTACAGCTTGGCCCACCTGTGGCTCCACACACATTCAAGTCATAGTAATTTCATCAGGGTAAAGCCCTGTTCTCGCTTTCACAAATACGTGTTCTGGATGGTCACGGTAAACACAAACTGGTGTGCAAAGATCACAGTTACCCATGAATGTGATCTAGTGTTGGATTTGATGATGTAATGTGTTTGGACTTGTACATATCTTGTGTACACTTGTGACATCTTCAAACCCTATCGTAGCACACCTGAAATGTTACTTTAGCACAACCTTAGCACTTATGGAAGACCACCTGGTGATGTCAATGCTTGTATGACAACATTATAGGTGCCACATAAATGCAAGGGATTACTACAGTAAGACTGTGATGGAAAAAAAAAAAGATGAAGTTCTAACAAGTTTGCAAATCCCACCATAGTTGAAACAAGACCATGGCACAATGACCAAATATCCCAGTTCATGTTGTGTGTGTACTCACCTGAGCAATGTTTTGTTCACGTCCTCTCTATTGTACCACCTATGTATTTCCTCACATTTGTGGGCATCCACCTCGTTTCTCTCCACAAACACGCTTTGTGTTTTCATTTGTGCCCTTGTACACTATTGTTTTGTTACCAATCTCACTTAATAAATTTGTGGTTTTCAGTTTGTCGCCAGATTGTGTTGTGATCCCTGTGGTTCTCCTGTTGCATTTTCAGTCTTGTGTTATCAACCAGTGTTTTGGCATTGCCACTTTCAGCATGTTATTCACCTGTTAAATACACCATTTTAATTGCAAGACTTTGTCTCTGTGCTTTTTGGGCTCAGTCTCAAGATCTGCTTGTCGAGGATGCAGGCAATGCAGGGAATGTTGGATAGACAGTCCAACAGCAAACAATGAAAGAGGGGAATCAGCAACCAAGTAATCCAGAAAAACAAGCAGAGGGTGAATCCACCAAACAAACATACAAACATAAATGGCAGGCAGTACTAAGGAAATACGTAGAGGCAGCATCGGTCAGACTGTGGGTTAAAGACTGGGAAAGAACTCAAGAAAGCAGGTGAGAGTGCTGGACTGCAGACAGTTAAATAGTGCATGAAACAATCAACAAGGACATCAGAGTACATGAGAAACTGGAAGCCCAAGTGACAGGCAGTAGAGTCACTGAAAATACACACGGAAGAAATCACAAAATAAAAGCACAAGGAATAAAAAGCACAGAGAAGAATGTCACAATAGGAGAACAAGGAACAATTAACACGGAGGAAAAATATTAGAGAGCAAATAGGAATGTTGGTAAAAACTATAAACGTTATCAAAATCCCAAGACAGAAAAGACACCAGAGACGTGAATGACAGAACTACATCATGGTACATGGTACTACATCAGTGAAATAAAGTGTTGTTTTATGATTGTTTAAAAGCAGGTGCCTTCTAAAATTGAAATATGTCACATGTCAACACAATCCTTCACAGAGGATTTTGCATGAATATAACAGAAGCAGACACCCCACCACCACCACCTAACCATGTGTGGTTTTGAAGTTACATGAAGCTTCAAATTAGCTTATTGTCATTTTCTTTAATATCCAAAGTCTAGATCTGGTAGCCACCAGTTTTTGTTTCATGACAAACTGACAAAATTCCCTAGCTTGTAAAACCTAATGAATATTACAAAGTCATGTTTTGGGCCACACCATGCCAACCCTTTTTCTTGAGTAATCCTGACAAACAAACATGGGTGGAGATTGAGGTCCATTTGTAATCTAACTGAAGTACTGGATTTTGGAAGCTTGGAAAATTTTTAGAATACTGTTAAGTGGCAAACTGGATGAATGCTGGCTGTTGAAGATACTGTACGTACAATTTATTGTGTAACTTTCTGAAAGCTTCAGATCAAACACACAGCAACAGAAGAGCTCAGCTGATGATGGGACAATGCTCAAAGATCAAGAGAGTTCTTGACTTTGAGGAAAAACCATAGGCTAGGACAGCAGTTTCATAGGTCAAAAGTTCTGAAACTATAATAGTCAAGAGATGATGATTTGGAACAAAGGTATAATCACTGAATTCATAGTGACATAGATCACACTGAGGGTCACACAGCTGCTGTTCGCTGACAGGTTGAACATTTTTCAGTTTGACTCATTCTCACTGGCCCAAACAATAAGAACTCTGAGGATACAAAATAAATAATAGAAGGATCAAATATAAAAGGATGGATCCACTGGTCTAAGCCAAGGATTACAACCACAAGAAATGTGTGGCTGAAGGCATTTAAGAGTTCCAACCTGCACAGATTCCAAGACTCAGACAAGCTGTTGGCCAAAACACATCATTAAAAACACTACAGCCCCATTCAGTGGCATTTTTTTCAACAAAAATAAAAAAAATCACATACTGAGAGAAATTCAAGAGTATTGTGTTACATTTAACTCAACCTGACACATCTTCATAATCTGTTCTATCTATATTTCAGAGAAAATATTAAAATGATCCATTACAGTACATTCTATGCATGTGATAGTGTAAAATATATAAACTACACAACACAATGAAGTTTATTAACATCGGCACATCGGCACTGTTTGAGTATTATGCCAAATCAACATGTGCTCCTTTTCTGTGTACAAAATCTGAACACTATTCAAACATTAGAAATAAGATGGGTGACAAATTAAAGGAAGAAACTGCACAGAACAGCTTCAGATTGTACAAATGTTTGGGAATCTAGTGGATGAATAAAGATGCTTCCAAGATATGTTTGATGACACTGTGGAGTTTTTCTGTACATGTGAGTTTGAGCTGATGATGGCAAAGACCACAATACATTAGTAACATTTTCATTTGCTGCCAACCGTTCAATGGATGCGAAACGGTGCCAGGTGAGGGACATTATGAAAGAAACCAGTCCTTTGAGAAGGTGTTTATTTTATTTGTGATGTAATTTTGTATTACTGTGTAACCACTGAAGACCCAGACTGAGCAGAAAAGTTACCACAGCAGGTATTTTTAAGGTATTTTTATGTTTGAGCCCAATACATAAATCAGTAGGAATGTTACATTAGCAGCAAATATTTTCAAACCATGTAATTGGAGTAGTAAAGATTAAAGCATTTCTCAAACCCTTCCTGATCTCACTTGGTTCAGTACGTGTAGGCCCCCTATTAAAACCAACTTGCTGACGCTTTAAGAGTCTTCAGATAAGTATTCAGTTACAGCAAACTGTTATGGACTGTGTCTGTCCTTTCTGAACATTTTATTACAAATATCTGTAATAATAAGGCTTGTTATGTGGTTAATTGCCCTAATAGATCATGTAAGAAGTCTGTGCTGCAATATTTCCATCTAGTGAAATTTTGTATGATTTACCGTATTTTCCAGAGTATAGGATTTTTACAAGTTTGGGAGGCACTGCAACATATACTTCAGTGTGACTTTTATCCTGAAAAATCACAAGTTTGTTATTTATAATAATGAATGAATGAATTTATTGGGCACACACAGACTCAACAACAACAAAAACTCAAAAAACAATTTCACAGTATCATGTGGCCAAAAGGGTGTAGGCAGAAGCAAACGCTTATAAACACCCACCCCTTTTACCATAAAACATTATATATATATATATATATATATATATATATATATATATACACACACACACACACACACACACACACACACACACACACACACACACACACACACACTCATAACAGCAAACAACAAATACCAAAGAAACAAGCACAGACAATATGGATTAATCAATGAACAAACATTTCTCAACACTACAAAACAAACAATAGTGCACAACGCACAAACCAAAAAACAATAACAAAATCACTAAACCTAATTCTTCATATTATAACAAGTAAATATGTTGTTGTTATAAAGTCTTTTAAAGCAAGGTACCAAATAAATTAATGTTATCAGGAGAGTTAATCCAAATATTTACACCTTTTACTGAAATACAATGACTTTATCAAATAATAATGCTCCTCTCAAATTATAACTGGACTCCCTCATTTTAAACAGATCCTGGACATGTTGAGGTAAAAGTTTATTTTCTATCTTTTATTTTATTTGATATAATCAACCAATCAACCAAGTCCCAGAATCTCAAAATGTGTAAACAGACAAATGAGTTTGTTGGCTCACATTATGGTTTATTACTGATAATTCTTATAGCTTTCTTTTGTAAAAAAAAAAAAAAAAATGGATTGGATTTGTATTTGTTTTATATATGTTTCCCCAAACCTCAATGCAACATGTCATATATGGAACAAGTAATGATATAAAGTAAATAATGAATGAATAATAATTATAATAACTGTTTATATAGGGCTTTCCCAGCAAATCAAAACCAAAAACAAAATAATCTCCAAGAATAAACAAATAAATGCCAATACAACTAAAAATACATAACAACAATGCACAAAAATCCAAATTAAAGAGCTGATAATACATGAAAAAGGTGGGGCTTGTACTCCTGTGCGACCTATACTCCAGAAAATATGGTAATTTGTTTTTGCTGTGTTAGCAGGTATCGTAGTTTAGCTGACATTAGCGCCACTCCAAACTAACCCTAACACTCCTCAGTGAGGCAATACGCCAGCCATGATTTTTAATACCCGCACTAAGCCAGCCATCATGAAAACCATCACCCAGTCCACAAAAAAATGTTTTAATAAAACACTGGAACCAAGGTTAGCCTGTTCGCTGTAGTTTGCCGAATAAGTCTGAGAAGGGGCATGTCTGGGCCTGATTTGTCCTGTACGGACCACACAGGGGCTCAAGGGCGCAATTTACAATTAGAAATTGGGGGGGATAAAGTGTGAGGCCTGTAGGGCCGAAGACCATAGGCCGGGGGTCTGGGGGCTGTTTTAGGCCCCTAGAAGCCAACAGTTTCTAGATAAGCTCAGATGCATTCTGAGCATCCAGAACAGTAATTTAATGTTTTGAGAAGACCATAAAGTGGACACCATTTGACTTATGCAATTTGAAACTGTGGATATAAGTACTTTATTCTGAGAATAACCAGCATTGTTTTTATTAACATCCTGGTGTAAATAAGGTATCACCACATGTGTAGAACTCAAAAAGAATGATAGGTTGAGTTCTCATTTAAAAAAACAACTGCAATGTGGTAAAATGTATTCATAAATATGAAAGAACAGGCTCTTAATAATTATTAACTATCGCATACTGTATTTTTTTTCTCATGATTTGTTTTTGCATAGTTTGAAAAAACAACAGATCATAAGTTTAGGATAAATTACTTATCATGAATTTAATTTTCGAAGTGGCACTAATGACAACACTCATACTGAACATAATTTCGCTTGCATAGACTGATTTTGGAGATCAAGCAATAATTGCAGATGGGCTTTCTGAGGTCCCAGATAGCTTTTCTGATTTCCTTTTATAACTTTCAGAATTTAGTAAATTAGCATATGGTCCATTGATACTTATGTGTAGACACTAGTCCCTAGAGGCAACTATTTTTGGTTTCAAATCTGGGAAAATGCAGTCCCAGAAAATTCTGAATGTGACAAACAAGAAACAGGTGTTGCAAACAAGTCAATGCTGCTAAAAATACAAACTTGCAGAAACAAAGATACTATTCTGACATGGTTTTGCACATAAGACTGGCATAGCATGTTTCAAGTACACACATATATGTCAGAAGGTGGGGGGGACATACCATATTCTGTCCCCCCTGGTTGAAAAGGTGGGGGGGACATGTCCCCCCTATCCCCCACCAAATTGCGCCCATGCAGGGGCTTACCTACGCTCCACATCTTTACCCATTTATGGGTTGGCTGTGAATGTAGGTCAAAGTTTTTATGCCCACAGCATTGCTGCCCAAATTAAACAGTTAGAAGAAGAAATGTGAACATTCTGTTAAATGTGCAATAAAATATATTTCAAATATGGCCATATGGAACTCAAAGCTTTTAAACACTGAAGTTCCCAAATTCATGTCCATACAATTAGCCATCTTCATATTAGCACAGAGCAGGAAATTTGACCTTAACTAATCTGAACCAAAATCAGTCACCTCTTTCCTTCCATAGGCTCAATATAACTTCCAAGTTTGATGAAAATCTGACTATTTCACTGAACCCAATGGGATTCTGAAAAAGTAGGAAAGAGTGTTTTTACTTCATTGTTCCAGTTACATGATTTGGAAAACACTTGCCACTTAACATGTTTGTTAATACTGATGTTCTTTACCAGTGTGTCTGCATCATGCTGTACACCTGCTTGAAAGTGTCTGAACTTGTTAGGTTTCTCTGCTGATTTCCAATAATTTGTCACCAGTCTGCACGTGCACAAAGTGCCTCACATTTACAAGCTTGAAATTACAGTTGCAAACTTTTACACATTTACAGTGAGCTTATTATGAACTGCTACATTGTAGTAAACATCTGTAGAATAAACTTGATAAGTACATCCAATTTATCTTCCTTGATGTACAGAGATTCAACACTTTAACAACGCTGGACAATATCTTAGCTGCATTGCACATTCTAGTATGCACACACTGACAGTCAGCACCACACAGATGAAACAAAACAGCCTTGCTGGTTTTTGCAGTCTGATCTTCCATCATATGTACAGAGAATCCTGGCATTGGTGTGAAAGACAGATGAGCATCATTAAGAGGCTATCGCACAGCAGTGCGACAAGTCCGTCCAAGTCTCGGGGCTCCAACTGATAACTGACAACTAAGCCCAGTCCATAAAATAGAAGAATTAGAGAGCTGATTCATCATGTGACCAGGTGTCACCAAGGAGCAGTGCCATGGTACCACCATCATCTAATGGTAGTTGTAGCAAGTCAGCCATGGAGTTAGTGCATGAGCGCAAATTTGCAATGTGTTAATCTGTTTGTTTACCTGTTCACCACTGTACTACTAATTTATTTATCTGGCTCGATGGGATTTATTCAATATCCTCCTCTTCATTCATTTTTATGCTCGTGTATGCAGGATTGGTACACAGATTTGCAAAGTTTTGCATGTATTCATGGACTGATGTAACTCACCGAACGCTGTTAAGCTTATAACATGCATAGTGCCAATTAGTGACTCCAGCTCAAACCTGTCTAAAGACATTATGTCTGAAAGTTGCCAGTTCAAGGTAAGAAAGCATACTTTTTTAGCAAATGCATTTGTAGTATGTACTATTACTTTATTTTCATGATTTTACTAAGCTAAATTTATGTACTCTAGTACATGGGTTAAAGCAATAAATTTTCATCTGACTGAAATTTTTTCCTGGCAAAAATCAATGCCAGCAATTCCCTAAAATGTGGCGTAGTGGGGGCACACACTTTTTCCCTCAATAAATACAATAAACACATTATAAAGTATACAAATCTATTCTACATAGCCTCTAAGGAGAGAGAGACAAAGCATAAAAAGAATGCAAAACCTGAACTTAAAGGTACATGGGGGGCAGGGTGTAGTCTTGATTCTGGGGGGTCTGGGAGTGCCCCCCCAGAAATGTTTTAAAAGAGCAGCTCTCACTCGCAAAACAAACTAGGGCTGCAACTAATGATTATTTTAGTAATCAATTAATCGGTTGATTATTTTTTTCAATTAATAATTTTTATTTTTTACTTACATGTGAGTTTTGCCATTATTTCATTAAGTGAGTTATTATTAAAAGGCCTTTATCACGCAACATCAACGTTTGGCCTTGTAACAAAGTTATGATGTTATATTCTCATCAAAAACATACCTGGAGTAGTGTTTTGTGTTATTTTGCACATACATACATCACCGACACACCACAAAGAGATTTCCATCAGGTTTCACCCAGTTATGAGCATTTTTAGATGCCTACAGCAACTATCTCAACCACTGACAACATATTACAGCAAGAGTCCACAAAAGTATTTTAAAGGCCTGACTAAAGCGTAATATGTTATGTTTAATAAGATATTTTCATGGAAGAAAGACACAAATGTGCAGTTTATTGCATTTTATCTTTTTCTTGTGTAAAAACACAGCTTAGATGTGATTTGACCGAAACAAGTTGTCATTAAACTTAAATAAAACAGGGATGAAGTGGAGGTGTACGAGTCACTAGGTGTTCACAGGAAACAGTTATTTCTATATTAATTTATTAATGTTCATTGTTAGTTGGTTTAATCTTTTGTTTTATCAGATTCTTTTTGTCTGTTTCTCTAAAACTGTACTGTGGCATTATTAGTTATTATTACTATTATTGTTGTTGTTGCTATTATTATTGATATATAAATAAAATAAATGAATAAAATATAACAATTTGTAATACATTTGACTCTTTTACAGCTTAATGCTAACTTTAACATTGAAAACGCCATAGACACACTAACGCGTTAGCATCAGTCCCGTTTTTAAGTTATAAAATACATCTATCAACTGTTTCAGAAGACCATAAGAGGTCGGTTTAACATAAAAAGGTAAATATTACTCACAGGTATATGTTCTTTAGGGTTTTAGTGAGGAAAAATTAAGATAAAGCGAAATAAAACAAAGAACCGAAGCAGCAGATTGAAGCATTGCTTCAAAGCAAAGCCACAGCTCTACTTGGGGAAGGTCTGCCAATGTTCCCACAAAGACAGGGAGGAGAAGGACTGTGGCTTATAGCAAGCAGGAAACAGAGTGGAGAGGAGTGAAAATTCACACAGTGCCTTCCTCCGCAGTCCACGCGGATATTGCTGCTGCTTTGATTAGCGCAGAACGGGATGTTGCTTTGACAGTGAGAGTGTCATATTTCGGCCCCAAAACATGCAGGACACCACGTGAGCGCGCGTATGTGTGGTTAAATTTTCCAAATGACGGAAATCCGTCGCAGTGATGGAGAACTTTAACCCATGCTCTAGTAAGACTGAAATGATGGTTCTTGTTCCAGTGAGACATCAGCATCAATTTGACCAGCTAACGCTTAGCCTAGGCTCGTGTGTCATACATCACACAGACAAAGTGAGGAACCTTGGGGTAATTTTTGATCCTATGTTGTCCTTTGACCTCCACATTAGAGATATTATGAGGACTGCTTTCTTCCACCTGCAAAATATAGCAAAGATTCGTCCCATCCTGTCTATGGCTGATGCTGAGACCCTGATCCATGCGTTCATCTCTTCTAGATTGGACTACTGCAATGTTCTATTTTCTGGTTTACTGCAGTCCAGCAATAGGGGTCTCCAACTGGTTCAAAATGCTGCTGCCAGACTTTTGACATGAAGCAGAAAGTTTGACCACATTACACCCATTTTGGCATCCCTTCACTGGCTTCCTGTCCCTGTGAGATCAGATTTTAAGGTTCCATACTCTAAAATTATTCACTTAAACCCTACGTACCGGCCCGGGCTCTGTGTTCTCAGGGTGCAGGACTACTTCGTTTCCCTAGGCTGAATAAAAAGTCTGCGGGTCACAGAGCTTTCTTTCATCATGAACCTGTTCTGTGGAATGATCTCCCTGCATCAAAAAAACAGTCAGATTCTGTAGAGGCTTTCAAGTCCAGACTTAAGACACACTTATTTGCCCTTTCGTATAGCAACCATAATGGTATAGTATGGTACTATGCTTTTTACTCTTAAATGAATTTTATTAGGAAACGGAGTGTGCCGCGGCCTCAACTTTACCTAAATTCTGGGTATTTTAGTGAAGCTTAGGGCTAGTGGCTGGCAATCACCTTAGTATTTCTTCTGTTTTTCTTGTTGCTTAATGCTGACAAATTATACTGTATTTTTTGTATTTCTGATGCCTGAATCTGTTTGTTCTCTCTGTTTAAGGTGCGGCTCCATCCAGAGATGGGGGTGGTGTCTTCTTCTGCAAGCCTCCCATCCTGTGCACTGGCACGGACTGCCAAAATTTCTTGTGCATTCGTTTTGCCAATTGTGTTGGTAGCATGGCCCAAGCAGTGGGTCACCCCTTTGAGTCTGGTCTGCTTGAAGTTTCTTCCTCAAATCATCAGAGGGAGTTTTTCCTTACCACTGTCGCCTGCGTACTTGCTCTAGGGGTTGGTAAGGTTAGACCTTACTTGTGTGAAGTGCCTTGAGGCAACTTTGTTGTGATTTGGCACTAAATAATTGAAATAATTTGAATGTACTGCTTCACTGTACAGTAACTAGTTTATATTGTTCGTGAGCACTTCTCACCTCATTCGGTGATGTCAGAACAATTGCCATAGAGAAGCGCTCCAGTTCTTCTATCTGGCTCTATGTTGGAAATATAGTTGAGTGTCATTAAGAGATCACCACTTATTGAGGCTTTTCAGGTTTCAAATCCCGTAAAACCTCGGAGGGGTCGCTGCGCTGCGAGATCTCAGTAACATTGAGAAATTAATTGATACGCTCTGATCACGCTTTACTTTAACCGCTGCACACGGACAACACCATTAACATCGCAACATAAAACTATTTTTATATTGTGCCTAAAACTCTTGTGAATATATTCTCTGGGTTTATAGACGTTGTTATTGTGTTTATTTTATGTAAACATGCGAGAATCACAGGCTGTCTCTCCGTTATTTTCAATGGGAGCTGCTGTGAGCTACGCTCGTTTCCTGATCAAGTCGTTCTGGGGGAAAGTGAAGTTTGCTCTTTAATGTCTTGATTATTGTTCTTTACAACACTGTTTGTCCTCTTTGTTCCAGACTAATATATATAAGATGTCTGAAATTCGGTTTGCGCTTATTAAATTCCACGCAGATTAAACGTAGCAGACACGGATTATTTTTTATAATTGTTTTAGCAAGTTTTCAGGGTATCATGCAGCAGTCTCTTATTAACGTGACGAAAAGCATAAAAAAATGACATTTTTGTAGTATAATTGTTGTGTGGGCCGCTGAAGAGGAGGTACTGCTGGCCCACCACCACCAGAGGGCGCCCTGCTTGGAGTGCGGGCTCCAAGCACGAGAGGGCGCCAGACCCAGAGGAAGTGACAGCTGTCACTCATCACACCAGCTGTCACTCATCTACACCAGTACTTAAGCCGGACTGCAACTCCACCTCCCCGCCGAGAAATCGACTACCAAGAGGTAACTTCTCTGCTGACTCATATCGTTGAGTGAATTCTGAACTTCTGTTGCAGCCGGTATCCTGTGGTGTTCGCCCTTATCTGGGGAATTGGCGTGTGGCGTGACGACGACGACTGCGCTACAGATAAGTGGTTACACAAGGAGCTGCATGAGTGTGTGATTCGGAGGTGGAGGTCCTCCTCCTGACTGTGTACAGACTGTAGACCACTGAGTGTAAGGACTTACACTCATTCATCTTGTCTCTGCTTTTTGCCAGCAGTACCAGGTTCGACAGCCGAAGACAGAGGTCACCTGGGGACTCGGGACTTGGCGGCTCCGGTGTTCTTCAGACCGTTGGTGGTGGAGGCCGTGTGGGACGCGGCCTCTCTCTCGTCGGGGTCTTCTATCTTCGAGCCTGCCCACACGTCACCTGGTGTTAATTGACTTTGCAATTTCTGTATATTTAGTTGTGTATTGTCACAACATTAAATTGTTACCTTTTGGCTTACTCATTGTCCGTTCATTTGCGGCCCCTGTTGTGGGTCCGTGCTACGACACCTTCCCAACAGGATTTCTCGGCCATCATCATGGATTCCGAGGGGCGTCAGCCGGGGGTGCAGGCGTCAGCGGGAGGCGTGTTGAGTGAGCTGCAGCAGATCTTAACCGCCTTCACGGCTCGGTTGGATTTAGTGACCGAGCAGAATGTCCTCCTTAATCGGAGAGTGAAGGCTCTCGCCGCCAGGGTGGAAGCGCACGATCAGGGCGCTGCTGCAGCTCCTCCTCTGGCTGGTCCTGGGCCTGAATCAGACGTACCACTGGTCGTTCAACGAACCCCCCCACCATCCCCTGAAGCATACATAAGCCCTCCGGAACCGTACGGGGGCTGTGTCGAGACGTGCGCGGACTTCCTCATGCAGTGTTCGCTCGTCTTTTCACAGCGCCCTGTCATGTACGCATCAGACGCTAGCCGGGTAGCTTATGTTATTAATCTGCTTCGAGGAGAGGCACGCGCATGGGCTACGGCGCTTTGGGAGCAGAACTCACGGCTCCTAACGTCTTATACTGGGTTTGTACGGGAGTTCAAACAAGTGTTTGATCATCCCAACAGAGGCGAGACCGCTTCAAACGTGCTGCTGTCGATGACACAGGGGCGCCGTAGCGCAGCCGAGTATGCAGTCGACTTCCGCATCGCGGCAGCGAGGTCCGGCTGGAATAACGTTGCGCTCCGCGCCGCCTTTGTAAATGGACTGTCACCGGTCCTCAAGGAGCACCTACTGGCTAAGGAGGAACCGCGGGATTTTGACGGGCTTGTCGATTTGGTTATACGCTTAGACAACCGTTTGAATGAGCATCGTCGGGAGCAGGCCGGGGGGCGTGACCGGGCACGAGCCGTCCCTCCCCCTTCCGGTTCCGACAAGGTGACGTCGTCCCCACGCTTCACTGCCAGAGAGCCCCCTGGGGCTACAGCTCCCCCTGCTGAGGAGGCTATGGACACGAGCAGGGCCAAAGTAAGATTAAATGTCAGACAAAGGAGACTGGCCCGCGGGGAGTGTTTTGTCTGCGGCTCTTGTGAGCACATGCAGAGGGACTGCCCTGAACGGTCAAACTACAACGCCCGTCCTTAGAAACTGGGCTAAGGGTGGGCCATAACACACACGCGGAAAGACCCCGCAGATCGGCACGAATCCCAGTAACAATCCTTTGTGAGGAGTTAACCCTTCACGCCCCAGCACTGATAGACACGGGGTCAGAAGGGAATCTGCTGGACAGCAGATGGGCAAAGGAAGTAGGGCTCCCTCTGGTGGCTCTGCCGGCACCAGTGCAGGTGCGAGCACTAGATGGCACCCTGCTTCCATTAATCACACATCAGACACAACCAGTGACCTTGGTTGTGTCTGGGAATCACAGGGAGGAGATAGTGTTCCATGTAACACCGTCTACCTCCCGAGTGATCTTGGGTTTTCCATGGATGGTGAAGCACAATCCCCGGGTCGATTGGCCGTCCGGGGTTGTGACGCAGTGGAGCGAAACCTGCCACCGGGAGTGTTTAGGATCCTCGGTTCCCCCCGGCACTACAGCTAATGAGGAGGTCAAAGTCCCCCCCAATCTATCGGCGGTGCCAGAGGAGTACCATGATCTTGCTGACGTTTTCAGCAAAGATCTGGCGCTCACTCTTCCTCCGCACCGACCGTATGATTGTGCCATCGATTTAGTCCCGGGCGTTGAGTACCCGTCCAGTAGGTTGTACAACCTCTCACGTCCAGAACGCGAATCAATGGAGACCTACATCCGGGACTCCTTAGCTGCCGGGCTGATCCGGAACTCCACCTCCCCGATGGGTGCTGGTTTCTTTTTTGTGGGCAAGAAGGACGGCGGACTCCGTCCATGCATTGATTACAGAGGGCTGAAGGAGATCACGGTTCGCAACCGATACCCGTTACCTCTGTTGGATTCAGTGTTCACGCCCCTGCATGGAGCCCAAATCTTTACGAAATTGGATCTTAGAAATGCGTACCACCTGGTTCGGATCCGGAAGGGAGACGAATGGAAGACGGCATTCAACACCCCGTTAGGTCATTTCGAGTACCTGGTCATGCCGTTCGGCCTCACTAACGCCCCCGCGACGTTCCAAGCTTTGGTAAATGACGTCTTGGGGGACTTCCTGCATCGGTTCGTCTTCGTATATCTGGACGATATACTCATCTTTTCCCCGGACCCTGAGACCCATGTCCAGCATGTACGTCAGGTCCTACAGCAGTTGTTGGAGAACCGGCTGTTTGTGAAGGGCGAGAAGTGCGAGTTCCACCGCACTTCTTTGTCCTTCCTGGGGTTCATCATCTCCTCCAACTCCGTCGCCCCTGATCCGGCTAAGGTTGCGGCGGTGAGAGATTGGCCCCAACCAACAAGCCGCAGGAAACTACAGCAGTTCCTCGGCTTTGCAAATGTTTACAGGAGGTTCATCAAAGGTTACAGTCAGGTAGTTAGCCCCCTGACTGCCCTGACCTCCACCAAGGTCCCCTTCACCTGGTCGGATCGGTGCGAAGCCGCGTTCCAGGAGTTGAAACGCCGGTTCTCGACTGCACCAGTTCTGGTGCAGCCTGATCCTGATCGCCAGTACGTAGTAGAAGTGGACGCCTCTGACTCAGGGATAGGAGCCGTGCTGTCCCAGAGCGTGGAGGCTGATAAAGTTCTCCATCCTTGTGCCTTTTATTCTCGCAGGTTGACCCCAGCTGAACGGAACTATGACGTTGGCAATCGGGAACTTCTTGCGGTGAAGGAGGCTCTTGAAGAGTGGAGACACCTGCTGGAGGGGGCGTCGTTGCCCTTCACGGTTTTCACTGACCATCGGAACCTGGAGTACATCCGGACCGCCAAGCGGCTGAACCCCAGGCAAGCCCGCTGGTCTCTGTTCTTCGGGCGCTTTGACTTCCGGATTACATATCGCCCCGGGACCAAGAACCAAAAATCAGATGCATTGTCCCGGGTGCACGAAGAAGAAGCCAAAGCGGGGCTGTCGAACCCCACCGAGACCATCATCCCCGAGTCCACTGTCGTGGCCGCCCTTACCTGGGACGTGGAGAAGACCGTCCGGGAGGCCCTGACCAGGAGCCCGGACCCGGGGACTGGCCCCAAGGACAGACTGTATGTCCCACCAGAGGCAAGAGCTGCTGTATTGGACTTCTGTCACGGGTCCAAGCTCTCCTGTCATCCCGGAGTGCGTAGGACCGTGGCAGTAGTCCAGCAGTGCTTCTGGTGGGCGTCCCTGGAAACCGACGTCCGGGACTACATCCAGGCCTGTACCATCTGCGCCAGGGGCAAGGCAGATCATCGGAGGACGACGGGCCTCCTCCAACCCCTGCCAGTGCCTCATCGCCCCTGGTCTCACATCGGCCTGGATTTCATCACGGGCCTCCCGCCGTCCCAGGGCAACACCGTAATCCTCACAATAGTGGACCGGTTCTCCAAGGCGGCCCACTTCGTGGCCCTCCCGAAGCTCCCGACGGCCCAGGAGACAGCAGACCTCCTGGTTCACCACGTCTTGCGGCTGCATGGGATACCTTCGGACATCGTCTCAGATCGTGGTCCCCAGTTCTCTTCACAGGTGTGGAAGAGTTTCTGCAAGGAGCTGGGGGCCACCGTGAGTCTCTCGTCCGGGTACCACCCCCAGACCAACGGCCAGGCAGAGTGGGCCAACCAGGAGTTGGAGCAGGCCCTTCGGTGTGTCACCTCCGCACATCCGGCGGCCTGGAGTCACCATCTGGCCTGGATCGAGTATGCCCACAACAGCCAAGTTTCGTCTGCTACCGGCCTCTCCCCTTTTGAGGTGTGTTTGGGGTACCAGCCCCCATTGTTCCCACTGGTGGAGGGAGAGGTCGGTGTGCCCTCGGTCCAGGCCCACCTCAGGAGATGTCGCCGGGTGTGGCGGACCGCCCGCTCTGCCCTGTTGAAGGCCCGGACGAGGGCCAAGTCCCATGCGGACCGCCGACGGTCCCCGGCCCCCACGTACCAGCCCGGGCAGGAGGTGTGGCTGTCAACAAAGGATATCCCCCTCTGTGTGGACTCAAACAAGTTGAAGGACAGATACATTGGACCATTCCCTATCCTCAAGATCATCAACCCGGCCGCAGTGAAGCTCCGTCTCCCGGCTTCGCTGCGGATCCACCCTGTCTTCCACGTGTCCCGTCTCAAACCGCACCACACCTCGCCCCTCTGTACACCTGGACCCACGCCGCCTCCTGCCCGGCTCATCGACGGGGAACCTGCTTGGACGGTCCGCAGGCTCCTGGACGTCCGTCGTAAGGGCTGGGGGTTCCAATATCTGGTGGACTGGGAGGGGTATGGACCTGAAGAACGCCCCTGGGTGAAGAGGAGCTTCATCCTGGACCCGGCCCTCCTGGCTGATTTCTACAGACGTCACCCGGACAAGCCCGGTCGGGCGCCAGGAGGCGCCCGTTGAGGGGGGGGTCCTGTTGTGTGGGCCGCTGAAGAGGAGGTACTGCTGGCCCACCACCACCAGAGGGCGCCCTGCTTGGAGTGCGGGCTCCAAGCACGAGAGGGCGCCAGACCCAGAGGAAGTGACAGCTGTCACTCATCACACCAGCTGTCACTCATCTACACCAGTACTTAAGCCGGACTGCAACTCCACCTCCCCGCCGAGAAATCGACTACCGAGAGGTAACTTCTCTGCTGACTCATATCGTTGAGTGAATTCTGAACTTCTGTTGCAGCCGGTATCCTGTGGTGTTCGCCCTTATCTGGGGAATTGGCGTGTGGTGTGACGACGACGACTGCGCTACAGATAAGTGGTTACACGAGGAGCTGCACGAGTGTGTGATTCGGAGGTGGAGGTCCTCCTCCTGACTGTGTACAGACTGTAGACCACTGAGTGTAAGGACTTACACTCATTCATCTTGTCTCTGCTTTTTGCCAGCAGTACCAGGTTCGACAGCCGAAGACAGAGGTCACCTGGGGACTCGGGACTTGGCGGCTCCGGTGTTCTTCAGACCGTTGGTGGTGGAGGCCGTGTGGGACGCGGCCTCTCTCTCGTCGGGGTCTTCTATCTTCGAGCCTGCCCACACGTCACCTGGTGTTAATTGACTTTGCAATTTCTGTATATTTAGTTGTGTATTGTCACAACATTAAATTGTTACCTTTTGGCTTACTCATTGTCCGTTCATTTGCGCCCCCTGTTGTGGGTCCGTGCTACGACACCTTCCCAACAGGATTTCTCGGCCATCATCATGGATTCCGAGGGGCGTCAGCTCGAGCAACATGTCCATCCACTGCGTGCCTGAAGTCTCCAATCTTAATTATGCCAAGCAGCAATATACGAGGGCTGTCAATAAAGTATAGGTCCTTTTTATTTTTTTCAAAAACTATATGGATTTCATTCATATGTTTTTACGTCAGACATACTTGAACCCTCGTGCGCATGCGTGAGTTTTTCCACGCCTGTCGGTGACGTCATTCGGCTGTGAGCACTCCTTGTGGGAGGAGTCGTCCAGCCCCTCGTCGGAATTCCTTTGTCTGAGAAGTTGCTGACAGACTGGCGCTTTGTTTGATCAAAATTTTTTCTAAACCTGTGAGACACGTCGATGTGGACACGGTTCGAAAAATTAAGCTGGTTTTCGGTGAAAATTTTAACGGCTGATGAGAGATTTTGAGGTGATACTGTCGCTTTAAGGACTTCCCACGGAGCGGGACGTCGCGCAGCGGTCCCAGGCGCCGTCGTCAGCCTGTTTCAAGCTGAAAACCTCCACATTTCAGGCTCTATTGATCCAGGACGTCGTGAGAGAACAGAGACATTTCAGAAGAAGTCGGTTTCAGCATTTTATCCGGATATTCCACTGTTAAAGGAGTTTTTTTAATGAAAGGCGCGTCGGGACGCAGCTGGCGCGGTGCGGCGGCACAGGAACCATTTGTAAAATCCAGGCGGCTTTTGATGGCTTTCAGTGGAGTGAGTATATGAGAAATTGTTTAACAGCTGGACATGTTCCAACTTGTCCTTAAGGCTTCCAACAGAGGTGTTTTTCCTGTGGCGGAGCGTCGCGGCGGCTGCGAGCCGACGCTGCAATCCGCCCGCACGTCTTTCATTAAAAAAAATCTCCTTTAACAGTGGAATATCCGGATAAAATGCTGAAACCGACTTCTTCTGAAACTTCTCTCTCACGACGTCCTGGATCAATAGAGCCTGAAATGTGGAGGTTTTCAGCTTGAAACAGGCTGACGACGGCGCCTGGGAGTGCTGCACGACGTCTCACACCGTGGGAAGTCCTTAAAGCGACAGTATCACCTCAAAATCTCTCATCAGCCGTTAAAATTTTCACCGAATACCAGCTTAATTTTTCGAACCGTGTCCACTTCGATGTGTCTCACAGGTTTAGAAAAAATTTTGATCAAACAAAGCGCCAGTCTCTCAGCAACTTCTCAGACAAAGGAATTCCGATGAGGGGCTGGACAACTCCTCCCACAAGGAGTACTCACAGGCGAATGACGTCACCGACAGGCGTGGAAAAACTCACGCATGTGCATGAGGGTTCAAGCATGTCTGATGTAAAAACATATGAATGAAATCCATATAGTTTTTGAAAAAAATAAAAAGGACCTATACTTTATTGACAGACCTCGTATGTCCACTCACAACATCGATGGCATAAACATGTGTATCATTGTCACCTAATGCACTCGTAAATACACGCAGACATTTGCAAGTGCACTAGTTAGTTGGTGTCATCAACATTAAGCAGTAAGAAGAGAACACTGATCACTTTTTTTTAAAGAGAGACAGATGGCACATGTTAAAAATGGCCATTTTATTGGCTCTCCTTTTGTGTATCTTTTCTACGACTGTCCAATACAAAAAACCAAAGGCCATTCAAACACAGCTGTTAGCTTCTTTATATTCAAAGATCTCAGAGGAAGGATGTTTTTCTGTCACACAACAAAGTATGAAAACATTTAAGGTAAAATTATACACAACCTCACTTAGCTTAAGCTTCAACAGCATGTTGTATATAAATGCTGTAGCATGTGATACTGATGTGTTTGTCTTTTGTCGTAGTATTTATTTGATGTAATTCCCCAAAAAGGAAGCGAGCCTTGAACACCTTCACACAAGCAAGAAGGCCAATGCATGTGTGTGTTTGCATGTACGAGGTCTGTCAATAAAGTAACGGTCCTTTTTATTTTTTTCAAAAACTATATGGATTTCATTCATATGTTTTTACATCAGACATGCTTGAACCCTCGTGCACATGCGTGAGTTTTTCCACGCCTGTCGGTTACGTCATTCCCTGTGAGCACGCCTTGGGAAGGAGTGGTCCCGCCCCCTCGTCGGATTTTCATTGTCTGGAAGTGGCGGAATGAAAAGGACTTTTTTTCCATCAGAATTTTTTCAGAAGCTGTTAGAGACTGGCACCTGGAAACCATTCGAAAAATTTATCTGGCTTTCGGTGAAGATTTTACGGGCAGAGAATAAGGACTGTTACTACAGCTTTAAGGACCCCTTTAAGGACGCTCGGCATGCCGCACTCCGAGCTGCGACGATGCCGCACAAGCCACCGGACCATTTCTAAATGGATGGCTCTGTGGATACGAGACCGTCGTGTGCTCTTTCTCTGGTTATCACAAGAGCTGGACATCAGCCATTTTCCAACAGATTTCACTTTTAACAAGAGATTTTGTCTTGGAAAGCAGCGCAGAGGCTTTGCGCGTCAAGACCGATTTGCTGATGGAGCGAGACAAAGGAACACCTCCGTTTCGGCGTGTCATGGGACACGTTTGGACATGCCTATCTTGGCTTTCAATGCTTACCAGTCCAGTAAGTATCAGAGAAATTGTGGAGAGCTGGGCATGTCTAAACGTGTCCCATGACACGCCGAAACAGAGGTGTTCCTTTGTCTTGCTCCATCAGCAAATCGGTCGTGATGCGCGAAGCCTCCGCGTGGCTTTCCATGACAATATCTCTTGTTAAAAGTGAAATCTGACGGAAAATGGCTGGTGTCCAGCTCTTGTGATAACCAGAGAAAGAGCACACGATGGTCTCGTATCCACAGAGCCATCCGTTTAGAAATGGTCCGGTGGCTTGTGCCGCGTCGTCGCAGCTCGGAGCGCGGCGCGCCGAGCATCCTTAAAGGGGTCCTTAAAGCTGTACTAACAGACCTTATTCTCGGTGAAGCCCGTAAAATCTTCACCGAAAGCCAGATAAATTTTTCGAATGGTTTCCAGGTGCCAGTCTCTGACAGCTTCTGAAAGCATTCTGATGGAAAAAAAGTCCTTTTCATTCTGCCATTTCCAGACAATGAAAATCCGACGAGGGGGCGGGACCACTCCTTCCCAAGGAGTGCTCACAGGCGAATGACATCACCGACAGGCGTGGAAAAACTCACGCATGCGCACGAGGGTTCAAGCATGTCTGACGTAAAAACATATGAATGAAATCCATATAGTTTTTGAAAAAAATAAAAAGGACCATTACTTTATTGACAGCCCTCGTATGTCACACAGCGTTACATGCTAATACATTCTTTTCCTGTATGTGCTCCAAGTTGACAAGCAACAAGCGTATTGGTGTCAACGTGGCTGAAGTAAAAGAAACAAAAAAAATCCGCCAGCAACAAACAAAATGGGAGTGGCAATCACATTAGCTAGCCATCTAGCTAGCTATCATTTTTTAAAGCAAAGGTCTGTACTACTAAAGTGTTCTGAAAACAGATCAACTCTCAAGGTCGGTCATCCGGGCAGTTAACCTTGAGCAGGGTGTTTTGTCAGTGAAAACATCACCAAGCTCAATACAAATACATGTAATTTGGTCACTTTTCAAAGGAGTCAGACTCCTCAGTTAAGTCAATTTAATATACAATGGTTCATTTCAGGTCATCTTTGTGTATAAATATAAATATATTAATAGAATCTCAGACTGTGTTAACTTTTGAACTCAAACGCAAGTTGGATACCATCTCGGAGCAAATGTCTGCCTTGCAAAGGAAGATGTTGGAGACCAGGGAATACTCATAAATTGGTTTCAGACGGTCAGAGAAGCAATGGAATTTTGGTGTTTCTCAACCCAACCCCAAACATCGCAGCTTATCAGCTACCGAAGGTCAAAATTCCCCGCTTGTTTTCCTCCAGAAGGATCTCATTGGCCTTGGTGAAACATTCGGCTCCCCTCTTATATACGCCATATCAATGAAGCACTGTAAGAATGCTTTTGGATTTTTATTTTTATATATACACATATCTGATAAATTGGAGCAGTTATACATCTTATAGGTGAGCACTCTCACAAATTTCCATCTTTGCAACTACATTTCTTGAGAAAATAAATTAAGGCAAATTTCACTTATATAAAATTGGCTATTTGAGGAAGGCAACAATAAATGTTTGTTGTCATTATTCATCCTACAGCAGATATGTGTGTGTGTGTGTGTGTGTGTGTGTGTGTGTGTGTGTGTGTGTGTGTGTGTGTGTGTGTGTGTGTGTGTGTGTGTGTGTGTGTGTGTGTGTGTAGATTCATACTGAATGGGACAACTATGAAGTACTTACTAATGGACATCTTAGTAAAGAAAAGGCAAGCAACATTCTCAAAAGCATTGATTAGAAATGTGACACATTTGGCCAAAGCAACATTTTAGACAGTGTACATTCCGAAAACGAATAGGAGTAAAGTAGAAATAGTCAACTGCTACTTCAGAATATCTAAAGCACAAAAGAGTCAAAGGTTTCCTATCAAAACAACCCCCACAACGCTGAAAACTAGGCTTGGGAATATTTATGAAAAGGGTTAATTATAACAATGGTAACCAGAAAGTGTTGGTTATGTGTATCTAAGACAAAATGTCTATTCAGTATTTTGTACCTTATACATTCATGTGTTTGTGTATTGTTTGGTACAATACTTTTAATTCAAATCAAATGTGGCTTTTGAAAAAAATGCCACAACATCATTTATCTTAGGGCACTAGTTTTTCACTTTTATCTCGATAGTCATTTGTGTTTCAGTCAGAATCACTTCAAGATTAATTAGTTGATTTTTTTCTCTTTTTTTAACTTGCTGGTTAATGTAAGAGTACGAAACTAAGAAAGAAAAAAAATCGGTGATCATTTGCAACTGGTTGAAGATTTAATTGTCAGTTTGACTCATGCTTCAAAGTAGAGCACTTTTGTTTTGCTCAAAAACAAATTTGCAAGCAAATATGATGATCCAAATCAGAGGGATTGTGGAATTTTAACTTGTTGCGGAAAGGAGAGGTTCAAATCTGACAAACTAGACCTTTGGAAAAACTCTGCGCTCCAATGGTTTATGCTTTAGTTGAGAACATTTTAGGTTGTGTTTTTAGGCCTGTAATGAGCTTTGCATAAAAAATGATCTTCAGTGAATTTCTGAAAAGATATTTTAGAAAAAAACAAACAAACAAAAAAAAAAAAAAAAGAAAAAAAAGCAAGTCACCAAGTATATTAAAGTGACAATTAATGCAGGAGAAAAATACCAACCAGTCACAGTTCAGCAGCTTTTTTTGTTGGGTCTTCTTTTCAGTAAGGTTTGATGTGGTAAGAATGTGCTTGTTGTCTTGATTTCTCTCAAAGATCTCTATAAATGTGACGAGCACATGATGCTCATAACAATCAGTGTTGCTGCATGTTAGCTGTAGTGTGACATTCGTGAACAACGCCCAAAAAAATGCTACAGTAGTTTTTTTACATTTTGGTGAGTCCATGTGAAGTCACTGGAGGCCTCCCAACTGACCATCTCTGGTTTGATAAATACTTTGACAAACTATTGTGATCATTCCCAGTAAAATCAACACAAGTCAATTCTGGGAGCATACGCGGGTGGTGCACTTCTCCACATCTACAACACCAAGGAGCTGCCTTGGGTCCTGGATGGGAACCACCCAGGCAGACAACTGGTCCTTTCTCACTTCTCAAAAATAACCATGTATCTGTTGTGATGAGGGGAAATATGGGAATCACCTTAAACTTTTCCAGCTAGTGGGGTTCTCAACGCACAGAGAAACGCACATCGCCAAAATGTTGATGCATTATCCACAAAATGAAGGTAAAGTAAATCTTTCGTTGTCAAAAAAAGCACCCAAGTCACTTGTAGGAGCCAGAACACACCCCTGACAAATGAAAAAGCTCAGTCTCTGCCTCCACTCCACACAGCACTCATAGTATCTGTGCATTGGCTGGCTATGATGTCCACTAATGTCTTGGGGATCCTACAAATGTCCCAGACAGCAGTCTGATAAACTGTATCAAACTCTTTGCAAAAGTCAACATAAGCTGTAAAGAAGCACTGCTGATATTCACACTTGCATTGTATGAGCACTCGCGGGGCTAAAATCCAGTCGATAGTTGACTTCATGGGCATTAAGCTAAACTGTTCCAGTTGCTGAGCAGCAAGTAGCTAGAACCAAATCTTATTGAGAATAATCCTTGCAAGCACCTTCCCTGGCACAGGGAACAGTGTGATATCCCGATCGTTGCTACAATCCATGCGATCACCCTTTCCTTTCCAGACTGGGACAAGTCCATTCTTCCAATCTGTAGAGATGAAACCTGCATCACAGATTGAAACAAAAGCTATTTGCAATGGAGCGCTCCACTTCCACAAATGTCTGGAGCTTTCCCCACTCCAGCTGTTGCATGGCTTTTGCGATCTCACCAAGATTTGGTGGTGACTGTAGAATCAGCTGTAAGAACCCTGCCACCAGAAATGCCTAACGTCCCAGCAGGAGGATCAGCTTCATACAACTGCTCAACATAGCCGGCCCAACCATCTTCTGACATAACTACAGTGGGTCATAGAGGAATAAAGTGCTTTGATCACAGATTCCTCTAAACAAATGACTCCTTGTCCATTCTCAGGGCCTCAAAGTCCGCTTTTTCAGCTCCCAGTACATCCTAAAATTTCCATCAAGCCCTTCACTACGACTGCTCTGGATGATATTTAGAGTGTTCTCAGATATGAAACATCTCCTCTGATGGACATTAGCGGCTCCAATATAATCCTCATCAACGTTTCAGGGTCTGATTGCGAAAGAACTCCCACAACCTATTCCGATCATCATTGGTATCCATATCAACAAGTCCTCCAGCAGAATTGCAAATTCCTGAGAAACAGTCTGATTATGCAGTCTGGCCCAATTTAATCTTGAGCACTGAGCAGGCAGTAGTCTGCGAGACACTGAGTTGGCTACCTCTGGCGCGATGGGAAACACCGCAAAGCATTTCCATGTCTGCATGTGTCATCTAAACCTGCAGCAGGCACATTCTTAAATTAAGTTGTTGCAAGTGTGTCTGTATTCTCTGTGTGTGCAAGCATATTTTCAATGTGCAAGACTTCTTTTTGGATGAAACTACCTTTTGTCGAATATAAACTTCCATCAGCTGTCGAAAAGCAAATCAATACATTGTTCAAACTCTTCAAGTAGACAACATTTGTTTGAAGTGTTCCTTCTACTGAGACTGTAGTTTGTTTAAATTGTAGAAGTATGGTAAAATTAGCAGAATAAAGATAAGAAATACAAATATTAGTTCTCTGATATAATTTTGTGATTGTATTTTAAGCGTAAGTGGCTCTGAATTTTAGATTTCTGTTTGTGGTGAAACATGGCATATTTGATACTTAATAAATATAATTTAGTTCAAGATGCCAACTTCATATTTTGTAAATATATGAAGGAAGACATGCTCTTTCCACTGGTATAATTCTTTTTATGGTAGACCCTGTCATACATGAGCAATATGCATTTGAAATAAGCGTAAAATATATTTTTTTAATATTTAATGCCTCATAAATAAGAAATTTTTATTTCTGTTAGAAAAATACTTAGTCAGCAAAATAGTACTAGAACATGAGAAATAAATTCCAAAATTTGAAAGATCTGATGTGCTTCAATGTGGAAATACAGAGGGCCAAATCTACTCCAAAGCACCAGAAAAAAGTTTTGTTTTAGTTTTCAGCAAGCTATATACTGCCATTGTGCAACCGTGGATCTTCTTTCAGTCAAAGACATCTAGACCTAAGAACAACTCTTTCAAATTTCATGCATCTAACATTAGTAGTTTAAAAGTATGACTTATTTTTCTGAACCGCTCATTTTTACAGTAAAATCAGTGTTGCACCCCATTTTCAAAGCCCTAATAACTCAAAAACCAATGTAGATATGAGGCTGACGTTTTGTATGGTGTTTACTGGGACTAATAACTTTATTTTGTTAAAGTATGAAACAAATCGGAGTTGGCCTGTTGGGAACATTATCTGAAATCTCGTGATTTGAGGTGGATTTACCCATTTGCTTCTGGCTGTCTGTATGTCAAAATGCACTGAAAGAGCACACAGTCCAAAAAATAGTCCATTTTGAGCTTTTCATTTTTCCCTTTTAGTATCTTCTTAAGGTAATCGCTTGGACATTCACACTGTAATTGGTTTCCAACAGGTATCAGGTAGGAAACAAGCTCCCTGTGATGACAGTGGACTTTTTTGGCCACGCCTTACAGTTAAACGCTTAAAGAATGGTAGTCATTTTAAGGTGACAGGTTCCCTAGCAGATCTGGGGTGATGTACCCTACAGGCATAGCAGACAGGGCCTTGAGGGCTTGTTGGGGCAGGCAAGAAGGTGGGGACTGCCCGGGAGTTGGGTTAAGAAGCAGACTGTGTTGACTGTCCACCTCCTGGATCACTGTGTAGTCTGCAACAGGAGGGGGAAGCTGGGATTGGGGAGAGTCCGGAAGAATATAAGGAGACTGAGGACTGTCTATTGTGGTTTCTGGAGATAAGAAGTCCTCCTGGTGAGGTTTAGTCTCCACTGGCTCAGGCTGTATGGTTTGGTACCCCTCTCCGGGGATCAGGGAGGTTGTGGGAGTGCTGTTCTGTTGGGTGATGCTTTCTTTGGTGTAGCCACTTCCCTCAGGATCAACTACCAGCAGCTGAAACTGCAGCTCTTTCTGCTTGGCCTCCTTCATTTCATCTGTCTCCTCCTTGGCTCCACTCTCTGCTCCCTTCTTTTGTGTCTCATCCTGCATAGCTGGGATGCTGAGCTGGATTCTGAGTTGTTGGTCAGAGGATAGAACAACGCCTCCAGAGAGCATTACATTGCTGACCTGGGCATAGAAATCAGTGTTGACCCAAATCTGAGGCACTCCAGTCTGAGTACAGACAAGAGACCTCTCTCCTTTTTCTGAAGCTGGATCTCTTCTCAAATCATCGGGGGAGGATTCTCTGTCCTCAGGCTGGCCTGGTAGCATGGTGGTCATCAACATTTGACTGTCTTGGTCAGGAAGTTCAGGGTCACAGCAGCTGGCATGGCCCGAGTCATTATCAGGGAACCTGTGAGGGAAACCAGGACAGAGATGGAAAGACAAACAGGGAAGGAGGTTAGATAAACTTTGCAGCAGCATAACAAAATAAAACCATGAGACAAATGAGTGTTCAGTACCTGACGACTCTGGAGCATCCTGTGTTTGTGTGGCTCCTGGCGGGCTGAGACAGACTGAGGAGCCTCTGCGTGTCCGAACCCTGACTGGTCTCCTTCTCTCTCGTGTCCGTGTCTTCTGCATCCATCTCGATGAACTCCACCCAGGGCTCCTCTTGGTAGAAATCTGGACCATAAGAGGGAAGTCCGCCCATGCCTCCACCACTCAGGATGAAATTCAGCTCTTCCAGCTTGCCTTTCTGTTTTTACAAGTGTTTATGAATGTCATAAAGAAGAATGGTGCATTAGTACAACATCACTTTTCACTGAGAACAAGTTCCAAATTTTTCAGTCCATCAGAATGGTCATATCAGATGTTAGATCAGAGGTGATCAGTTTCTCTTATCAATGCTGACACGTTTTTCTGACAGTTCCGCATTGCAACCACGCATGCATCATGACATCAGACACTGCATCTAGCAACAAGGAAAACTGCTGCATTGATGCTGAAAACCTATGTAGAATTACTGTTGTCCATGAAGAACACTGATGAGGATTTGATAAAGAAAATCAAAAATTGGACAAGCAGAATTGATCATGCCACTGATATCCATAAAATCTGATCAATTCCCATCCCTATTTGTGCAAGACAAAAAGCAAAGATCTACCAATTGGGTTTGGGGGATCTGTTCAACATGCCATCCTGGTTTTAGCTGACTAAGCTAAAGCTGAATGATGTAACACAAAACAGAAATTCACACTTAGTTACCAAAAAAAGAGAGACCAGAATGGACACTCCGAGAATGCAACATGCATGCTTTACACGTGTGACACAGAGTCGTACAGATTACTTCTTTGTGATTTGTTTCTGTGTTGTCCCGAAACTTGACCAGTTCTGTTGAAATCTGGCCAACCGACTAACAAATACCATTTTTAATCCCTACTGACCCATACTACCATGGTTAAACAGTTATGACATTGAGTTTGAGCATTCAGGGTCGCCCAAGGTCAAAAGTCACGTGAACAACAGATATTTGTCACAGATCGCGGGAACGTTTCTTTGTTCAGTTATTGTTCATTTCTTTCTCCCTCTGTGTTATGTTTCTTTCCCCTCGTAGTGAACTGTTATTCTCTGGTTATGCCCCCCCCCCAACCTCAGAGCACTATATTAGTTCCTCTGTGTGGGTCCTTACCTGTGGTGCACCATGCAGGATTTCTGGTTGCTGTGTTCCCTTGTGGAGTGTACGGGTTTCTTCCCCGGGTTAACCTCACTTTAGTATTCTCTCATCACTCCTGCGTTCCTCATTTTCGTCCTCACTGTGACCCATGGTTGTACTATGTTTTTCCCACAAAGTACTCCAGTGGTTCCTCCGTGCTGTTTATTTTCCCACAAAACGCGGTACAATGTGCAGGTGTCTCTTGAGTTTACTTTCGATTTGATGTGTGCTGGTCACTTTTGTTTCTCTCCTTCATATCTGCATCTTTTTCCTCCACACCTTTTGTGTTCTTTCTCTTGTTCCCTCAGTGATTTTAGTTGAATATTAATCTTGTGATTCTGGCCCTTTGTTGTGGCTTGTTGTGGCAGCACAGGTTTTAACTCTGTGGGCTCTCGTGCTTGCACGTGTATGCTGTTAAGGGCCCCTTCACACATAGCACGAATGAGGCTGAATGGCGCATGAAGGAGCAATCATATGCCATTCGTGAAAAATCGGAGCTGCCTCTAACGCCTCGTACACCTGTCGCCACAACCATTCGCGCACACCAGGGGCCGAACGACAAAGAGTGCCCTGCAAATGCCCATTAGATCCCTCTCGACTTATTGTGGTCAGCCTAAGGCACACCTGTGCAATAATCATACTGTCTAATCGGCAGCTTGATATGCCACACCTGTGAGGTGGGATGGATTATCTCGGCAAAGGAGAAGTGCTCACTGACACAGATTTAGACAGATTATGTGAGAGAAGAGAAATAGGTCTTTTGTGTATATAGAAAATGTTTTAGATATTTGAGTTCAGCTCATGAAAAATGGTAGCTAAAACAAAAGTGTCACATTCATATTTTTGTTCAGTATATTAAAGGGTGCACTTAGCAGGGGTGGTGGCCAAGTGATTAGTGCACTTGGTTTCAGTGTGGAAGGTTCCTGGTTCAAATCCCACCCCTGACACATTTCTCCATGTACTGTGGAGTTGTGTCAGGAAGGGCATCTGGCGTAAAACTTGTGCCAATTCAACATGCAGATCCACTATGGATCTGCTGTGGTGACCCCGAGTGCAAACAAGGGAGCAGCCAAAGGGACTTAACTATATTAAAGAGTGCACGTATTCACACGTTCATTTTGGCTTTTAGATTTTTACTTCTTATAATTGGTGATGTTGATATTCCTTTTCACTGTGAGTTTAAAGGGCATCATTTTAGACATTTTAATATAAAAAGACAGATTTTTTTTTATTTATTTAATGCTTGTATTTAGATGTCACAAATAATTAAAATATGTAAAAGCTCAAGGTTTTCACATCACTGTACCCCCATAGTTTTGTGCATATTATGCTTCGCAGTTGATCACGCTAAAAATATATTTATTGTGTGTCAGCAAACACCCCTGCGACCAGATCCTGGATAAGCGGTTGATGATAAGTAAGTGAGTGAGTGAGTGAATGTCAGCAAACAACACGGTGCTTCACCGCTAATAACCTTTATGACTACATTTTTTTCCAAACAGGAACCAATGGTGAATTTCTCTGGGGAATGCAAGGTCATCAAAATGATGATCCACAACCCTTCTGCCCTCATCTACTTCAGTAAAACCACAACAGTGCCGCTGACATTTAAATACTTTTTACATGAATTTGATTGCTGACACAGAGGACGATCGGGCAGCGTTTGTTAAGAGAGAGTGTGATGTGTCTCAGCAAAGCAACCACACAGACTTGAAAGCATGTGTTTTTAGTCAAAATGATAATGGAAGTCTAACAGAAAAAAATACACTGCTTGAATAACAGCATTATATAATCACAATTTTCAAAAAATGTCCACATGTTGACTGCTGTGACTCATCAATATCAGATTGTAACTGTTGGTAGACATGCCAGATAACAAACACAAATATACCTTGAGCAGATCTGGATCGATGCCTTTAATTTTGGGAGCAGGAACTGGCGGAAGAAATATCATCACCAACCTGCAAAGTACGGAAGAAGAGGAGGGCACCACGTGTGTGTGTGTGTGTGTGTGTGTGTGTGTGTGTGTGTGTGTGTGTGTGTGTGTGTGTGTGTGTGTGTGTGTGTGTGTGTGTGTGTGTGTGTGTGTGTGAGAGTGAGTGAGTGTGTTTGAGAGAGTGAGAGAAAGAGCAAGAGAGGGAAAGTGAGAGAGATCATTATCTTCTTTATGCTCTGGCAACACTGTGAACAGTCACATTAATTAAGCAACTTTGAACTGAATTGAGAGACAGAGCACACAAGAGAGAGCAAAGGAAAACACCCATAAATGCATGCAGGGTTGAATTAGGCAGAGTCCCGGTGGCTTTAAACATACAAAAAAGATCTCTAAAATTCTGGATCCATCTGACATCAAGTACAGAAAATTCATTGAAATTTCAAACAGTTAGAAGGTCAGTCCTCAAACCAGTCCCCCTCCATCAGCTGAGGTTAACTAACACACTAACCTATGATCCTCGGACTGCTTTCATTCATTCATTTATTTTCTACCATTTATCCAGGTCCAGATCAAGGTGGCAGTAGACCAAGCAGCTCACCCCACACTTTCCTATCCTCAGCCAAGTCCTCTAACTCTTCCCGCGGTATCACAAGGTGTTCCCAAACCAGCTGGGAAATATAAACCCACTCTAGTCAACCGGGCCTCCTCCCAGATGTATGTGCCTGGAAGATCTTCCTAGGAAGAGGACCAAGGGGCACTCTCACTAGATATCCGAACCACCTTAGCTGACTCCTTTCAATATGAAAAAGCAGCGGTTCTACTCTGAGTCCCTCCCGGATAGTCGAGCTTCTCACCCTGTCCAGGAGTGTAAAGCCAGATACCCAACGGAGTAATCTCATTTCCGCTGCTTGTTCCCATGATCTTATTCTTTTGATCATTATCCAAATTCCATAATCATACATGAGGATAGGAGCATAAATCCACTGGTAAATTGAACAATGCTTACCAAAATCAAATCAGACACTATCAAATTATGAAACAAAGTAAGAACAATACTTGGAATTTCAATTCAATTTCAATTTATTTCTTTTATATAGCGCCAAATCACAACAGAGTTGCCTCAAGGCGCTTCACACAGGTAAGGTCTAACCTTACCAACTCCCAGAACAACAGTGGTAAGGAAAAACTCCCTCTGAGGAAGAAACCTCAAGCAGACCAGACTCAAAGGGGTGACCCTCTGCTTGGGCCATGCTACAAACATAAATTACAGAAATAATTCACAGAACAATTCACAGACGAATATACAAGAATTGCTGTTGGTGCACAGGACAGGAGGATTGCCAACACAAACACAACTCCCATCTCTGGATGGAGCTGCACCTTAAACAGAGAGAAAACAGAATCAGGCATCAGAAAGACAAAAAATACTGTATAATTTGCCAGCATCAAACAACAAGAAAAACAGAAGAAATACTAAGGTGATCGCCAGCCGCCAGCCCAGTGAGAACAGTGAGAAAATCAAACTAAATCACAACACAAATTAGAGTCCTACAGTGGGGGAAATAAGTATTTGATCCACTGTCAATTTTGCAGGTTTTCCCACCTACAAAGAATGGAGAGGTCTGTAATTTTTATTGTAGGTACACTTTAACTGTGAGAGACAGAATCTAAAAAAAAAATCCAGGAAATCACATTGTATGATTGTTAAATAATTAATTTGCATTTTATTGCATGAAATAAGTATTTGATCACCTACCAACCAGCAAGAATTCTGGCTCACACAGACCTGTTAATTTTTCTTTAAGAAGCCCTCTTATTCTGCACTCTTTACCTGTATTAACTGCACCTGTTTGAACTTGTTACCTGTATAAAAGACACCTGTTCACACACTCAATCAATCACACTCCATCCTATGCACCATGGCTAAGACCAAAGAGCTGTCTAAGGACACCAGGGACAAAACTGTAGACCTGCACAAGGCTGGGATGGACTACAGGACAACAGGCAAGCAGCTTGGTAGAAGACAACAACTGTTATGATTATTTATAAGAAAGTGGAAGAAACACAAGACGACTGTCAATCTCCCTCGGTCTGGGATTCCATGCAAGATCTCACTTTGTGGGGTAAGGATGATTCTGAGAAAGCTCAGAACTACACAGGAGGACCTGGTCAATGACCTGAGAGAGCTGGGACCACAGTCATAAAGATTACATTAGTAACACATGATGCTGTCATGGTTTAAAATCCTGCAGGGCAGCAAGGTCCCCCTGCTCAAGCCAGCACATGTCCAGGCCCATTTGAAGTTCACCAGTGACCATCTGGATGATCCAGAGTTGCCATGGGAGAAGGTCATGTGGTCAGATGAGACCAAAATAGAGCTTTTTGGAATCAACTCCACTCGCCATGTTTGGAGGATGAGAACAACCCCAAGAACATCATCCCAACCATGAAGCAGGGGGGTGGAAACATCATTTTTGGGACTGATTTTCTGCAAAGGGGACAGGACGACTGCACTGTATTGAGGGAGGATGGATGGGGTCATGTATGGTGAGATTTTAGCAAAAAACCTCCTTCTCTCAATAAGAGCATTGAAAATGAGTCTTGGCTGGGTCTTCAGCATGACAATAACCCCAAACACACATCCAGGGCAACTAAGGAGGGGCTCTGTAAGAAGCATTTCAAGGTCCTGGAGTGGCCTGGCCAGTCTCCAGACCTGAACTCAATAGAAAATCTTTGGAGGGAGCTGAAACTCCAAACCTGAAAGATCTAGAGAAAATCTGTATGGAGGAGTGGACCAAAATCCCTGCTGCAGTGTGTGACAACTTGGTAAAGAAATACAGGAAACATTTGACATCTGTAATGGCAAACAAATGTTTCTGTGCCAAATGTTAAGGTCTGTTTTTCCAGTGGATCAAATACTATATAATTAATAATAATTATTTCATCCAATAAAAAGCAAATAAATTATTTAAAAATCATACAATGTGATTTTCTGTATTTTTTTTGTAGATTCTGTGTTTCACAGTTGAAGTGTACCTATGATAAAAACTACAGACCTCTCCATTCTTTGTAGGTGGAAAAACCTCAAAAATTGAAAGTGGATCAAATAATTATTTCCCCCACTATATTTGGCATTAAGAAAACAGCATGAATTAGCTGAGCAGATCCTGACTAAGTACAGGATGTGTGACCAAAATCTGGCAACAGAAAAAGGAAAACACAAAAAACACGGCTTCCAAAAGAGCTGTGGAACTGTGGTCACTGTACGATGTCGAGACAGAGATGCGCTTTCTCCTGTGCTGTCGGTGGCTGCATAGTACGTTACAGTCTGCCATAAAATGAGGGATGATGAGTCTGACATCAACCAACAATGACTGATTTCACCTTTTCAAAAAAGGAACTCTGCATTTTATTCAATTACTCAGAATTTTAAGATCAGATTATTTCTATTCCTATTTATTTTATTTCAGTGTTATTTTATGTTTTATCTACATTATAATACCCAAGTGGCCTCTCTGTGTGTGTATGTGTGTGTGTGTGTGTGTGTGTGTGTGTGTGTGTGTGTGTATGGCTGTGATCGTGGAGCAACTGGAGCGAGCGGACATTTGCCATTTGGTATGCTTATGTATTTTGGGTCAAAGATGACTGCTGTGAAAACAGAAAGTTGATAGGACAATTTTTTTTTGAGAAATTAGCAATTTTAGCTAACCACTAAAAAAATGGATGTTGTGCTGTAATGCACCATGGAAGGTCTGGGTTTGGGGGTTTTAAATGTTGTTATTGTGATTCATGTTAGTTTAACAGTGTTGTTAGTGTTATTGATTTATTGTATTTTTGTAGTTCAATTGGTTTAGTCAGTTTAGTTAAGTGTCATGTTGCCATTGCCATGAGTGAAATGTGTATTACATTTGATGTGTTTTGCCACGTTTGTTTGTGCATCTAAAAATAGAAGCACCTGCTTGCTGCAGAATGCTAAAAAGACAAAAAGCAGTCCATGTGTGCATATAACTTCAATCACAGACAAACTGTGGAGAGCTGACATTTGCCATTTGGTGTGCTTATGTATGTTGGGTCAAGGATGAATGCTGCAAAAACGGAATGTTGATAGGACTAATATTTTTGGAGAAACCACAGATACTAGGTAACATTGCTTATTACATTCTGGACTAATATGCCATTCCAGCGGGGGGCAGTAAATCATCTTTATATGTAAAGCATGAGTGTGAGAGTGCATGATTTATTTAGTAAGTTCAATGTAAGTATATAATATAATTGTAAATACGTTAAAAATACATGGATGGCACAAGAAAGTGAAAACACATTTCCATTGTGGTCCATTTAAAAATCAAATGACAAAATAGAAGTAAAATAAAATAATAACAATAATGATGATAATAATGATGATGATAATAATGATAATAATAATAATAATGATAATCATCATAATAATCAAATCAAATCAATTTTATTTATATAGCGCCAAATCACAACAAACAGTTGCCCCAAGGCGCTTTATATTGTAAGGCAAAAGCCATACAATAATTACAGAAAAACCCCAACGGTCAAAACGACCCCCTATGAGCAAGCACTTGGCGACAGTGGGAAGGAAAAAAAAAAACTCCCTTATAATAATAATAAGTGTGTATACGATAACAAGAACCTAAACAATTTATAAATACATTAAGAAAGTAAATTAACATTAAAACATTACGTACTTAACAGGAAATAAAATGGTTGAGTTCTTCTTCTCAAAACTGTTGAGGTCTACAGTTCTAAAAACATTCTGGACTCACACAGCATTGCAACTCATTACAGAAACTTTGCACAATGTATTACCACCCTCCAGAAATGTCAGCTACCTATTTCATAAACACTACCCAATCTGAAGCCCGTGGATCCCCACGGGCATCATTCTAGTTCTTCTGAATGCTTAGTAAACAGTCATGCTAATAAAAAACTTTGAATTGATTTGAGTGACAGAATCCATGAGAGAGAAACTGAGAGAGAATGCATCGCCACCTGTGCTGCTGAGAGATGACGACCACCATGATGAGTATGAGGATTCCCACAATCCCAAAAATGACAGCCACTGTGAGCGGAAATGTAGAATCTACAACAAAAACATGAAACAGATCATCAAAATCAAAAAGCATGCTGCCATCTTTAACCCTGATTTATCTTTTTACATACTTATTAAAGAAATGACCAAAAATGGTCCGTTTCGCAGCTTGCAGTCTCTGAGGCATGGACTTAATGAGTGACAAACAGTACTCTTCATCAATCTGGCTCCAACTTTCTCTGATTGCTGTTGCCAGATCAGCTTTGCAGGTTGGAGCCTTGTCATGGACCATTTTCTTCAACTTCCACCAAAGATTTTCAATTGGATTAAGATCCGGACTATTTGCAGGCCATGACAGTGACCCTATGTGTCTTTTTGCAAGGAATGTTTTCACAGTTTTCGCACTATGGCAAGATGCATTATCATCTTGAAAAATGATTTCATCATCCCCAAACATCTTTTCAATTGATGGGATAAGAAAAGTGTCCAAAATATCAACGTAAACTTGTGCATTTATTGATGATGTAATGATAGCCATCTCCCCAGTGCCTTTACCTGACATGCAGCCCCATATCATCAATGACTGTTGAAATTTACATGTTCTCTTCAGGCAGTCATCTTTATAAATCTCATTGGAACGGCACCAAACAAAAGTTCCAGCATCATCACCTTGCCCAATGCAGATTCGAGATTCATCACTGAATATGACTTTCATCCGGTCATCCACAGTCCACGATTGCTTTTCCTTAGCCCATTGTAACCTTGTTTTTTTCTGTTTAGGTGTTAATGATGGCTTTCGTTTAGCTTTTCTGTATGTAAATCCCATTTCCTTTAGGCGGTTTCTTACAGTTCGGTCACAGACGTTGACTCCAGTTTCCTCCCATTCGTTCCTCATTTGTTTTGTTGTTCATTTTCGATTTTTGAGACATATTGCTTTAAGTTTTCTGTCTTGACGCTTTGATGTCTTCCTTGGTCTACCAGTATGTTTGCCTTTAACAACCTTCCCATGTTGTTTGTATTTGGTCCAGAGTTTAGACACAGCTGACTGTGAACAACCAACATATTTTGCAACATTGCGTGATGATTTACCCTCTTTTAAGAGTTTGATAATCCTCTCCTTTGTTTCAACTGATATCTCTCGTGTTGGAGCCATGATTCATGTCAGTCCACTTGGTGCAACAGCTCTCCAAGGTGTGATCGCTCCTTTTTAGATGCAGACTAAGGAGCAGATCTGATTTGATGCAGGTGTTAGTTTTGGGGATGAAAATTTACAGGGTGATTCCATAATTTTTCCTCAGAATTGAGTGAGTCCATATTTTTTTCCCTCTGCTTGGTCTAAAAAAGTAACCGTTACTGACTGCCACAATTTTTTTTCTTGATTTCTTATAGTGTTTCTTAAAGCCAGAAAGTTGCCATTTGAAATGACTTTAGTTTTGTGTCATGTCTGTGATCTGCTTTTTTTCTACAAAATTAAACAACTGAATGAACATCCTCCGAGGCCAGTGATTCCATAATTTTTGCCAGGGGTTGTACATGCAACAAAATCGAACTGAACACAACCATTAAACAAACCATTAAATAAGAGACAGGACCCTTGACAGGCCACCTGTCTATTTCAGGGTCACAGGTGGACAGACAACCACATTTGCACCCTCACTCACATTTACAGTCAATTTAGAGTCACCAATTCACCTAACCTGAATGTCTCTGAATGTGGGAGGAAGCCAGAGCACTTGGAGGAAACACATGCAAACGCAAAGTATCCCACCTGTGCTTTAAAGTGCTCTGGTTAATGAAATGTCTCAGTAATTATATATAGAAATACTAGCTGGGGTACCCGGCGCTGCCTGGGTATTTTTACCTTATGAAAAGCCACTTGTAACAGGACTTTCACCTTGCAAATTTTTTCCAAGGTAAAAATTTGCGGAATTGGAAATTAGCGTTGGCGGAGGTTTGCGCTCTATGAGTGCAGTGCTGTAGTTTTACTTTCATCAGCTATATCAAGGCCCACACAATTTGAAGAATTGGAAGAAATTATTTGTAATATGGTATAGAACTTTAAAAAAAAATAGGGTTGACTGCTGCAGTGTGACATGCCCTTTAAGTTGAGCACTGAAACATTTGCAATGTGACACTGATGAGAGGCAGAAGGTTGAATCCTTTCTGTCCTTACAGTGACTGCTGTGACAAAGTTATTGAATTTGTTGTGAAATAATACAATTTTATCACACCTTAGTCCCTGGGCGAGATGGAAACTCTGCATTAATTATGTCTGACAAGAGCAGGTTCATTTCCTCACCTGTGATCTGATGCGATCTTCCTTTGCTGGGAAGCTCAGCCACATGAATGAAGATGGAGTCACTGAAATCTCCAAATTTTCTCCGACCCCTCAGGCTGCAGCGGATGTGCACTTCGTACTCTTTTCCTATGTGCAGACCATAGACTGTCTGCTGGGTCTGAGGTTGCACCTCCAACTGCAACAAATCAGAGAGGAACCACAAGTCATCAGGTGTGTGTGAGAAACTGCGAGAAGGAATATGCAAATAAGTGATGTTTGCACACACCACATAATTTATCTAAATCAAAAGGAAGTTTTAGTGGGTGCTGATAGCGTGTGCATTTTGCGTGTCTGAAACCCTGGCGTTAACGGATTGCCGGTACCAATTTTGATACCGGTTCCTGAACGATACTTTATTCGATACCAGTTTTATAAGATCAATTCTAACAAAACAAAATTACATTACACATAGTACAAATCTTGAGTTTTATTTTTCAGCTTTGGTAATTTTCCACTCCAAGCAGTTTTCTTACAGAAAAAATAAGCAACAAATAATTTCCAGTGCAAAAGAACACTTGAAAACACACTGTAGTTTTTGTCAAAAGCATTTCCTTTCAGACATTTTGGCATGAATGTTTCTCCATAGAGTCTGAGCTGAGCTCAGCCAGCTGCTGCACGTCAGCGTACATCTCATTTTGGGGGGAAAAAACTATTGATCGATTGCAGTTTATTGTTTGTATTACAACGTTTGGAAGGAGGTGTCATTTGATTTAAACGGCGATTTGCTTTGAAGTTATTAATTCCGACCGGACTCTTATCTTTCTAACGTGACTCACTCGGCAGAGAGCCGCGCAGCGTTTGGAGCTGTTTGAACGGAACGTTTCTTTCTCACAACAAGACACGAGTCCCAATTAGTGACTTTAATCCGCACAAATGTGACTCCCAATTAACATATTTTAATAGCTCTGAGAGGGGTTAAGAAGCAGATTTGCTGCTTCTGAAAGGCACCGAAGCAAAGAACTGAAGCAGTGGGTCGGAACAGTGCTTCACTGCTTCAAGCTTCAAAACAATGCACATATAAAGTTGCAGTTGAAGTGGAGTCCAGTGGTGGAGATTCTGAATCAGGCTGCACGTGCTCTGTAACGTCCACAGGTGGTCTTGAATGCTGAGAGGAGGACATACCGGTGCGGTCCGACTGCCACCCAAAGTCTGAAAGTCTAGAAGGCAAAAACGGGGAGAGGAGGGACAGAGCAGCGCTGTCATCTGCCCCAGTCTGAGGTCAAGAGTGCTCTGGAGCAGGTTTTCATCCAGGATGTCTCTGTACATTGCTTTATTCATCTTTTCCTCCATCCTGACTAGTCTCCCACTTCCTGCCACTGAAAAACATCCCCACAGCATGATGCTGCCACCACCATGCTTCACTGTAGGGATGGTGCCTGGTTTACTCCAAACATGACACCTGGCATTCACACCAAAGAGTTCAATCTTTGTCTCATCAGACCAGACAATTTTGTTTCTCATGGACTGAGAGTCCTTTAGGTGCCTTTTGGCAAACTCCAGGTGGGCTGCGATGTGCCTTTCACTAAGGAGTGGCTTCCGTTTGGCCACTCTACATTCAGGCCTGATTGGTGGATTGCTGCAGTGAAGGTTATCCTATTGGAAGGTTCTCCTTTCTTCAAAGATAGTCCAGGCTGTTAGGGAACAGATTGTGCAGATTTGTCTACAAGCACGAAATTTGGCACACTTGTAGGTTTCGACCTGCTGAATTCAAATCTACCGGGAGCCGAAACCAATTCTCAGTGGTGTCAACATAATTTACGATTCAAAATGGCCGGCATCCAAAAACTAATATTTCCTTTACTGGCCAACAGAAAGTCACAGACTTACACATAAAAGCACTTATCTAGGGTTTCTGACCTCAATAATTCTAAATATGACGCCTGCTTGACAGTTGTTTTGACATAGGTCACCATATTGGACAATTCAAGATAGCCACCACTGAAAAACTGATTTTTCCAGTTCTAGCCAACAAAAAGTCACAGTATTACAAACACAGGCATTTTTTGGGATAGTTGGATAGTGCCCAGTTGGATAGTGAGGTGATAAATTGTGAATATAAAAAGCAACTTTCCATTTTCATAATTTACCACTTAACCTTGGTGAGTGTACTTTTAAAATCACTCAGTAAACTTTTAAAAGCAAAATCATCATGTGTTACTCATATTGGTTTCCTGCAGATGATACATCAGTAATCACAAGTGACAATGATAATAAAAAAAGAGGAAACATCAATGATGTTGGTTGGCTGCTCATTTATTTAAACACACAAGCTAAAAATATTAAACATTACAATTTTAAAGATTTTCATTGTTTTAGTACAGCAATTACATTTTTCTTTTGTATCATAATTATAGAGCTCATCAGATGAACAATTTGGTGATAGGTAGTCATGTTTGATGAAAAGAGGTTTTAGGTGTCAAAGTTATGCAAAACTGCATTTTGTTGGGCAGCCATTTTGGATCATTCAATATAGTGAACCCTGTCAAGAATAATGTCAGATTTATAATCCTTGAGGTCAGAAACCTTAGAAAAGTGTTTTATTTGTAATAATATGACTTTTCTTTGGCTAGTAATGGAAAAAAAATCTGTTTTTTTGGTGGCATCCATCTTGAATTGGCCAATATGGTCACCTCTGTCAAAACTGCTGTCAAGCAGACATCCAGATTTAGAATTCTTAAGGTAAAAAAAAACAAAAACAAAGAAAATTGCTTTTATTTGTAATTCTGTGACCTTTACACTAATGAAACATAAGTTTTTGGGTGGTGGCCATTTTGAATTGTGAATTATGGTGACACCATTGAGAATTGGTTTAGGTTCCCAGCAGATTTGAATTCAGCAGGTTGAAAACTACAATTGTGCCAGATCTCATGCTTGTAGACAAATCTGCACAATCTGACCCCTTTGGAGCCCTTAACAGCCCAGACTAAGAGGAATGCTGGAGCTCTGACAGTGTGACCATTGGGTTCTTGGTCACATCCCTGACTAAGGCCCTTCTCCCCAATCACTCAGTTGAGATGGACAGCCAGCTCTAGGAAGAGTCCCGGTGGATCCGAAAGTCTTCCATTTATGGATGATGGAGATCACTGCGCTCATTGGGACCTTCAAAGCAGCAGACATTCCTGTCTCGGAGGTCTACAGACAATTCCTTTGACTTTATGCTTGGTTTGCGATCTGACATGCACTGTCAACCGTGGGACCTTATATTTAGACACATGTGTGCCTTTACAAATCATGTGTAATCAACTGAATTTACCCCAGCTGGACTCCAGTTAAGCTGTAGAAACATCTCAAACATCATCTGAGCTTAATTTTGAGCTTCATGGCAAAGGCTGTGAATACTTATGTACGTGTGATTTTTTAGTGTTTTTTTTTTCATAAATTTGCAAAAATCTAAAAAAACAAAAATCAAAACAAAACAAAAAAAAACTTTTTTCACATTGCCATTACGGGGTATTGTGTGCAGAATTTTGAAGAAAAAAATGTAATTACTCCATTTTGGAATAAGGCTGTAACATAAAATGTGGAAAAGGGCAGCGCTGTGAATACTTTCTGGATGCACCGTATACCAAACACATAAGGTGCAGGTCCTGCACATTGTAGTTCTACCTGTCCTTACTTGATGTACCCTTTCCCGAAGTGGGCATTTAGAGCATTCAAGTAAATTAAACTGATGAGGCCCTGCTACACTCTAAGGCTTGACAACAAATTTCAGGACTCATCCATGTATCTGCGTGACTGGCCGGACAGACAGTAATGAATATGAGACTGTGTTCAGTCCTCTGGCCTCTGACCCACTAATCCCTCCCTTCACTTCTGTCAGAAATTTTACTTTCCCAGAGGACCATACTGTGGCTCCTCCTGCTGTGCCAACATAGCTGCACTGTGTTCTAGTCAGCAGAGAGGTAAAACAAAACAGCACTCTGCTTCTACCTAACCTCCTCCAGTTTCAGCGCGTGCAGGAATAAGTCCGGCTTTAAGACGAGTCAGCTGGTGCAGCTCTGTATGTGTGTGCGAATAAAAGCGAAAGACACCGAGGGGCAAAGTGAGGACTTGTCAAGACCATCAAAGAGAAAAGACTTACTGCTTTCCAATTTGTGGTGTTCTTCTCTCTGTATTGAATTTCATACTCCAAACGTAGCCATCCTGTTGCTACATCTGCAGTCGGCGGCGGTTGCCATTTGACCATTATGTCATAGCTATAACCAGAAGGACTCCTGTTCAGCGCTGTCCAGTTCAGAGCCACAGGGGGGTCAGGAATCACTGGCAAGAAAAAAATTAAATCAAATGTTCAGACCTTGAACAGAATGAAAACATTCATGTCTTGAAGCTACAGTACTTTTGTGTTGTTAGGCACACAATCAATCGCTACTGGTCATTAGTATATGAGAATACTGCATCCATCGGCATCTTTTACTTTACTGTACTTATGAACATCAAAACATTTACAGTAAATGGACTGCATTTATATAGCGCTTTTCCATCTGCATCAGACGCTCAAAGCGCCTACAATTATGCCTCACATTCACCCCGATGTCAGGGTACTGCCATACAAGGCGCTCACTACACACCGGGAGCAATAGGGGATTAAAGGCCTTGCCCAAGGGCCCTTAGTGATTTTCCAGTCAGGCGGGGATTTGAACCCATGATCTTCTGGACTCAAGCCCAACACCTTAACCACTAGACCATCACCTCCCCCAATAGTGTTAACACTATTAGTGTTGTTGAATACAGTGTTAACACTGTATTCAACACACTGTATTCAACAGGTGACACAAGTTAGGACCATGGACAGACAGACATGCAACCAAGCATTTAAAGTTAAAAAGTGAGCGAATAATGGTGATGATGATAAAATATTAAAAATACGATAAAAGGTTCAAATGTAATCAATAAATAAACTGAGTAATAAATAATAATAAAAAAAATAGAGGGACATTAGTCCATTGCGCAGTGCCCATGTGGGGTGTCACAGTATATATAGACTGGACAGAGCCTGTGTGACGTCATCTACTGGTTTTCTATAGAGACCCAGAACAGCCTAAATGACTCCCTACTCTGCGCATCACGTGTTAAGAGCCCCGCCCACACCGATTCACAATGAACTCATTAATGCAAAAAGGGGTGGAGCGTAAGTGGCTCTGTGTGTGACTAAAAAAGCCTGAACAAACACGTCCCCCGAGTTCGTTGTGAAGATCATGGCAAGATGTTCTTAATTATGGCTTGATTAGTTTCACATGAGGGCAATTGCGAATCAATGATAGTACTTAGACAGGTGTTCTTCACCTCGTGCGCCGTCTGAGGAAGGGCAGTTTGCCCGAAACGTCACGTCTTGTTGAATAAAGCTTTTTTGTATGGGAGCGCTGTGGTGGTGCGGATCATTCTATTTCTATTTCCAGCTAACAAGCTAACCTGGGTTTGGGTGGTTATTAAATCATATTTTTAGGGACTGCATGGTGATTCTCCTCACAGTTGACTTTGGTGTGGACAGCAAAGGTTATGTGCCGTGTATTTACTTTATAACTGTGCATTAAGTGGATGGCTGCTAAAGGTGCTAACACTGTTAGCACACAACATTAAATAATACGAGAGTTTTACTAAGAAATACTGCAACAGGGACATCTTAGAGGATCCATTAGGAAGTTTCACCGCACAAGCCATATTATTTCAGGTGTATTTAACAAAATAATCCAAACAAACAGACACAGCAACAACACAACGAGTAGCCGCTGCCAGGGTTAGGGTTAGCCAGCGGACTCCAAGTTACAATCGTTCTCTACGTGAGGTGGAGCCACTGAACTCAACAGCTGTCACTCATAGCAACCACGCCCAAAATTATACAGAACTTTATTACTTAAAACGTCTTAGAAAAAAAAATTCACCCATATACAGTTGTCATGGAGGTGGAAACTATCTATAGAGGCCAAAACTGTTTTTGTACCAGGCAGTAAATATGTTTATTTCTGCTCTAAAGTTGTACAGTTTAACACAGAGCCGTATAGGAAAGCGTTCTGTTTTGGAGCCAGCCTCAAGTGGTCAGTCAAGGAACTACAAGCAATATGATTTCTGCTTAGGGCCAAAATTCATGCTCGAGTGTTGCCACTTGGTTAGGACATGAAACATCATACGAGAGCTGTAAATATGCTATAAATATGTCCCAAATGCCTGCAAAAATCCTTGAACAAATTACAGTTCTCAAACACATGTTCTTGCACACAAGGCTCACAGTTCAGAATGATGACCCCACTGAGAATGCCAGGCATTCATTCGATTTGCTGACAGTAAATGAGACGGCCATAACAATCAAATCTCTTGGAAACTCACCAATGTCTTCCACTGTGAAACAGTCGTCGTCATTGAAATAGGTCACATTTGTTTGAGTGCGCAGCTGCATACAGTAGCGGAACCAAGAAGATGTGTGTTTTGAATCAAAGAAGCATTCTCTCCTGGAATGTATGTACTCTGGACACGCTTTCCATGTACTGTTGGAGGGGCTGAAGGAAGGACACAAAGAAAGGAAGACAAAATATAAGACTCAGCTCAATACTATCGAATGCTGTAAAGTTTTTGTCTTTTGATCATGACCATGCACTGGCACTATACACGACAACACTGACCACAGCATGGAAGGTCCTTTAGGCCCTGGATGGCAACCCCCCAGACAGACAAACGGTCCATCCCCACATCCTGAAAATAACCAACTCCCACAGCACCTTGGTCTTTTCCAGTTGCTGGGTTCCTCAACACCGACATTCCTATGTGCTTAATTATGCACAGAAAAGCGCACAACATGACCAAAGTGATATAGCTGATGTTCCCTCACAATGCAAGTGGTAAAACTTATCTACATTCCCTTAAGTTGGGTTCATTTGACATAAAGTCATTCCAATGGTACTAAAGAACCCTTTGAAGAGACAATGTCACCCAGTCATCACTTTAAATTACTTGTTAGCATTGACATCTCACTGCCCTACAATAACACAGGAAGCACTTGGACCCGAAAGATGAAAGACTTGGACCTTCATTCTCTTGCAAAGATATTGGCGTCATCAATCACCTCTGTCCGGGGACTCATGACTCCATAAGCTATCCAAAAGTGTGTCTCAATCTGAAAGGCCGAGGACCCAGAGACATGAAAGTCACTGCCAAAATAAGTGAATCTCCTTATAAATTCAACCTTTTCATCACATAAAGTTACACTGCTGATGGCTGAGTCCTTGAAAGTCATTGAAAACCTGAATCTTAGTACTGATCTAGGATAACTACAAATCCAGACAACCAACTCCTCAGTTAAGTTCTCAAGTGCAGAAATCACTCTCACTCAAGGCAGTAAGCCTTTCCTTGCTCCTTATAAAGTGTCACACTCACTCCATTAATAAGTAGAAGACTGTGAGTGCTCCAGGAGACGACAGGTTGTGGAAGCTGCCTGGATTCCACCAACAGCGGAATGTCTCTTGTTCTCTCGACACACACTCTGTGAAATGGGGAGCTGAAAGATAAAAGAAAGAGAAGGATAAAGTCTACACTAAACTGATAATAACACAAAGACAAGTGAGACACGACTAACCTTTTGAGCTGTTATTAACTACATATAAGGATTATTGTTAGTGCAAACCACCACTTTTACATGCACAGTTTCTGTAACGTACTGGTGGCTTCCCTCACTCGTCATTGTCTTCTTGTAGGGCCACTCGGTTTTCAGAACTGCCTACTCCATACATTACCAAATTTTTTGTATATCTTACTAATTGATATACAAGAAATCCAAGATATATTCAGTGACTTGTAAATGTGCATGTGTTAAATCACTTAGCAACCCTAAAGGCAAAGATATTGAAATGTGTCGAAAGAAAACCGATCATAAAAGTGATGATTTGCATAAACAATAAACTTATATTTAAAGGCTATGTATAAAATAGCCATAATTCCTCAATGGCTAGTGCGATACCCTTGAATTAAAGATCAAATCCTACACTTCAAGCACATCTTGACTGTTTACTTTCAACCTCATTGTGGTGGTGTACAGTGGAAAAATTACAAAAATTGTGTCACTGTCCAAATACTTATGGACCAGTCTGTAGAACCATACGATAAACACATTTTAAAGTTCACAGACCCTGTGCTCCCATATCTGTGGAAGGCTCAGGAGCACATATATTAAAGAGAAAGCTACCTCTGCAAAGCCATTAAAGCAAATTTGCAACTGCAGTGGATAGCTCGCTAACCCATCTATCTTTGCCCCACCACTGCCCCAAACTGCTGACAAACTCAGTGGATGCCACCTCTCCGTCGACACGCTGTCTTCCCTCCAACCACACAAATCCCCCCCGTGCCCCTCCTTCTCCTGTCAGAGGCCAGGTTCTCAGTGAGCTGAGAGTCTCGGGGTTTGGTGCAACCATAAATAAGAGCCTGGTGGCGTCATTGATTTCTGCTCGGCCGTCTCGCCCCGGTCTCCTCCGAGCGGATGCAGCATTAAATCAAACACAAATCCATGCCACACTTTAAAGCGATACCACGCACATTCCAGACGCAGATCACAACAGGACAGTTTGTGTGTTTGTTCACATTCTTTCTGATGTAGACTCCGAATGCATGTGTGCCCCTCTAGTACCCTGCGGGATCCCACACAAGATAAACACACTTCTAACCACTTGCTCCTCTGCAAGTCTCCCCAACAAATAAGCCCCGACTGTTCACATCAGGTATTCTCAGTCCACACACACTATTACTTTGATTCCTTTCGATGTGAAGTCAAAGTAACCACACATTTCACAGCATTCCTTCCACTTTGTTCTCTCCCTCCCTCCTCCTTCCCACCTTCCTTCCCTTCATCTCCTGCACGCTGGCATGATTACAGAGGCTTTGCTACTTCAACTCGACTTCGCTCCCCAGCCGACAAATTCCAACAGCTACCATTAAAAACATTTCTACACACACCGACTGCAAATAAGTGCTTGTGTCTTCCTTTATTTTCACCCCACTGTTAAACAATTAACAAGTTAAGCATAATTACACCTTTAAGAGAAATTAAGAGAAAAATCTTTGAAATGTTACAGTAATTTAGTTGTTCCTTAAGAGCAAACAAAAACTGTACTTGTGTGGAAATACATATAAATATATATCGCTTTTGCGATGGGAGGAGAAACGGACCATCAGTCCGTTTGGCCATGCAGCAGGTGATCTGAATGATACGTCTGACAGGACACGCGTGTCGGGCTGTAAGGGCTGTGAGCAGCGCGCCGCAGGACCAGAACAAGCCAACAGTCACTTTCAGTCACTTATCAGCAGAAATATGCTGTACCAAACACTGTTTGGTCAGTTATCACAGCGCTTTTGTCCTTTTTTTTAGAAAATACATTTATCTGCTTGTTGATTTTAACCATTTCATGATCCTGTTACAAGACAGTGATTGTTGCGCAGTGGTAAAGTTCCTGTCTGGTAATCAGAGTGTGCGGGTTCAAATCCCGTGGCATTTTTTCTTTTTATTTAACCAGGGTTATTTAGCTGTGGGCTTCTGTATTTTGTCCCCTTTTACGTATTATTTATATCAACCCAGTGATATTCACTAGTTATACAGCTGGTTTTTATTTTATTTTCCTCCACATCAGCAATGGGATGTGCACCTCGTCCCTGCTCGAAAGACACCGTTGAAATGGCATCGTGCATGCCTGCCCGTCGGCGCGTTTGTTTTGTGGTGCGCTCATTGTTATGTGTCGGACGCAGCTCGGAGAACCGACCAGCGTTTGAAGGACCCAGTATGAAATAAGCAGAGCACGGTACAAAGGCTAACTGAATTTAATACATAACAGTGATCATAATAATAATAAAAGGTGCGGTCTGGCGTGGTGCGCTCCCAGCAGCGCTAATGGTCCGGAGCCAGAAGCTGTTTCGGACCCAAGGACCCCGCCGACACCCCCCAGGTGGCCGCAACAACCGAGTCTGTGAAAGAAGGAACCATTATGTGAGTCCACACTCTACACACAGAACACTTAAAGGTGTACAAACAGCAAACACTTCCTGGCTTGATTACTGATCAGCTTCCAACCTGCAGGCATGGAACATCCAGTTCACAAAACTCCACCGCAGTGGAAGCTGATACATGACTAACATACAGCTCAATACAATAAGGTGTGAGGGACACCACATTTACTGACTGTATAACTGTTAGTCACAAAATCCAACGTACCTCAGGAAGTGTGCTGACGAGCGTGAGACCTCACCCTCTCCTCTTTCACAGACCGTGCATCAAACCTGGACATTCTCAGCGTCCGCTGCTGATGAGATGGCTCCCAAGACGACGATCTCACCCGTCTGGTCACAAGGTCGAGTCTCTGGCAAATGCACACTGTGCACTTCAGTCTTAAATGCCAACATACTCCAATCCCTCCAGATGCACCTCAGCTGTGAGTCCTGACGAGTCGCAGGTGATCAGGGTGAAGTCCTAACAGCCTCAGCAACACAGCCACTCAGTCCCAAATGCATGCCACCTGGGAGGAAACCAAATGACAAACAAACCGGCAGCCAGGCCCCCCCAGCCATACAACACTCATATGACCTCTACCGCCGTGAGTTGCCCTGAGCTGTACGTATTGGCATTATGTGTGAAGGGGCCCTCAGTTTTTTTAAACATCACTCAGGTCAGCCTTAAATGTCGACTGCTTTTTAAAAAGAACCACAAAGTGTTCAAGTTGCAACTGGCTCACAAGCCAAGGAGCATTGACAGGTAACTGCTGAGTGGTAGGTAATTTTGTTGCAGGGCCTTACAAACAGTGTCTATATATATATATATATATATATATATATATATATATATATATATATATATATATATAAACCCCAATTCCAATGAAGTTGGGATGTTGTGTAACATATAAATAAAAACGTAATACAATCCTCTTCAACCTATATTCAATTGAATACACCACAAAGACAAGATATTTAATGTTCAAACTGATTTTGAAATGGATGCCTGCAACACATTTTAAAAAAGGTGGGACTGTGCAACAAAAGACTGGGAAAGTTGATGAATGCTCAAAGAACACCTAACTGGAAACAGGTGAGTGTCATGATTGGGTATAAAAGGAGCATCCCCAAAAGGCTCAGCCATTCACAAGCAAAGATGGGGCGAGGATTACCACTTTGTGAACAACTGCGTAAAAAAATAGTCCAACAGTTTAAGAACAATGTTTCTCAAAATTCAATTGCAAGGAATTTAGGGATTCCATAATCTACAGTCCATAATAAAATCAGAAGATTCAGAGAATCTGGAGAACTTTCTACACATAAGCAGCAAGGCCAAAAACCAACATTGAACGCCCGTGACCTTCAATCCCTCAGGCAGCACTGCATTAAAAACCGACATCATTGTGGAAAGGATCTTAACATGTGGGCTCAGGAAGACTTCAGAAAACCATTGTCAGTTAACACAGTTCGTCGCTGCATCTACAAGTGCACGTTAAAACTCTACCATGCAAAGCAAAAGCCATACATCAACAACATCCAGAAACACCGCCACCTTCTCTGGGCCCGAGCTCATTTGAAATGGACAGACACAAGTTGGAAAAGTGTGCTGTGTTCTGATGAGTCCACAATTTAAATTGTTTTTGGAAATCATGGATGTCGTGTCCTCCGGACAAAAGAGGAAAAAGACCATCCAGATTGTTACCAGCGCAAAGTTTAAAAGCCAGCATCTGTGATAGTATGGGGGTGTGTTAGTGCCCATGGCATGGGCAACTTACACATCTGTAATGGCACCATCCTGAAAGGTACATCCAGGTTTTGGAGCAACACATACTGCCTTCCAAGTAACGTCTTTTTCAGGGACATCCCTGCTTATTTCAGCAAGACAATGCCAAGACACATTCTGCACGTGTTACAACAGTGTGGCTTTGTAGTAAAAGAGTGCGGGTACTAGACTGGCCTGCCTGCAGTCCAGACCTTTCGCCCATTGAAAGGAGACTGTTGAACAACTGAAGTCGTACATCAAGCAAGAATGGGAAAGAATTCCACCTACAAAGCTTCAACAATTAGTGTGCTCAGTTCCAAAATGCTTATTGAGTGTTGTTAGAAGGAAAGGTGATGTAACACAGTGGTAAACATAACACTGTCCCAGCTTTTTTGAAAAATGTTGCAGGCATCCATTTCAAAATGAGCAAATATTTGCACAAAACAATAAAGTTTATCAGTCATTAAATATCTTGTCTTTGTGGCGTATTCAGCTGAATATAGTAGGTTGAAGAGAATTTGCAAATCATTGTATTCTGTATTTATTTACATTTTACACATCCCAACTTCATTGGAATTGGGGTTGTACATTCTGATAACATTTCAACATGTGATAGTTGATTTCAGAATGCAGACACCAACTCATGAAACTGGCAGTGTCTAAGTTTGTTAATCAAGGGCCATAACTCTGCCAAAATGTGTCAATCTTGTACAATATTACAATATGCATATCACCAACTTAAAACAAGGAATTGTACCAAGTTTCCCCAAATTTTGTACTAAAAATGTGACAGGAGTTGATTTCAGAATGCAGGCACCTACTCATGAAACTGATGGAGTCTAGATTTGTAAATCAAGAGCCATAACTCTGGTAAAAAAAAAAATGAGCCCAACTCGAATTATATGATTAAAATATGTATTACCAACGTATAACAAGGACTTGGACCAAGTTTCATGAAATTCCTCCAAAAAATTAAGGTTGCAACCAATCCGATCTGGTACCGGGATCGACTTCCGATACCAGCATAATTCAAGTATCGGAAAATACCGATCCAACTCATGACATTTTCCGATACATGAGGAGCCACTGTGAATCCTCAACTGCTGGTGTTTCCTCTCTGTTTTGTTTGCTGCTGAGCGTGAGGAGGGGAGGAGGGAAGGTTTCTGAAGCCGAGCTGTTTGAGAGAGCTCTCTTCCACAGTGTTCTAACTGCAGGTAGCAGCAAATTTCTGCCTGGTTCTCGGGTTCAAATTGTCTGTTCGTCGAGCATGGATTTTCCAAAAAATGAACTGAATTGTTGCTGAAAATGTGTGCTGAAAAATTAGACACTTCAGCGTCCCGAGGCTGTGAAATGTTATGAAAAGCCAGCTCAGATCGCAGCTGGGGACAGCCAAACAGAGATTCTGTCCGCTGAAAGTCCTGCGCGTGAGCATCACTGATATATTTAGAAAGTTACGGTTGATTTTACAGTTGAAAGGCTTCATGTTTCCAAAAAGGTCAAAGTTTGTGCAGCATGAAAACTGCGAGAGAAAACGAGCAAGAGAGAGAAAGCAAGAGAGAGAGAGAGAGCAAATGAGAATCAGAGGGAGAGAGAGAAAACTTAATTTAATTTTTACTCTTAACACTTGCTTTGACAATGTAAACATGTTTCCCATATCAATAAAGCTCCATTGAAATTGAAAATTGAGAAAGAGAGAGAGAGAGAGAGAGAGAGAGAGAGAGAGAGAGAGTGCTGTCTCTTCTCTTTAAGTCTATAAAAATAAGGCTATAAAAAAAAAGGACTCAATTCTTTCACCAAAACATCATATCTAGGTTTCCATCTTAGACATGTTTTCCTCGTGGAACTGAGGGATTCTAGATTTATAAATCAAGAGCCATAACTCTGGTAAAAATGAGCCCAACTCAAACATTACGAAAATACCATATCTGTATTACCAACCTTTAAGAAGGACTTGTACCAAGTTTCACAAAATTCCTGAAAGTGCGAGAGGAGTTGATTTCAGAACACTTACACCCCTTTTCGGATGGACAGACAGACAGATGGACAGAAATCGCCATGACATAATCCCCCTTCAGGCCTTCGGCCAACAGAGGATAAAAATTAATAATAATCCCAAAAAGGCAATCATTATAAAAAAAAAAAAAACATCAATTAACAATAAATATAACAGTTACCTCATGGAACCGAATACCGGAATAAAATGGCTGCAGATGCACTGAAATGATTACTGATTGACATCCAAATTAATTTATGTTACAACAAACAAGACAAAATATTTCCAGCCTGGTGGGGTTTCTCATTATCCTGGCGGCCCACCAGACCTATAATACTCTAGGAGAAACACTGAGATTACAAAGGAACAGAATCATGATACAATATCAACCAGATCATGAATGTCTCTTTTGATTGACTGAAGAATTTGGTCCTTTAGCAAATTTCACATCTCTTGGGCCAAACCAAAAAGTCTCAAACTCCAAAAGCAGAGTTAAGCTACATCAGGGGTCATGATGTCTGATCCTGGAGGTCACCTGGGTGTGCATACCCAATCAGGAGGTAGGAAACACCAGTCTAATCAATGGTGGTTGCAGCAGATTCACAATGAAAAAAAAAAAAACCTGCATCATAAGTAGATTAATGAGGGAGGCCACCTATGATGACTTTGAAGCCTGATTAATCATTTGAAATCCAGTTGAATCACAACTTGTCTAAAGTCAAGTGTGTGTAAAAGTGCAAAATTAGCTCTATTGTATTAAATGGTGTGTAGAGTTATGCAGGTATTATTTTGGATTTCAAACGTTAAATGATGGCAGCACGGTAACACTCTCACCTCACAGTGAAAAGGTCTTGTGATCACTTCCCACCTGGTCCGGTGTGTGTGTTTGCATGTTCTCCCCGTGCTAGCGTGGGTTCCTACTGGCTTCCTCAGCTTTCCAAAGACATGCAGGTTAGGTGAACTGGAACGGACCATAGGTGTGACTGTGTTTGTCTGTTTATATGTGGCCCTGTGACAGACTGGAGGCCTGCCCAGGGTGTACACCAGTTCTTGCCCAATGACTGCTGGGATAGGCGCCAGCTCTGAACGAAGGATAAAAAAAGTCAAGTCACAAATTGCTGAGAAAAGGTGGAAAAATAATCCTGCACCTTCCCCATCATCGAAAAGCCCGCGAATCAAGAGCGAAAGAAAGAACGAAACAACTGAAACTAAAGAAAGAAAAATGAAGCAAACGTCAACCTTGATGCTTTAAATGAAATCAAAACAGTTGGAACGTGCCTAAATAGTTAAAGTAGTTGAAAAAACGTTCTTACTGCTACGTTGCTTTTCGTCACACACATGGACGAGTCATCAGCATACAAGGATGTTACCTTCATCTTGTTGACGCTTTAGTTATTGACCCGTTCCGACATCATCAATGTTCCTGCAATACGTCGGACTTGGACAAAGTTGGACGACCATCAAACAGAACAAAGACGTTATAGAAACTACGCAAACAATAAGGACAAACAGCAAAATGAAATACAGACGAATTGAGGTTGTCATCAGGATTCGTTCACATTTTTCAACAGTTTGAAAATTCTGACAAAGCGCCACCTGCAGGAATGAAACTGGACGATGGTTAAACGATGCCTCCAAAAGTCAACATAAGTCCAGATTTCTTGTTTCGTTTGGACTTCGTTAGTGCCGTGTGATCGGGGCTTTAACTGGAATAAGTGAGTAGAGAAAATGAATGAAATACGGTCTTAAAATTAGTTCATATAACCTAGATTTGTCTTCACTTTGAGGTCAAAGGACATGTTTTTAAATTACTGCATAAAAGCCCAAGTTTCATTAAATTTGATGTCATAAATCAATAAAAACATGGAGTGATTACTTTGTATAGACTCCAAAGCCATCACACAGTTTGAGTGCTGGAGAACTACAACCCCTGGCAATAATTATGGAATCACCAGCCTCGGAGGATGTTCATTCAGTTGTTTAATTTTGTAGAAAAAAGCATATCACAGACATGACACAAAACTAAAGTCATTTTCAAATGGCAACTTTCTGGCTTTAAGAAACACTATAAGAAATCAGGAAAAATAATTGTGGCTGTCAGTAACGGTTACTTTTTTAGACCAAGCAGAGGGAAAAAATATGGACTCACTCAATTCTGAGGAATAAATTATGGAATCACCCTGTAAATTTTCATCTCCAAAACTAACACCTGCATCAAATCAGATCTGCTCGTTAGTCTGCATCTAAAAAGGAGTGATCACACCTTGGAGAGCTGTTGCACCAAGTGGACTGACATGAATCATGGCTCCAACACGAGAGATGTCAATTGAAACAAAGGAGAGGATTATCAAACTCTTAAAAGAGGGTAAATCATCACGCAATGTTGCAAAAGATGTCGGTTGTTCACAGTCAGCTGTGTCTAAACTCTGGACCAAATACAAACAACATGGGAAGGTTGTTAAAGGCAAACATACTGGTAGACCAAGGAAGACATCAAAGCGTCAAGACAGAAAACTTAAAAGCAATATGTCTCAAAAATCGAAAATGCACAACAAAACAAATGAGGAATGAATGGGAGGAAACTGGAGTCAACGTCTGTGACCGAACTGTAAGAAACTGCCTAAAGGAAATGGGATTTACATACAGAAAAGCTAAACGAAAGCCATCATTAACATCTAAACAGAAAAAAACAAGGTTACAATGGGCTAAGGAAAAGCAATCGTGGACTGTGCATGACTGGATGAAAGTCATATTCAGTGATGAATCTCGAATCTGCATTGGGCAAGGTGATGATGCTGGAACTTTTGTTTGGTGCCGTTCCAATGAGATTTCTAAAGATGGGCACTGGGGAGATGGCTGTCATTACATCATCAATAAATGCACAAGTTTACGTTGATATTTTGGACACTTTTCTTATCCCATCAATTGATAGATGTTTGGGGATGATGAAATCATTTTTCAAGATGATAATGCATCTTGCCATAGAGCAAAAACTGTGAAAACATTCCTTGCAAAAAGACACATACGGTCAATGTCATGGCCTGCAAATAGTCCGGATCTTAATCCAATTGAAAATCTTTGGTGGAAGTTGAAGAAAATGGTCCATGACAAGGCTCCAACCTGCAAAGCTGATCTGGCAACAGCAATCAGAGAAAGTTGGAGCCAGATTGATGAAGAGTACTGTTTGTCACTCATTAAGTCCATGCCTCAGAGACTGCACGCTGTTATAAAAGCCAGATGTGGTGCAACAAAATACTAGTGATGTGTTGGAGCGTTCTTTTGTTTTTCATGATTCCATAATTTTTTCCTCAGAATTGAGTGATTCCATATTTTTTTCCCTCTGCTTGGTCTAAAAAAGTAACCGTTACTGCCACAATTTTTTTTTCCTGATTTCTTATAGTGTTTCTTAAAGCCAGAAAGTTGCCATTTGAAATGACTTTAGTTTTGTGTCATGTCTGTGATCTGCTTTTTTTCTACAAAATTAAACAACTGAATGAACATCCTCCGAGGCCGGTGATTCCATAATTTTTGCCAGGGGTTGTATATACATGCGCACATATACGTGTGTGTGTGTGTGTGTGTCACTTCCCACCTGTTCCTTGCTCAAGTTTTCTCAACTTACCAAAGACATGCAGGTTAGGTGAACTGGGAACTCTAAATTGATTGTAGTGTGAATGTTTTTGTCTATGCATTCACAAGCCATTTTATTAGATAGATCTTACTAGTACTGGGTTCAACCCCCTTTTCCCTTCAAAACTGCCTTAATTCTTCATGGCATAGATTCAACAAGGTTCTGGAATCATTCCACAAAGATGCTGGTTCACATTGACGTGACAGCATCATGCATTCACTCATTCCCCAGTCTGCACATTCTCCTCTATCAACAACAAGGCATTTTCGTCTACACAACTACCACTCGCTGGATATCTTCTCTTTTTTGGAGCAATCTCTTTAAACCTGAGAGATGTTTGTGCATGAAAATCCCAGCAGATCAGCAGTTTCTGAAATATTCAGACCAGCCTGCCTGGTGCCAACAACCATGCCACGTTCTAAGTCACTTAAATCCCCTTTCTTCCCCATTCAGATGCTCGGGTTGAATTTCAGCAAGTCGTCTTCACCACGTCTGGATGCCAAAATGCATTGAGTTGCTGCCATGTGATTGGCTGATTAGCTATTTGTGTTCACAAGCAATTGAACAGGTGTACCTAATAAAGTGGCGAGTGAGTGTACTTGGTCCTGCGATAGACTGGCGTCCTGTCCAAGGAGTATGCCGCCTCTCACCCAGTGACAGCTGGGATAGGTTCCAGCTCAACTTGTCACCCGTGATTGAAATAAGCAGGTATAGAAAATGAATGAATGAATATAGCTTGAACTTTTGCTACTATTGCAGCACTTGTGGCATATTTTCTGCAGCACAAACTGAGTGTTTGTTTTTGTTAACCAGAAGGAGAACCTGGCAGCACACGCAAACACTGCACTAAGAGTAAGAGCGGCTGTCAGTGTGCACTTGCCAAGCCCTCTTTAATACCTCAGCACCGTACACCATACATGTTGCACAAACATACACTTTTTCTAGAAGAGGCATCAGATGATGAGCAGCAGGCGGCATTGTTTGTCTTCCACAGACTGTGTCTCAGTCTTGGATGATGACAAAAAGAAAACAACCAGAAGTACGAGAGTGAAAGGCTGCAATAAAAAAAGGACAAAACTTTAGAACTGCCTGACAGACATCACCTTGATTTCATCATTTAGTCTGTGCGTGTGTGTGTGTGTTTTCTCAGCTTGACCTTTATGTTCATTGTAGAACAAACAGTTCACATTTCAGTTTCACAGGAAACATGCAAAATTCAAACCTGTATGTTGTGCATGAAGGCAGAGGTGAAACAACAAAACCAGAGACAAAAGGCTTCAAATTCATCACTCTTATTAATCTTTTTAAGCAGTTTTTACCATCATGATAACATTTCCTCAGTATTAGAGGCTATCTGTCTCTCCAATGCTTTTTGCACTTTTGTGTATTCTAATCCCATTACATTTTTTCGCGAATCTGATTGGTTAATCATGTGAGATTTCAGACCACAATATCGGCATAACAGTGGCAAAATATTCGACGTTTCACATTTGGATGTATTACTCCGCGCCCTGACCGGTGTTCTGACGAGACATCATTCCTGTGGAATATCATTCCTGTGCTGCGCGCAACTGCGCACTCATACACAGTATTGTCAGTATGCGGAACAGATGAGACGCACAATTCGACAGAAGATCGGCCACGCGCGCAGCTAGCTGCGCTGTTAGCTGCGCTGTTAGCTAAGAGCGAGAGAAAGACACGTACCAGCGATGCTGCCTAAAAGGGTGAATTTAAGCTACCGTACGAAAGTATTGATGTGGATTCTGATTGTCAGGATGCAGAACTGTCGATTTATGCGACAAGATGCACAATTTCACAGAACACCGGCTGCGTGCACTGCTAGCTGTTAGCACTGTTAGCTGAGAGCAAGAGAAAGTCCCATACGGCCGCCGCATAAATGGGTGAATTTAAGCTACCATACGAAAGTATTGATATGGATTCTGATACAGAATGACCATTTCACATTTGATGGATTTTCACGTTTGATGGATTACTCCGTGTCCTGTCCGCTGCTGGAGTGACATTGCCTCAGCTTGACGGTAAGCCTCGCCGACTGAATTACCTACAGAAAAATAATACATGAAAATTCAGTAAGGTATATCTTATATATTATATTCCAACTGTAAGGTGGAACTATGCCAGTATACAAAGGTATATCTAAATATCTAAAAAGGAGGAGTAAAATAGGAGAGTAGGGAGAGTAGCCCTACCATTATTTAATGCTTCGATCTTAAATATGATCAATCTATCTTTGTTAGTTGGCTATGTACCACAGGCTTTTAAGGTGGCAGTAATTAAACCATTACTTAAAAAGCCATCACTTGACCCAGCTATCTTAGCTAATTATAGGCCAATCTCCAACCTTCCTTTTCTCTCAAAAATTCTCAAAAATTCAAAAATTCTTGAAAGGGTAGTTGTAAAACAGCTAACTGATCATCTGCAGAGGAATGGTCTATTTGAAGAGTTTCAGTCAGGTTTTAGAATTCATCATAGTACAGAAACAGCATTAGTGAAGGTTACAAATGATCTTCTTATGGCCTTGGACAGTGGACTCATCTCTGTGCTTGTTCTGTTAGACCTCAGTGCTGCTTTTGATACTGTTGACCATAAAATGTTATTACAGAGATTAGAGCATGCCATAGGTATTAAAGGCACTGCGCTGCGGTGGTTTGAATCATATTTGTCTAATAGATTACAATTTGTTCATGTAAATGGGGAATCTTCTTCACAGACTAAAGTTAATTATGGAGTTCCACAAGGTTCTGTGCTAGGACCAATTTTATTCACTTTATACATGCTTCCCTTAGGCAGTATTATTAGACGGTATTGCTTAAATTTTCATTGTTACGCAGATGATACCCAGCTTTATCTATCCATGAAGCCAGAGGACACACACCAATTAGCTAAACTGCAGGATTGTCTTACAGACATAAAGACATGGATGACCTCTAATTTCCTGCTTTTAAACTCAGATAAAACTGAAGTTATTGTACTTGGCCCCACAAATCTTAGAAACATGGTGTCTAACCAGATCCTTACTCTGGATGGCATTACCCTGACCTCTAGTAATACTGTGAGAAATCTTGGAGTCATTTTTGATCAGGATATGTCATTCAAAGCGCATATTAAACAAATATGTAGGACTGCTTTTTTGCATTTACGCAATATCTCTAAAATCAGAAAGGTCTTGTCTCAGAGTGATGCTGAAAAACTAATTCATGCATTTATTTCCTCTAGGCTGGACTATTGTAATTCATTATTATCAGGTTGTCCTAAAAGTTCCCTAAAAAGCCTTCAGTTAATTCAAAATGCTGCAGCTAGAGTACTGACGGGGACTAGAAGGAGAGAGCATATCTCACCCATATTGGCCTCTCTTCATTGGCTTCCTGTTAATTCTAGAATAGAATTTAAAATTCTTCTTCTTACTTATAAGGTTTTGAATAATCAGGTCCCATCTTATCTTAGGGACCTCGTAGTACCATATCACCCCAATAGAGCGCTTCGCTCTCAGACTGCAGGCTTACTTGTAGTTCCTAGGGTTTGTAAGAGTAGAATGGGAGGCAGAGCCTTCAGCTTTCAGGCTCCTCTCCTGTGGAACCAGCTCCCAATTCAGATCAGGGAGACAGATACCCTCTCTACTTTTAAGATTAGGCTTAAAACTTTCCTTTTTGCTAAAGCTTATAGTTAGGGCTGGATCAGGTGACCCTGAACCATCCCTTAGTTATGCTGCTATAGACGTAGACTGCTGGGGAGTTCCCATGATGCACTGTTTCTTTCTCTTTTTGCTCTGTATGCGCCACTCTGCATTTAATCATTAGTGATCGATCTCTGCTCCCCTCCACAGCATGTCTTTTTCCTGGTTCTCTCCCTCAGCCCCAACCAGTCCCAGCAGAAGACTGCCCCTCCCTGAGCCTGGTTCTGCTGGAGGTTTCTTCCTGTTAAAAGGGAGTTTTTCCTTCCCACTGTAGCCAAGTGCTTGCTCACAGGGGGTCGTTTTGACCATTGGGGTTTTACATAATTATTGTATGGCCTTGCCTTACAATATAAAGCGCCTTGGGGCAACTGTTTGTTGTGATTTGGCGCTATATAAAAAAATTGATTGATTGATTGATTGATAGAAAAGAGTAGAGTAGAGCCACTTAGGTGCCTGGTCTTGAGAACCAGGGATGGTAGGTTAAAAACCTTTTTTATCCCATGGGAACTCTCCCTACCCACACAAGCAGCTCAAGAAAAAGGTATATATAATATAAAAAGTAATAAGACATAAAAAGGATAAGACATCACAGGAGAAGATTGTTATCAAACAAAAAGGAACCAGCTATTTTGTAAGCTACGATGAACGTTGCTAAGGCCGGCTAGATAAGCTAATGTTAGCTGTTAGGTATAACTAATTGTACCCCACTCCTCCAATATTTACTTAAAGGGGGAACAAGAAAAAGTAAAGCGTGTAGAAATGTATATGGAGACATAAGTACATATACGAGGTCTGTTAGAAAAATATCAGACCTTTTTATTTTTTTTCAAAAACCTGATGGATTTGAATCACGTGTGCTTGCATGAGCCAACCTCGAACCTTCGTGCGCATGCGTGTATTTTTTCACACCTGTCGATTGCGTCATTTGCTTGTAAACAGCCTTTGTGTGAGGATGGGTGGAGTCTCTCGTCATTTTTTTCTTTGCAAGGAAATGGCGGAACGACTGGAGCAGCGCGGCTGCATCAAATTTTGCCAGAAACTGGGCGACAGCCAGGTGGAAACCATTCGGATTATTCAGACGGCTTTCAGTGGCAATCCTATGGGCATCACACAGATTCTTCCACCATTCTGAAGATTCAGACGGCTTTCAGTGGCTTTTCAGTCGTGTGACTATCCGAGAAATTGTGGACGAGGTGAGCATGTCACAACATGTCCTGTGAGACTTCAACACGAAGGCGCTTTTGCTGCACCATAACCTTCGTGCCAATGAATTTCGCTGCAACTCTTTTCATGGCAAAATCTTCTGTCACAGTGGAATGTGCCGAAAAAGTGCTGATGTCCACCTCTTCTGCAATTTCTCGGATAGTCACACGACGGTCCCACATCACCACAGCGTTCACTCTGGAAATGATCCGGTCGTTTCAGCATGTTGATGGCCGCCCGGACCACGGCTCGCTCTCCACCGTTGTGCAGCCGTCTTTAAACCAGTTGTACCGCTCCTTAATCTGTGTGATGCCCATAGGATCATCACCGAAAGCCGTCTGAATAATCCGAATGGTTTCCACCTGGCTGTCGCCCAGTTTCTGGTAAAATTTGATGCAGTCACACTGCTCCAGTCGTTCCGCCATTTCCTTGCAAAGAAAGACAACACCCATCCTCACACAAAGGCTGCTTACAAGCAAATGACGCAACCGACAGGCGTGAAAAAATTCACGCATGCGCATGAAGGTTCAAGGTTGGCTCATGCAAGCACACGTGATTCAAATCCATCAGGTTTTTGAAAAAATAAAAAAGTCGGATACTTTTCTAACAGACCTCGTATTTGCAGAAAAGAGAAAAACAGTGGGAGTTTTAATCATCAAACCTGCAGCTGCTAGCGTTACACATGTTGCTGTTTCTTCTTCTTCTGCTATATTTTTAAACACAGTATTCAGTAGCTTCGCCCTCGTGTGGGAACACATGTAATTACAGCTGATCATCCCAGTAACCATTTAAAGCGTTAAACATTAAACTAGCATATATATATATATATATATATATAAGGTGAATGAGGGTGAGACAGACTATTAGATAATTAATAGGCTAAGCTATAATTGTAGCAGTATAACTGTATAAACAAAGGCTCAGATATAATATGTTATAGGTTTTATCTAAGGTTTACCCTATTTGTTAGGTTATGGTTAGCTAATCTAGGTAGAAGAAATTCCATCTAAGGTTTACCCTATTTGTTAGGTTATGGTTAGCTAATCTAGGTAGAAGAAATTCCATCTTCTACATGTTTTTTAATGGGAACCTAGAACTTAGATATTATTTCTTGATGTCTATTAGAAAATCTTTTGAACTGAAGAACCAATTTGTTATACAGAAACCCTTGTTTAACTAATCTACTAGTACTTTTATGGTGTCTAGTGGGAAAACTTTGGTAATTATCACAGATGCGACCAATTCTGACTAATTGAGAGGTGTAAACACTGTATGTAGGTTTACTCGGTATGTTACTACTCATACAAGGAAATTTTACAATATGAAAGTTAAAATCATCCCGTTTGTCGAAAACGGCTGTTCTAAACTGTCTATCTATAATGCTCAAATCTATATCTAAGTATGAGAGTTTTTTATTGTTTTCTGTAGTCTTTTTTAGTTCTAATTCTGATGGATAAATATTTTTAATTTCATTCTCAAAATTAGGGTTATTTAAAGTAAGTAGGTCATCAATGTAACGGAAGGTATTATTAAAGGTTTTTGCTGACTTGCTATTATTTTTAAGTTTATCTTCATAAATTTGTATTCATAATAAAAAAGGAAAAGGTTAGCTAAAAGTGGAGCACAATCTGTTCCCATAGGTATTCCTATTGTTTGTTTGAAAATTCTGTTGCCAACCTCTATATAGATAGTGTCTACAAGGAATTCTATATGTTCAATCATATTTTCCTCAGTTATATTATGTTACCGTGTTGATGTAGTGTTAGACCACTATGTTGTGCTATCATTTCTAACAACAATATATTTAGAACCTCTAATTCTAAAAGCTTCCCTGACTAGTTCACTGATACTGTATATAAGTTGGTCATGTCGGATGTTAGTATACAGGGTGGAAAAATCAAAACTATCAAAATGTGTAGCTACTTTAGTTTTGTTTAACTTTTTTAGTTTATTTAAAACCTCTGTAGCATTATTGATAATCCAAAAGCAATTACCTCCAGTGTTACAAGCTATGCCTTCGCAGTATTGTTTGAAATGTTTTGTAACTAATTTAAGGCTAGAGGTTAGTAGTTGGGATAATGGTTTAGTAGTACATGCATTAGAGGCCACTATAAATCTACTACCTATTGGATTTTTATGCATTTTGGGAAGCCAGTAGAAGGATGGTAATCGTTTCATATCGTTAGTGGTGAAGTAAGTGGCCTCTGTGTGCCTGCATGCATGCGTGCGTGCGTGTGTATGGCTTTGATCACGCAGAAACCAGGGAACGCTTCTATTTGCCATTTGGTATGCTTCAGGTTCTGGTCACAGTCCTGCCACCTGCAGAAGTTTTCAGACAACTCTGCCATTGTGCGCTGCATTGGTGGAGACCAGGAGGCTGACTACAGGAGTGTGGTGCACAGGTTTGTGGAGTGGTGTGGACCACCATCTGCAGCTCAACATATCTGAGACGAAGGAGCTGATGGTGGACATCAGAAGCAGATTTAGAGATGGCCTCAGATTTAGAGGTGCTGTTCCTCATCCCAGGCACTTCACGCTTGGCTACACTAGTTAGGCTAGTTTGGCTACACTAGGCCATGTAAGCAGAAAGATCACACACCAATATTTCTGCAGATTTCACCATTTTGAGCGCAACATTCTACATTTTTCTTTCCTTTCTTGGTAAACCCCGTTTACTCCAAATAGGGATAGACCGATAATCGGCTAATGCCGATTATTGGCCCCGGGCCAATGCCAATTATTGGCCCATTCCTACTCCTAATACATCGGCACAACACTAATGCTGCAGCAACGTTTCGTGTCACAGTAACACTATGGTCTATATGAACTTTGCATTTAACTACAGACTCCATGTCCCACATACAGTAGTGTTCAGAATAATAGTAGTGCTATGTGACTAAAAAGATTAATCCAGGTTTTGAGTATATTTCTTATTGTTACATGGGAAACAAGGTACCAGTAGATTCAGTAGATTTTCACAAATCAAAGCATTCATGATATGCACACTCTTAAGGCTATGAAATTGGGCTATTAGTAAAACAAAGTAGAAAAGGGGGTGTTCACAATAATAGTAGTGTGGCATTCAGTCAGTGAGTTCATCAGTTTTGTGGAACAAACAGGTGTGAATCAGGTGTCCCCTATTTAAGGATGAAGCCAGCACCTGTTGAACATGCTTTTCTCTTTGAAAGCCTGAGGAAAATGGGACGTTCAAGACATTGTTCAGAAGAACAGCGTAGTTTGATTAAAAGTTGATTGGAGAGGGGAAAACTTATATGCAGGTGCAAAAAATTATAGACTGTTCATCTACAATGATCTCCAGTGCATTAAATGGACAAAACAAAACAAACAAACGGAAAACATCCATCAAAATGGATAAAAGAATAACCAGAATGGCAAAGGCTCACCCTTTGATCAGCTCCAGGATGATCAAAGACAGTCTGGAGTTACCTGTAAGTGCTGTGACAGTTAGAAGACACCTGTGTGAAGCTAATTTATTTGCAAGAATCCCCCGCAAAGTCCCTCTGTTAAATAAAAGACATGTGCAGAAGAGGTTACAATTTGCCAAATAACACATGAACTGGCCTAAAGAGAAATGGAGGAATATTTTGTGGACTGATGAGAGTAAAATTGTTCTTTTTGGGTCCAAGGGCCGCAGACAGTTTGTGAGACAACCCCCAAACTCTGAATTCAAGCCACAGTTCACAGTGAAGACAGTGAAGCATGGTGGTGCAAGCATCATGATATGGGCATGTTTCTCCTACTATGGTGTTGGGCCTATATATCGCATACCAGGTATCATGGATCAGTTTGGATATGTCAAAATACTTGAAGAGGTCATGTTGCCTTATGCTGAAGAGAACATGCCCTTGAAATGGGTGTTTCAACAAGACAATGACCGCAAGCACACTAGTAAACAAGCAAAATCTTGGTTCCAAACCAACAAAATTAATGCCTCGCAGATGTGAAGAAATCATGAAAAACTGTGGTTATACAACTAAGCACTAGTTTAGTGATTCACAGGATTGCTAAAAAAGCAGTTTGAACATAATAGTTTTGAGTTTGTAGCGTCAACAGCAGATGCTACTATTATTGTGAACACCCCCTTTTCTACTTTTTGTTTTTTTTACTAATAGCCCAATTTCATAGCCTTAAGAGTGTGCATATCATGAATGCTTGGTCTTGTTGGATTTGTGAGAATCTACTGAATCTACTGGTACCTTGTTTCCCATGTAACAATAAGAAATATACTCAAAACCTGGATTAATCTTTTTAGTCACATAGCACTACTATTATTCTGAACACTACTGTATGACTCCCACTCCTCTGCTTAGAGCAAACCCACCCAGTGCTTGTCTTTGTGGCAGCTGTAACTCCACAGTGTGAACAGACCAGGCAGACCAAACCGCTGCATGGATACCACTCATTACGGTCTCTGTGGCTCAGGAGCATGGCCTCAGACAGCAAGATCAATGCGAGTGAAGAGCAAAGTCTCCTGAGACACACAGACACGCACTTTGGGAAAGTTGGGGAAGAGATAGATAAACAACTACCACTGTCTATAATAATTCTGGTAAGCCTTTAAATATACAGGAGCTTGTCTAAACATCTGCTCCACTTTTGTAGTGACTGGCTCAGAAGAAAACTGGAGAAGCAGTAACCCACAGAATTGCAGGAAGGCTCTTTTTGTTTCACCAAGTACAACTGCAAAAGCATAATCCTAGGTGTTACCTAGTTAACTGGATTTAGTGGTTACTGTAACATCCCAGATGTGTGTCCAATTCAGGCAATGTGTCAAAGGTGAAACACACAATTTTATGCATAAGCCAGCAGGTGTGAGGTAATACAGTGGTGTGTGTCAGAACGGCACAGACTGTGCATGTTTGCTCAGGTTATCAGAGGCTGGCTTTTGTTTGCAGATGTTTTAGCAACTGGTGAACACAAGTAGGACTGCCACAGCACACATTAAAAGAAAACCAGTTAAACAGCAGTGGGAGAGAAGAAAAAAGGTCAATGATTAGACTTCATCTGGTTCTTAGTGGCTGACCTTACAGCAGATAAAAAAAAGTGCCATAAACCCAGATAAGACTGTGTGTGTGTACACACACACACACACATACACACACACACACACACACATATATATATATATATATATATATATATATATATATATATATATATATATTAGGGCTGCGCACACACACACACACACACACACACACACACACACGTACACACACACACACAGGGAGCAGCTCAGGGATTAAAGGGAACGCTGCATATTATTTAATGTACCGTTAAACACCATAACTTCAAAATATCTGCGCGCACATGTGGTCATGATTAGTGGTCGCTGATGTCGTGTGCGCATAGTGTTCTGTACAGAGAGAAGACGATAAATGGTAAATGGACTGCATTTATATAGCGTGTTTCCATCTATATCAGATGCTCAAAGAGCTTTACAATTATGCCTCACATTCACCCCGATGTCAGGGTACTGCCATACAAGGTGGTGCACAAGGTGCCATACAAAGGCCTTGCCAAGGGCTCTTAGTGATCTTCCAGTCAGGCGGGGTTTTGAACCCATGATCTTCTGGACTCAAGCCCATCACCTTAACCACTAGACCATCACCTCCCCTACGATACCCTTCACCGCCCCCCCAACTCTTTTGAAATGAACACAGTTATCACTTTAAGAACGAGTCATCATGATACAACATCACACTTATGCAAACTATGCAATGAATCCACAGCTCTGTTCTTAACGTTAGTAGCAATTTGTCTACATTCCATTGAACAGTGTGCTGGGAGTGTGTTTGCTCAGAGTGACATAAACACTGTAGGAAACACTCAGAAAAATGAGGACAAACTAGCAACTTTGTTTTTTGGCAGTCTCTGTAGCAGTTTGTTTTGATTGGTGCATGCTTACACACTGTTAACAGAAGTGCACAAATGAATACAGGTAATATCAAGTGTGGCCAAAATGGGCTTCCTTAGGAGGGTGGCTGGTGTCTCCCTTAAGCCTTCAGATAAGGTGAAAAGCTCAATCATCCATAGAGAGCTTGGAGTAGAGACACTGCTCCTTCACGTTGAAAGGAGCCACCTGAGGTGGTTCAGGCATCTGGTAAAGATGCCCCCTGGGTGACTCCCTAGGGAGGTGTTCCAGGTACGTCCATCTGGGAGGAGACCCCGGGGAAGACCCAGGCCTAGGTGGCCTCCACACTGGCCTCAGAACGCCTCGGGATCCACCAGTCAGAGGTAGTTAATGTGGCCCGGGAAAGGGAAGCCTGGGGTCCCCTGCTGGAGCTGTTGCCCCTGAGATCCAGGATAAGTGGATGAAGATGAGTGATGAGTGATGTTTTTTAAGGACCTTGCCCAAGTGACCTAAGTGATTCCTCTGGTCACAAACCTGCCTCTTAAACCTCCAGACCAGCAAAGGTATACCGCAAGAGGCCCATTGGGGGCCATTAAAAATAAACTTTACAGTCTTTTATTTACAATTTTGTAATAAAGTTTAAATTGCCTTCATAATAATTAATAATGGGCAGCACAGTAGCTTAGTGGTTCGCAATGTTCCCGCAGAGCAAGATTGTTGGATTGTTGGAGGATTGTTATCCGCCTGGTCCGTTTTGTTGTGAAAGTGTAGGAACACGGACCCACAACAGGGGGCGTAAATTAATCGGCAATGGATAAGCCAAACAGTAACAATTTAATGTTGTAAATTGTGCACAACGGAATACAGACAACAACAAGTTTGGAACTACAGTCAATTACACGTTGGGTGACGTGTGGGCAGGCTTGAGGATAGGAGACGCCCGTCCAGAACCGAGCCGGATCCCACACGGCCCTCACCGCCAACGGATCTGAAGAACACCAGAGCCGCCAAGTCCTGAGTCCCCAGGTGGCCACCGTCTCCAGCTGTCAGACCTGGCACTGCTGGCAGAGAACAAAAACAGCACAGGTGAGTGTGAGTACGCACACTCAGTAATCCCACAGTCTGTGTTCTTTTGGGAAGGAGCACCTCCACCTCCAATCACACACTCGTGCAGCTCCTGTTTAACCACTTATCTGGTTGGGATGTGAGGCGAAGCCGTCGCTAATCACACCAAATGCCAATCCAGCAGATAAGGAAACACCACAGGAAAACGGCTGCAAAAGAGTTCAGACTATTATTCAGTTTTAAGTCAGCAGAGAAATTACCTCCAAGGTAGCTGATTTCTCGGTGGGGAGGTGGAGTTGCAGTCCGGCCTTTAAGGTGGTGGTGATGTGGATGAGTGACAGCTGGTGCTGATGACGAGTGACAGCTGTCACTCCCAGTTGCTACGACGCCCTCTCGTGCATGAAGCCCACACTTCAAGCAGGGCGCGATCTGGTGGTGGTGGGCCAGCAGTACCTCCTCTTCAGCAACCAGCAGTACCTCCTCTTCAGCAGCCCACACAACAGGACCCCCCCCTCAACAGCGGCACCAGGCTTGTCCGGGTGCCGCCGGTAGAAGTCGGCCAGGAGGGTCGGGTCCAGGATGAATCTCCTCTTCACCCAGGAGCGTTCTTCGGGTCCATACCCCTCCCAGTCCACCAAATACTGGAACCCCCGGCCCTTCCGACGGACGCCCAGGAGCCGGCGCACGGTCAAAGCCGGCTCCCCGTCGATGATCCGGGCAGGAGGCGGCACCGGTCCGGGGGTACAGAGGGGTGAAACGTGGTGAGGTTTGATGCGTGACACATGGAAAACTGGGTGGATCCGCAGCGAAGCTGGCAGCTTCAGCTTCACTGCGGCTGGACTGAGGATCTTGAGTATGGTGAAAGGTCCAATGTATCTGTCCTTTAATTTCTGGGATTCCACTTGCAGGGGAATGTCTTTTGTGGAAAGCCAAACCTCCTGCCCAGGCTGATACGTAGGGGCCGGGGCACGCCGGCGGTCTGCATGGTTCTTGGCCCTCGTCCGGGCTTTGAGCAGGGCAGAGCGGGCGGTACGCCACACCCGACGGCACGTTCTCAGATGGGCCTGGACCGAAGGCACCCCGACCTCTCCCTCCTCTAGCGGGAACAATGGGGGCTGGTACCCCAAACACACCTCAAACGGGGAGAGGCCGGTAGCAGACGATACTTGGCTATTATGAGCGTACTTGATCCAGGCCAGATGGTTACTCCAGGCCGACGGGTGCGCGGAGGTCACGCAGTGGAGGGCCTGCTCCAATTCCTGGTTCGCCCGCTCTGCCTGTCCATTCGTCTGAGGATGGTACCCGGATGAGAGACTCACGGTGGCCCCAAGTTCCCTGCAGAAACTCCTCCAGACCTGAGAGGAGAACTGAGGACCACGGTCTGAGACAATATCCGATGGAATCCCATGCAGACGCATGACGTGGTGGACCAGGAGGTCTGCCGTCTCCTGGGCCGTCGGGAGCTTCGGGAGGGCCACGAAGTGGGTCGCCTTGGAGAACCGGTCCACTATCGTGAGGATGGTAGTCATGCCCTGGGACGGCGGGAGGCCCATGACAAAGTCCAGGCCGATGTGAGACCAGGGGCGATGAGGCACGGGCAGAGGCTGGAGGAGGCTTTGGGCCTTGTGGTGGTTGACTTTGCCCCTGGCACAGGTGGTGCAGGACTGGACATACTCCCGGACGTCAGCTTGCATAGACGCCCACCAGAAGTGCTGCCGGACCACTGCCACGGTCCTTCGCACCCCTGGATGACAGGAGAGCTTGGAACCGTGACAGAAGTCTAGGACCGCAGCCCTGGCCTCTGGTGGGACGTACAATTTGTCCTTCGGACCTGTCCCCGGGTCCGGGCTCCGTGTCAGGGCCTCCCGGACGGTCTTCTCCACGTCCCAAGTGAGGGTGGCCACGACGGTGGACTCGTGGATGATGGTTTCCGTCGGGTCTGACAGCTCGGTCTTGACCTCCTCTTCGTGCACCCAGGACAGGGCGTCAGATCGTTGGTTCTTCGTCCCGGGGCGGTAGGTGATCCGAAAGTCAAAACGCCCGAAGAACAGAGACCAGCGGGCTTGCCTGGGGTTCAGACGCCTGGCGGTCCGAATGCACTCCAGGTTCTGATGGTCCGTGAAAACCGTAAATGGTACCGATGCTCCCTCCAACAGGTGTCTCCACTCCTCAAGAGCCTCCTTCACCGCAAGAAGTTCCCGATTGCCGACGTCATAGTTCCTTTCAGCCGGGGTCAACCTGCGGGAAAAGTAGGCACATGGATGGAGAACCTTGTCGGACTCCCCGCTCTGGGATAGCACGGCTCCTATCCCTGAGTCAGAGGTGTCCACTTCAACTATAAACTGGCGATTGGGATCGGGCTGCACCAGAACTGGTGCAGTCGAGAACCGGCGTTTCAACTCCCTAAACGCGGCTTCGCACCGATCCGACCAGGTGAAGGGGACTTTTGTGGAGGTCAGGGCTGTCAGGGGGCTAACTACCTGACTTTAGCCCTTGATGAACCTCCGGTAGAAATTTGCAAAACCGAGGAACTGTTGCAGTTTCCTACGGTTTGTTGGTTGGGGCCAATCTCTCACTGCCGCAACCTTGTCCGGATCAGGGGCGATGGAGTTGGAGGAGATTATGAACCCCAGGAAGGACAAAGAAGTGCGGTGGAACTCGCACTTCTCGCCCTTCACAAACAGCCGGTTCTCCAACAACCGCTGTAGGACCTGACGTACATGCTTGACATGGGTCTCAGGATCCGGAGAAAAGATGAGTATATCGTCTAGATATACGAAGACAAACCGATGCAGGAAGTCCCGCAAGACGTCATTAACCAACGCTTGGAACGTCGCGGGCGCATTGGTGAGGCCGAACGGCATGACCAGGTACTCAAAGTGACCTAACGGGGTGTTAAATGCCGTCTTCCACTCGTCTCCCTCCCGGATCCGAACCAGGTGATAAGCATTCCTAAGATCCAATTTTGTGAAAATTTGGGCTCCATGCAAGGGCGTGAACACTGAATCCAACAGAGGTAACGGGTATCGGTTGCGAACCGTGATCTCGTTCAGCCCTCTGTAATCAATGCATGGACGGAGTCCGCCATCACAAAAAAGAAAGCAGCACCCATTGGGGAGGTGGAGTTCCGGATCAACCCGGCAGCTAATGAGTCCCGGATGTAGGTCTCCATTGATTCGCGTTGTGGACATGAGAGGTTGTACAGCCTGCTGGACAGGTACTCAGCGCCCAGTATCAAATCAATGGCACAATCGTACGGACGGTGCGGGGGCAGCATGAGTGCCAGATCCTTGCTGAAGACGTCAGCAAGGTCATGGTACTCCTCTGGCACCGCCGCCAGATTGGGGGGGACTAAAACCTCCTCCTTAGCTGTCACACCGGGTGGAACCGAGGATCCTAAACACTCCCGGTGGCAGGTTTTGCTCCACTGAACCACAACCCCAGACGGCCAATCAATCCGGGGATTGGGTTTTAACACCCAAGGAAAACCCAAAATCACTCGGGATGTAGAAGGTGTTACATAAAACACAATCTCCTCCCTGTGATTTCCAGACGCAACCAATGTCACTGGCTCTGTCTGGTGTGTGATTAGTGGAAGAAGGGTGCCATCTAGTGCCCGCACCGACAATGGTGACGGTAAGGCCACTAGAGGGAGCCCAACCTCCTTTGCCCATCTGCTATCCAGCAGATTCCCCTCCGACCCCGTGTCCACCAGTGCTGGGGCGTGAAGGGTTAGATCCCCACTCAGGATCATGACTAGGATGCGTGCAGATTTTCGGGGTCTCCCGGCGTGGGTATTGTGACCCACCCTTAGCCCAGTCTCTAAGGACGAGTGCTGCTGTTTTGACCGTTTGGGGCATTTTTTCTGTGTGTGCTCGGTTGATCTGCAGAGAAAACACTCCCCACGGATCAGCCTCCTTTGTCTCTGATCTGATCGCCTTTTGGCCCTGCTCGTTTCCATAGCAACGTCAGCAGGGGGAGCTGTCGTCACGTGGAGTGCCCTGGCAGTGGAGCATGGGGAAGTCAGCTCCCTTTCGGACCCGGGAGGAAGAGGGACGGCTTGTGCCTGACCACGCCCTTCGTCTCGCTCCCGTCGGTGTTCTGTTAATCGGTTGTCTAACCGTATAACCAGGTCGATAAGCCCGTCTAAATCCCGCGGCTCGTCCTTCGCCACCAGGTGCTCATTAAGGACCAGGGACAGTCCGTTTACAAAGGCGGCGCGGAGCGCAACAGCATTCCAGCCGGCTCGCGCTGCCGCGATGCGGATGTCGACTGCATACTTCGCTGCGCTCCGACACCCCTGTCTTATCGACAGCAGCACGCTTGAAGCGGTCTCGCCTCTATGAGGGTGGTCGAACACCTGTCGGAACTCCCTCACAAACCCAGTGTAAGTCGTTAGGAGCCGTGAATTCTGCTCCCAGAGCGCCGTAGCTCAGGCGCGTGCCTCTCCTCGAAGCAAATTTATAACGTAAGCCACCCGGCTAGCGTCTGACGCGTACATGACGGGATGCTGTGAAAAGACGAGCGAGCACTGCATCAAGAAGTCCGCGCACGTCTCCACACAGCCTCCGTACGGCTCCGAAGGGCTTATGTATGCTTCAGGGGAAGGTGGGGGGGTTCGTTGAACGACCAGTGGAATGTCTGTTTCTGGCATTCGGTCAGCAGGAGGAGGTGCTGCAGCAGCGCCCTGAGCATGCGCTTCCACCTGGGCGGTGAGAGGCTCCATCCTTCGATTGAGAACAATGCTCTGCTCGGTAACTAAGTCCAACCGAGCAGTGAAAGCGGTTAAGATGTGCTGCAGCTCACCTAACACGCCTCCTGCTGGTACCTGTGCACCTCGCTCTTCCATTGGCTGTTCAAGCGAAGGTTGACGACCCTCGGAATCCATGACGCTGGCCGAGAAATCCTGTTGTGAAAGTGTAGGAACACGGACCCACAACAGGGGGCGTAAATGAACGGGCAATGGATAAGCCAAACAGTAACAATTTAATGTTGTAAATTGTGCACAACGGAATACAGACAACAACAAGTTTGGAACTACAGTCAATTACACGTTGGGTGACGTGTGGGCAGGCTTGAGGATAGGAGACACCCGTCCAGAACCGAGCTGGATCCCACACGGCCCTCACCGCCAACAAATCTGAAGAACACTGGAGCCGCCAAGTCCTGAGTCCCCAGGTGGCCACCGTCTCCAGCTGTCAGACCTGGCACTGCTGGCAGAGAACAAAAACAGCACAGGTGAGTGTGAGTACGCACACTCAGTAATCCCACAGTCTGTGTTCTTTTGGGAGGGAACACCTCCACCTCCAATCACACACTCGTGCAGCTCCTGTTTAAACACTTATCTGGTTGGGATGTGAGGCGAAGCCGCCGCTAATCACACCAAACGCCAATCCAGCAGATAAGGAAACACCACAGGAAAACGGCTGCAAAAGAGTTCAGACTGTTATTCAGTTTTAAGTCAGCAGAGAAATTACCTCCAAGGTAGCTGATTTCTCGGCGGGGAGGTGGAGTTGCAGTCCGGCCTTTAAGGTGGTGGTGATGTGGATGAGTGACAGCTGGTGCTGATGACGAGTGACAGCTGTCACTCCCAGTTGCTATGACGCCCTCTCGTGCTTGAAGCCTGCACTTCAAGCAGGGCGCCATCTGGTGGTGGTGGGCCAGCAGTACCTCCTCTTCAGCAGCCCACACAACACGTTTTGTGTGAAGAAAACTGAAGAAATTATGCATAGTGCAAGTTTTGCATTTTGCATCACCACTCATGCCTTCATAGTGGAGCTGCACAGAAAATAATTTTCTTTCAACAAAACAGATCAAATCTATACCTGAATCTCTGATGTGCCTTCTGGCAAATTGTAGTTGAACTTTCTTTTTTGTTGTTGTCTTTTTTTTATAAAAAAAAAAACCTTTTCTATACCACTTCATCATGAAGCTGTGTAACAGGTGATGCAAAACTCAAAACTTGCACTATGCACAATTTCTTCATTCACAGCCACAGAAGTCTTTAAAGTAGACCTGCATTGAAATAAATGCAGTCAGATCTTTGGACCAAAAAATTACTTATATTTACACATAAGATCCTTCTGAATGTAGTAATGTAAATCTGCAAGCCCAGATCTGTCATTCAACAGAGAAATCTTCATTTAAAAATGATACAGCTAAATACAGCTAAAATTTAGCCCTCCGCAAAACTGTCACCACATCCCGGACGCTGCCGAGATGTCAGGGAGAAGACCCTCTCCCAGCATGCACTGCGCGCGCCAACTGTAATTTGTGGATTTACGTCAGTTTGCATCTGCACCTTTTTCTTGTCTTATACGGAAGGATCTACTTTTTTAAAACTTCATATTGTCTTGCGGCATGTTTGGTGAGTACACATTTCTTTTATTTGTGCTTGAAAATTATTTTGGGGGACTTTTTCATACGCCGTTTGATTGAGTGGTGTCGCATTGAAAATCTACTGTCTTTCACCTCCGGTGTACCATCGCGGGGTACGGCGGCGGGACCCACAAAGAATCCAAGTCATTAAAAAGATATAAACCTCTCTCAGTGGCCACGGAGCTCTGCTGCTGCGATTACCGAGACGTGCGGCGCTGCGGAAAGTCTGTCCTTGCAGCAACAGGTGTTACCGGCTGCTCGCATCAAAACAGTGAGCGTAGTCTCTGGACTTTTGCCAAGTTGGCTGCACCTCCATTCAGTAGACAGAGTGGTGATACGGCTGCACAGCAGACACGGGGGCGATGTGAGTGGCCCGCTTCGGCGTTTAACGAGGACGCAGACTCAGTAAGCGCAGCAGAGGCAGAGAGCGAGGCGTCGGGGATGAACGGCGCCCGCTGTCGATGTCGCTCCCGCTGATCTGAGCATGCAGACCTGTATCTCACATTCATTGCAGCTTTCTTTTGGATGCTGAAACCAGGATGTGTATAACAGTAACATTATTAACAGATAAATCCATTTCAATGCGGGATCGGACTGAAGGCGCTAGCGCTCTGTCTTCTGCCGAACGTCACTGCAATGACCTGGATGTACAAACAGTTTTCGCTGAGGGCCAAATTTTAGCTGCAAATTTGTCATTTTTAAATTAAGATTTCTCCCCTGAATTACAAATTTGGGCTTACAGATTTACTTTACTGCATTCATGAGGGTCTTATAAATACATATCAGCTATTTCTTTCTGAGATCTGACCACATTTATTTCAATGCAGGTCTACTTTAACTTCTTCTGGGTTGTCTGGGTGTCTTTCCTCTCTAATCTTCTTATAGACTCACTCAGTTTTTGAGAACTGTCACCTCAATCAATTCAATCAATTTTATTTATATAGCGCCAAATCACAACAAACAGTTGCCCCAAGGCGCTTTATATTGTAAGGCAAGGCCATACAATAATTACGTAAAAACCCCAATGGTCAAAACGACCCCCTGTGAGCAAGCACTTGGCGACAGTGGGAAGGAAAAACTCCCTTTTAACAGGAAGAAACCTCCAGCAGAACCAGGCTCAGGGAGGGGCAGTCTTCTGCTGGGACTGGTTGGGGCTGAGGGAGAGAACCAGGAAAAAGACATGCTGTGGAGGGGAGCAGAGATCAATCACTAATGATAAATGCAGAGTGGTGCATACAGAGCAAAAAGAGAAAGAAACACTCAGTGCATTATGGGAACCCCCCAGCAGTCTAAGTCTATAGCAGCATAACTAAGGGATGGTTCAGGGTCACCTGATCCAGCCCTAACTATAAGCTTTAGCAAAAAGGAAAGTTTTAAGCCTAATCTTAAAAGTAGAGAGGGTGTCTGTCTCCCTGATCCGAATTGGGAGCTGGTTCCACAGGAGAGGAGCCTGAAAGCTGAAGGCTCTGCCTCCCATTCTACTCTTACAAACCCTAGGAACTACAAGTAAGCCTGCAGTCTGAGAGCGAAGCGCTCTATTGGGGTGATATGGTACTATGAGGTCCCTAAGATAAGAAGGGACCTGATTATTCAAAACCTTATAAGTAAGAAGAAGAATTTTAAATTCTATTCTAGAATTAACAGGAAGCCAATGAAGAGAGGCCAATATGGGTGAGATATGCTCTCTCCTTCTAGTCCCCGTCAGTACTCTAGCTGCAGCATTTTGAATTAACTGAAGGCTTTTCAGGGAACTTTTAGGACAACCTGATAATAATGAATTACAATAGTCCAGCCTAGAGGAAATAAATGCATGAATTAGTTTTTCAGCATCACTCTGAGACAAGACCTTTCTAATTTTAGAGATATTGCGTAAATGCAAAAAAGCAGTCTTACATATTTGTTTAATATGCGCTTTGAATGACATATCCTGATCAAAAATGACTCCAAGATTTCTCACAGTATTACTAGAGGTCAGGGTAATGCCATCCAGAGTAAGGATCTGGTTAGACACCATGTTTCTAAGATTTGTGGGGCCAAGTACAATAACTTCAGTTTTATCCGAGTTTAAAAGCAGGAAATTAGAGGTCATCCATGTCCTTATGTCTGTAAGACAATCCTGCAGTTTAGCTAATTGGTGTGTGTCCTCTGGCTTCATGGATAGATAAAGCTGGGTATCATCTGTGTAACAATGAAAATTTAAGCAATGCCGTCTAATAATACTGCCTAAGGGAAGCATGCATAAAGTGAATAAAATTGGTCCTAGCACAGAACCTTGTGGAACTCCATAATTAACCTTAGTCTGTGAAGAAGATTCCCCATTTACATGAACAAATTGTAATCTATTAGATAAATATGATTCAAACCACCGCAGCGCAGTGACTTTAATACCTATGGCATGCTCTAATCTCTGTAATAAAATTTTATGGTCAACAGTATCAAAAGCAGCACTGAGGTCTAACAGAACAAGCACAGAGATGAGTCCACTGTCTGAGGCCATAAGAAGATCATTTGTAACCTTCACTAATGCTGTTTCTGTACTATGATGAATTCTAAAACCTCACTGAAACTCTTCAAATAGACCATTCCTCTGCAGATGATCAGTTAGCTGTTTTACAACTACCCTTTCAAGAATTTTTGAGAGAAAAGGAAGGTTGGAGATTGGCCTATAATTAGCTAAGATAGCTGGGTCAAGTGATGGCTTTTTAAGTAATGGTTTAATTACTGCCACCTTAAAAGCCTGTGGTACATAGCCAACTAATGATCATATTTAAGATCGAAGCATTAAATAATGGTAGGGCTTCCTTGAGCAGCCTGGTAGGAATGGGGTCTAATAGACATGTTGATGGTTTGGATGAAGTAACTAATGAAAATAACTCAGACAGAACAATCTGAGAGAAAGAGTCTAACCAAATACCGGCATCACTGAAAGAAGCCAAAGATAACGATACGTCTTTGGGATGGTTATGAGTAATTTTTTCTCTAATAGTTAAAATTTTATTAGCAAAGAAAGTCATGAAGTCATTACTAGTTAAAGTTAAAGGAATACTCGGCTCAATAGAGCTCTGACTCTTTGTCAGCCTGGCTACAGTGCTGAAAAGAAACCTGGGGTTGTTCTTATTTTCTTCAATTAGTGATGAGTAGTAAGATGTCCTAGCTTTACGGAGGGCTTTTTTATAGAGCAACAGACTCTTTTTCCAGGCTAAGTGAAGATCTTCTAAATTAGTGAGACGCCCTTTCCTCTCCAACTTACGGGTTATCTGCTTTAAGCTGCGAGTTTGTGAGTTATACCACGGAGTCAGGCACTTCTGATTTAAAGCTCTCTTTTTCAGAGGAGCTACAGCATCCAAAGTTGTCTTCAATGAGGATGTAAAACTATTGACGAGATACTCTATCTCACTTACAGAGTTTAGGTAGCTACTCTGCACTGTGTTGGTATATGGCATTAGGGAACATACAGAAGGAAACATATCCTTAAACCTAGTTACAGCGCTTTCTGAAAGACTTCTAGTGTAATGAAACTTATTCCCCACTGCTGGGTAGTCCATCAGAGTAAATGTAAATGTTATTAAGAAATGATCAGACAGAAGGGAGTTTTCAGGGAATACTGTTAAGTCTTCAATTTCCACACCATAAGTCAGAACAAGATCTAAGATATGATTAAAGTGGTGGGTGGACTCATTTACATTTTGAGCAAAGCCAACTGAGACTAATAATAGATTAAATGCAGTGTTGAGGCTGTCATTCTCAGCATCTGTGTGGATGTTAAAATCGCCCACTATAATTATCTTATCTGAGCTAAGCACTAAGTCAGACAAAAGTTCTGAAAATTCACAGAGAAACTCACAGTAACGACCAGGAGGACGATAGATAACAACAAATAAAACTGGTTTTTGGGACTTCCAATTTGGATGGACAAGACTAAGAGTCAAGCTTTCAAATGAATTAAAGCTCTTTCTGGGTTTTTGATTAATTAATAAGCTGGAATGGAAGATTGCTGCTAATCCTCCACCTCGGCCCGTGCTACGAGCGTTCTGGCAGTTAGTGTGACTCGGGGGTGTTGACTCATTTAAACTAACATATTCATCCTGCTGTAACCAGGTTTCTGTAAGGCAGAATATATGTTGATCAATTATTATATCATTTACTAACAGGGACTTAGAAGAGAGAGACCTAATGTTTAATAGACCACATTTAACTGTTTTAGTCTGTGGTGCAGTTGAAGGTGCTATATTATTTTTTCTTTTTGAATTTTTATGCTTAAATAGATTTTTGCTGGTTATTGGTAGTCTGGGAGCAGGCACCATCTCTACGGGGATGGGGTAATGAGGGGATGGCAGGGGGAGAGAAGCTGCAGAGAGGTGTGTAAGACTACAACTCTGCTTCCTGGTCCCAACCCTGGATAGTCACGGTTTGGAGGATTTAAGAAAATTGGCCAGATTTCTAGAAATGAGAGCTGCTCCATCCAAAGTGGGATGGATGCCGTCTCTCCTAACAAGACCAGGTTTTCCCCAGAAGCTTTGCCAATTATCTATGTCTATGAAGCCCACCTCATTTTTTGGACACCACTCAGACAGCCAGCAATTCAAGGAGAACATGCGGCTAAACATGTCACTCCCGGTCCGATTGGGGAGGGGCCCAGAGAAAACTACAGAGTCCGACATTTTTTTTTTGCAAAGTTACACACCGATTCAATGTTAATTTTACTGACCTCCGATTGGCGTAACCGGGTGTCATTACTGCCGACGTGAATTACAATCTTACCAAATTTACGCTTAGCCTTAGCCAGCAGTTTCAAATTGCCTTCAATGTCGCCTGCTCTGGCCCCCGGAAGACAATTGACTATGGTTGCTGGTGTTGCTAACTTCACATTTCTCAAAACAGAGTCGCCAATAACCAGAGTTTGTTCCTCGGCGGGTGTGTCGCCGAGTGGGGAAAAACGGTTAGAAATGTGAACGGGTTGGCGGTGTACACGGGGCTTCTGTTTAGGGCTACGCTTCCTCCTCACAGTCACCCAGTCGGCCTGCTTTCCCGGCTGCTCGGGATCTGCCAGAGGGAAACTAACGTCCACCTCCACACAGATTTACCATAGAGTACCATACTGTATGTATTTCTTCATTCCCAAGACATAATCAGTGTCTTAGGAATGTTTATGTCTCCAACCCCTGACTTGTCTGTAGAAAACTGGATGTAAAAGTGATGGTTTACATATGCTATACTAAAGGGGACACTTACTTATTCACACCATCATTTTGGCTTTTAGATTTTTATTTCTTTTTGTAGAACTTTCCACTAGATTAAGTAAGTGTAGTATAATTCTCACACAAAGTGTGTAGTTATGTGGGTGTGTTATCTTACTTATTTGTATAAGTGGCTGAGACTGTATGGAGGGAGCATGCGCAAATTACAAAAGGAAGCAGGTGTTATAATGGTCTGACCTCCCAAGTTTGGTTAATTGTCAGGACTGGCACACGTTGTCAGTTTGCAACCTAACAAACTAATGTTGAGCTTGATTGATAAATATTTTCTGGCTGGTGAACAAACTTATGATCCAGCAAAGTGTAATCTGTTATCAGGCTTCCACAGCTCAGCTGTGTGTGTGTTTGGGCGCTCCACGCAAATATTACGTTTGTTAGACTGCCCATCAGGCCTGCCGATAGGGGGGAACAAACGGGTCTGCTGTCCTGGGCCCACGGAGAGGGGGGGCCCACAACTGGGCCCTCATTAAATTGTGGATTTTAAAAACTTGTCAGAATAGTCCTATTTGTGGAAAACTATTATTTCAATCATATTACAGTTTTTTATTTGTATTCTCCTAGTTGTCCTTGAGAAATAGTGATCATGAACCCTCCCACCCCAAACACAAAAATGGTTTGGCCTGGATCAACCTTTCATGTTGTTTTTAATTTGGCACTGAGAAGGTGCGCGGGTCTGCAATCAGTATGTCTGGTAAGCTTAAGTCCGGTGCCCCGAAAAGGAAAGAAAAGAGAAAAAGAGAAGAGGAAAACAAAGGGCTGAGAAATGCTCTAATCAAATATTTAAAAAAATGTGGCGACAGTGATGCTGGGACAAGTGGAACAGAGCAAGGTAAGAAGTGCAGCCAAACTTGTAACGCAGCTTAAGTGACCAGCTCTAATGTTAACGGACATTAGCTTAGCTTCTACAGAGCCTGACAAAACACGTTATCTTTGACAGAAACACAGAGGAGGGAGAGCGAGCAGCAGGCAGGTGTGAGGAGTCAGGGTACGGGTGACGGAGAAGAGAGAGGCGGGTTGTGCCACGGTGGGCAGAGTGAGGCTCCCGCAGACGGAGAAGAGAGAGAGATAGAGCAGGAGCTGTCCACTGAGCAGGAATCAGAGACTGATTATCAGGCACAAAATTTCAGCGATCCTGCATTATGGCCAACTACAATGACCGACTCTGATAGAGTGAAGCTGGTACGTGTGATGGCAAAATGAACCCTTTTTCAGAGAGGGCAAAGGAATTGCCAGCAGATGCAGAGGGCAGGGAATTTCCCAACTATTTGACATATTCCACATCCCACAATGGACGGGAAAAAATAGATAGGGACTGGTTTGTTGTGTGGGCCGCCAGAAGAGGAGGTACTGTTGGCCCACCACCAGAGGGCGCCCTGCCTGAAGTGCGGGCTTCAGGCATGAGAGGGCGTTGCCGCCACGGACACAGCCGGGGGTGACAGCTGTCACTCATTATCTCTTGACAGCTGTCACCCATCTACACTACATCATCTCACTCCATAAAGACCGGACGTCATCTCCACCTCGTTGCCGAGATATCATCTACCTGTGAAGGCAAGGGCGTAGGTTTGGTCTCAGCTTTGGTAGGGACAATACCACCCCCCCCGGCCCCCCTGCCCACCACCACCACCCGCTAACCCACTCATACCATTAGACGCACAAGTACAGCATAATACATAACATATGACGACATAATGCTGAATAATTTAACACTTTATTTACAATATTAAGCGTGTAGGCAAACAAACAAATAGCTTAAATAACAAAATTGCACCCAAAATCACGAATCTATTCAATAGGCCTACACCTGAGAGAACAAGACAACAAAAAAATACTTGTGGAGCTAAAAAAAAAAAAAAAAAAAAGTTTTTGCAACCAAGATGTATAATCTATTCTCTTCATCAATAATGCAGTTGTAGGTATCTGGCAACCTAATTAAAAAAAAAAAAGAAAAGGGATTTCCAATGATATATATGGTGTATTACGGTAAACGAAGTCTGTGATGTCATAACGCAGAGGAAAAACACGGAAGTTTCACACTAATGCGCCGCTGATTCTCATTACCGTAAGTTCTCATGTAAGCCCTCACTCTGAAAAATTTAACACTGACAGCAAGCCAAGAACCCGTGCTTTCCAACAGCATGCTATATGTTGCATATATTATGGTAAAGTGCGTTCGGTGACTTTTGAAACGAGGCAAAAGTATGAAAAAGAGCGCAAAACTGACAAAAAAGTACAGAGACAGACAGCAAACATAAATGTAGTAATTTCTGAGGAAAAGGCAGGATGTTAGTGTCATTTGTGAAGGTGTGTGTGGGTGTGCAGTTTATTTTAAGTGTGGCGCACAGCATTGTTCGCAAGCCCTCCACCCTGTCCTTCTTGTTTTTCTGCACCGGAGCAGTGTTGCCAGATATGAAATATGAAAGTATCGTACCAAAACCTCAAAATTATCGTATTTTGGGAGAAATGATCGTACACAAACAAAACGCATACAACGTAGCTATTTTAGTGTTTTTTTTTTTTTTTTAATTTCCAAAGAATTTTATGTCACATTTTTAAACAGTAATTATAGTAATGGGGAAACTAGAACGCACTACTAGAAAGATTTTTTTTTTCTGTGAAGGGACACAAACGTGTTAATTACCAGACTAGAAAGAGTCGAATTCAACCTCGAGGTCGCTGTCGTCATCCGATGCCATGGACACTTGTGCAGATTTTGTTGAACACAGAAAAAATGTTGACACCTCCATAAGGAACTTGAACTTTGTTTTTATTTTTCTTGTATATCTCTTTGCGCTTGTGTTTTGTTCGTTTGTTATTGCATTTGTTGAAATAAAGTTTAAAAAAAAAAAAGATGTTGGTTGGGGAATCTTCCTGTCCTGCACAGATTGGATGGGAACTCATTACTTTGTATGAGAGGGGGCGCGCTTTCAAATGACGTTGTCCCGGGTGGCCAAAGCCAGCAGCAGCCCTGTGTGTGTTGTGTCTTTGATGCCGCCTGAGTGCAACGCCTGCAAAATGATTCTTGGGTGTCAGAGAGAGATGCGTGTTTGGGCAACAACTGAAATTATCGTACATTTTGGATTTTTTCCCATTATTGATTGTACATCGTACAGAGGGCAAAACTATCGTACAAATACGATAATTATCGTACATCTGGCAACACTGCACCGGAGCCACCCATCCTCTGCGCTCCGGGACCTCCCACTTTACAAATTAAGCACTGCCTGCCACGAGATGCACTTTGTTTACGTCCATGTGAGAAGAACGTGAGCCAATGAAATTGCAACATGGGTAACCCTGTCACTCTGGCACGTCGAAAACACAAAACGTGACGACTAAAATTATAGTATCGAGTTCGCAAAAAAATAGTGAATGATTTTGTTATATAAACAAAAATGCTAAATATTGGTAGGGACTATTTTGCCATCCCAAAATAATGGTTGTGACTTGTCCCTATGGTCCATATGCAAACCTACGCCCCTGTGTGAAGGTAATATTCTCTGCTGTATCTAAAACTGTGTCATAAGTCTGAACTCTTTTGCAGCCGTTTTCCTGTGGTGTGCCTTATCTGCGGGATTGGCGTTTGGTGTGAACAGCGACGGCTTCGCTTCTCACCCAAACCAGATAAGTGGTTTAACAGGAGCTGCACAAGTGTGTGTTTGGAGGTGGAGGTGACTTTCCACCTTCTGACTGTTTTTTGTTACTGGGTGTGCACACACCCACGTCTCACTGTTTGTGCTCCTCGCCAGCAGTACCAGATCCGACAGTCGGGGACAGTGATCACCTGGGAATTCGGGACTTGGCGGCTCCAGTATTCACCGGGTTCTGTGGCGGTGGAAATCGTGTGGTCCCGGCTCTTCTCAGGACAGACGTCTTCTATCCTCGAGCCTGCCCACACGTCACCTTGGTGTATTGACTGCTATCAGATTCTGTGATTGTCTGTATAATCGTTGTGCACATTCACAACATTAAATTGTTACCTTTTGGCTCATCTATTGACCGTTCATTTGCGCCCCCTGTTGTGGGTCCGTGTCACTACACTTTCCCCAACATGGTTAACGTATAGCAGCTCAAAAAAGTCCTTATTTTGCCTCCCATGTTTGCTGTTCTCTTTTGAAGTAGAGAAAAAGTCAGCAAGTGCCCTAAATTCAAGAGATGGTATGGTAATATCCAATATAAAATATAGAAAGCTGTATGTGAGATTTCCAGAACATGAAAGGAACCGTGCACACAAGCACTGTTACTGGAAATGGAAGAACTTACAGCATTCTGTCCTTCAGACCTCAGGAATTGACAGCCATCAACAAAAAATGATTGAGACAGAAATTAATAAAAACAAAGCACTACTCAAGCAGCTACTGGACGTGACACTCTACTTAGCCTCCAGGAATCTGCCATTCAGGGGCAATACAAGTACACTGGATCAGCCAGACAACGGAAATTTTCTTGGCATAACTGAGCTGCTGGCAAGATATGACATTATCCTAAATGACCATTTACAAAACATTAGAGACCACCGGCAACAGGGAAATAGAGTGCAAGCGCATTACCTTTCACCTGAAAGTCAGAATGAATTTGTTGAACTTTGTGCTCAGCAGGTCCTAAACACTATTTTGAGAGAAAGGCAAGAAACAACCTTTTCCATTATGTGTGATGCAACCCCTGATTCATCACACTTGGAGCAAAATGTAATGTTGCTGAGGTATGTCAGTCAAACCTCCCCTGACAGCAAGTGAATGAAAAAAATGAACGTTTCCTCGAATTTAAGGATTTTTTCAAAAAAAAAAAAAACAGGAGAGGAAATTGCTATAATGGTGGAACAATCACTAAGTGAACGTGGGATAGATATAGCTGACAGCAGGGGCCAGTGCTACGACAATGGAGCCAACATGGCAGGAAAAGTAAAAGGAGTGCAAGCTCGCCTACTGAGTAAAAATCCCTTGGCTACATACTCACCGTGTGCATCTCACACGTTAAACTTAGTTGGTGTCCATGCAGCCCATGCCTGCCCAGAAACTGACATATTCTTTGGCTTCATAAATCAGGCAGCCCTCACCGATGGGAAATCTTACAAAGAGTTTTGGGTCGTTCTCTGCACAGCTTGTCTGACACATGATGGAGTGCGCGGATAGAGGCAGTGCGCCCAGTGGCAAAACACTTACCCAGTGTGATCCAGGCATTAGACACCCTCATGACTACAGGCAACCTCACCAGTGAAGCCAAAGCTGAAGCACAGGGCCTAAAGACCTACTTTCAGTCCTTCAATGCAGTTTTGTTCCTCACGTTTTGGGTCAAGGTGTTACAATGCATTGAGGACAGAAACCTTACTAGCCAGTCCTCTGCCATCTCACTTGATGTACAAGCTGCCAATATAAAAGAACTGGAGCAGGAGATTGTCTGCATACATGCATCATGGGACAGTTTGCTGACAGAGGCAACTGCTGTTGCCATGTCCATGGGCATCAAATGCCACTTAGAAATGAGACAGAGAAAGAGGAAGCATTTCTTTGATGAGTCAGAAAAGCAAGGGACAGAGGAGCAAAGCCCAGAGACCCTGTTCAGAGACAGAGTGTTTCATGTTGCAATGGACAGCATAATCTCTGAACTACATGTACGGATCTCATCAATGCAGCAGATATGTGATGAGTTCTGTGTCCTGTGGAAATTCAGGGATATGCCAAAGGACAGCATCAGTGCATCATGCTCAAAGCTCTGTGGGAAATACAAGAATGACCTCACAGACTCCCTTGAAGACCAAATTCAGCACATAAAGAAAATATATAGTGCAACTTTTAATGACAATCTTGGACCTCTGGATCTCCTTAATGCCATATACACAATGGGACTACAGCGCATTTATGGAGACCTGTGTGTCCTGCTGCGCATTTTCCTGTCTCTGCCTGTGACTGTGGCTGGAGGTGAGCGGGCCTTCAGTAAAATGAAGACTATAAAAAACTACTTACGCTCTAACATGTCTCAGGAGAGGCTGAACGGTTTGGCAATGCTCTCCATAGAGCATGAACTTGCCAAGAAACTGGACTTTCAAGACAATATAGATGATTTTGCCACAAGGAAAGCTCGGCGCATGGCATTTGGAGTTTAAATCTAAAAATGTCCACCAATGGTAAATATTGATTTATGAATGTCAGAATTCCAGTACATCTGAAGAGTTTATGTGGTAGTTTGTTAATGTATTGTCAATGCCTGTCACTTTTTTATGAAGAGGAGAGGAGAGGAGAGGAGAGGAGAGGAGAGGAGAGGAGAGGAGAGGAAGACGAGAGAGAAGTGAGAAGGAGCAGAGGTAAGGAGAGGAAGACAGGAGAAGAGAGGAACTAATGTCACTTGTGAGATGTTCATTTGGTTTTGAAGTTACAGAACTGACAATTCTAGCATGACGTTGAACTGATAAAGTTTTCATTTAAAGTTTGTTATACATGCTTATTTACTGTATTTTCAGTTGACAAAGAGAAAATTCTTCAAAATAAAATGCCTAATTTATTCTTTCCTGGTCTATTTTTCTTGCATGTATAAGAATTAGAAAATGTGTATGCACAACACTTAATAATATTAGCAGGTCCTTTGTGACAAGTATATAAATGTCATATTTAACTAAAATCTCAGCTGCCATGGAGAGCTAAGATTTTCCCCTCGTATAGAATACCTTATTTATTGTATTATCACAATATGTCAAACATAACTGGTGATGTTTATTGACAAAAAACCCGGCGGTGGTGGAGGGGAGGGCCCATCCAACATTATCTTGTCCCGGGCCCAGACAAGACTGTCAGCTGGCCTGCTGCCCATTACAATAAAATGTCTGATTTCCTCACAAAAAAAAAAAAAATCTCCCGTCTGTGTGTTTTGTTTTGTTTTTTTTTTCAATTTTCTCTGTGTTTGGTCCAGAAATGCTGTATCTCCTCTCTGTGCACCACTTTCTCACACTCAAAACAGCAAACAAATGTCCAGGCCGCAGGAAAGAGTCCTCTGATGCCATAGGTATTAAAGGCACTGCGCTGCGGTGGTTTGAATCATATTTATCTAATAGATTACAATTTGTTCATGTAAATGGGGAGTTTTCTTCACAGACTAAGGTTAATTATGGAGTTCCACAAGGTTCTGTGCTAGGACCAATTTTATTCACTTTATACATGCTTCCCTTAGGCAGTATTATTAGAAAGCATTGCTTAAATTTTCATTGTTACGCAGATGATACCCAGCTTTATCTATCCATGAAGCCAGAGGACACACACCAATTAGTTAAACTGCAGGAATGTCTTACAGACATAAAGACATAGATGACCAGATCCTTTCTCTGGATGGCATTACCCTGACCTGTAGTAATACTGTGAGAAATCCTGGAGTCATTTTTGATCAGGATATGTCCTTCAATGCGCATATTAAGCAAATATGCAGGACTGCTTTTTTACATTTGCGCAATATCTCTAAAATTAGAAAGGTCTTGTCTCAGAGTGATGCTGAAAAACTAATTCATGCATTTATTTCCTCTAGGCTGGACTATTGTAATTCATTATTATCAGGTTGTCCTAAAAGTTCCCTGAAAACCCTTCCGTTAATTCAAAATGCTGCAGCTAGAGTACTAACGGGGACTAGAAGGAGAGAGCATATTTCACCCATATTGGCCTCTCTTCATTGGCTTCCTGTTAATTCCAGAATAAAATTTAAAATTCTTCTTCTTACTTATAAGGTTTTGAATAATCAGGTCCCATCTTATCTTAGGGACCTCTGAGTACCATATCACCCCAATAGAGCGCTTCGCTCTCAGGCTGCAGGCTTACTTGTAGTTCCTAGGGTTTGTAAGAGTAGAATGGGAGGCAGAACCTTCAGCTTTCTGGCTCCTCTCCTGTGGAACCAGCTCCCAATTCAGATCAGGGAGACAGACACCCTCTCTACTTTTAAGATTAGGCTTAAAACTTTCCTTTTTGCTAAAGCTTATAGTTAGGGCTGGATCAGGTGACCCTGAACCATCCCTTAGTTATGCTGCTATAGACTTAGACTGCTGGGGGGTTCCCATGATGCACTGAGTGTTTCTTTCTCTTTTTGCTCTGTATGCACCACTCTACATTTAATCATTAGTGATTGATCTCTGCTTCCCTCCACAGCATGTCTTTTTCCTGGTTCTCTCCCTCAGCCCCAGCCAGTCCCAGCAGGAGACTGCCCCTCCCTGAGCCTGGTTCTGCTGGAGGTTTCTTCCTGTTAAAAGGGAGTTTTTCCTTCCCACTGTCGCCAGGTGCTTGCTCATGGGGGGTCATTTTGACCGTTGGGGTTTTTCTGTAATTATTGTATGGCTTTTGCCTTGCAATATAAAGTGCCTTGGGGCAACTGTTGTTGTGATTTGGCGCTATAGAAATAAAATTGATTTTGATTTGATTTGATCTGAACTCCCCTCAGAGCTCTGAACATGCACAAATCTTAATGACGAACTTTGTGGACATCAACTGACAAGAAACTCATTTTGCTGGAAGGAAAAGGGACTTTTGTCAGAAAAAAATGAACACAAACAGAGTTGCTCCTTCACAGTGGACTGGGCCTTCTACAAAGCTAGCCACATTGCCACACAACACTTCCTGTTTTTTTGTATAAGAGTCTTTCACAATAAGAGCACGGGACAAATGGATAACATCATCACAAGGCCGAGAAGAAAGAGGAAAAAACATTGTGAAAACTCACTATTTTTTGCTTTTTACAATATGCTGGGGGTCACAGAATTAATTTATTTTAAGTGGGCGTTTAACAAACTTTAATTAAAAAAAAAAATATTATTTTAGGGTGGGCGTTTAAGCAACTTTGCTCCAAAAAAAGAGGGTGGGCTGATGCTCAGCTCTGGGACTTCAGACACGTGACATGTACAATACAATGATCAATTATTCCCCTTGAAGACATCAAAGGGGATTGCTTTTTGTTCATGCTCGTCTTTAAATGGTGTTCTATCATTGCTATAGTTTAATTATATTCCATAATATGGTGAAGGAGAAATTAAGCTTGCAAGACACATTAACACAGAAAGATGGACGGACATAGAGTATAAAGGGTGATTCACCCTACCCCCTACTGAACTTTTGTTTGCAGTGTCCACAATGCCATAATCTCACCTCCACCTAGGTCCCATGCCAACACACTCCCTACACACAAGAACACAAACCGGCTCCAACTGCCAAAATGACCACAGGGACATTCACGTCCACTGAACCACACCAGAAGTCTAGGGTAATGCTACCACTATCAGGGCAGTGGATAATTTGCTATAATGAAGATATTAAAGAGTAGTTAACCTACGTAAAGTCATCCCAAAACAGTCAGTAAATAATAATGACTGAATCCTTTAATGGAGTGATTATATAACAACTGAGTGGATCCTTGTCATTTGATTGGTGCTTTGTTTGTCACATGACATGGATTATTCGTTCCATTTGCGTTGGTTCCATTTACTGTGCAAATTTGGTTCCATACTTTTTGTACCACTGCACGCTGCGAACCCCGCCCATGCACACACTAGTGGGGGCGGCGTTTAGCTAAACATGGCGGAGGTTGTTTTGCTGACGGACAATAATTTGAACAAGCTAACTGCCGGTGTTAATTCTTCTAACACACACACACAAAACATCCACGACACAGTAAGCCGTTTGGAGACATGAAGACCTGTTCGGATGAAAACCTGGACAAATTTCTGACACAATTTTTCGCTGGACTGAGGAAGTACACAGTCTTTTTTTTCTTGCATCACAGACTACATCTGTTTTTCCAAGTTGACAGAAAACAATTTTGGACTCCTATTTAAAGTTTGTGTTGGACTGTTGATGTCAAAGCACCAGTGAGAACACCAAAATGTAAGTTGCTTTACTGTTGTTTATAAATTAATATAATATCAAATGACAAAGATCTATTTTAGCCATTATAGAAAACAAAAAATAAGGAATGATTTTACTAAAGCTGGGCAATGATTATGAATTTTAATCGAGATTAATCACGATTTCCACAATTAATCGCGATTAATCACACTGTTATACGCAAAATCCAAAAATGAATTCAAAAGAAATGTATAGCACAATTTTATTTTAAATGTTCTGCCATATAAACAAAAGCATGGGGGGAGCCAGGGGGTGCTAGAGGGCGCTAGAGCTCCCCCTGGATTTGTCATAGCACTCCCACAGCACCTCCAAGAAATTCCTCATTTATTATTTTAGTTTAATTTCATCCCATGTTTTTCAGGCCTTGTCAACACTGCAACTGAACTTCTCATATACAATCTTTTTCTTTGTCATCTTCAAAAAGTGTTCCATTCAAGAAATATCTCCTGTTATATGGCTGGGGGGGCCTGGCTGCCGGGTTGTTTCTGTTTTTTGGTTTTCCTCCCAGGTGGCGTGCGTTTGGGACTGAGTGGCTGTGTTGCTGAGGCTGTCAGGACCTCACCCTGATCACCTGCGACTCGTCAGGACTCACAGCTGTGGTGCATCTGGATGGATTGGAACATGTTGGCATTTAAGACTGGAGTGCACAGTGTGTATTTGCCAGAGACTCGACCTTGTGACCAGACGGGTGAGATCGTCGTCTCGGGAGCCATCTCATCAACAGCGGATGCTGAGAACGTCCAGGTTTGATGCACAGTCTGTGAAAGAGGAGGGGGTGAGGTTTCACGCTCGTCAGCACACTTCCTGTGGTACGTTAGATTTTGTGACTAACATTTATACAGTCAGTAAATGTGGTGTCCCTCACACCTTATTATATTGAGCTGTACGTTAGTCATGTATCAGCTTTCACTGCAGTGGAGTTTTGGGAACTGATTGTTCCATGCCTGCAGGTTGGGAAGCTGATCAGTAATCAAGCCAGGAAGTGTTTGCTGTTTGTACACCTTTAAGTGTTCTGTGTGTAGAGTGTGGACTCACATAATGGTTCCTTCTTTCACAGACTCGGTTGTTGCGGCCACCTGGGGGGTGTCGGCGGGGTCCTTGGGTCCGAAACAGCTTTTGGCTCCGGACCGTTAGCGCTGCTGGGAGCGCACCACGCCAGGCCGCACCTTTTGTTATTATATTATCACTGTTATGTATTAAATTCAGTTAGCCTTTGTACCGTGCTCTGCTTATTTCATACTGGGTCCTTCAAACGCTGGTCGGTTCTCCGAGCTGCGTCCGACACATAACAATCTCCATTGTCACAGATCCAGTGAAACTGCATGAAAATGCTGTAGTACATATGCCAGGCCCGTACATAATGCTGTAACGCTTATACAAAAAATGGAGAAGACGTGGAGCTAACGATGAAAGCTAAAACTTTAGAAGCCGACTCACAGATTAAATAAAGTCTTTTAATCTGACCTGTTCCCAGGATTCATCATCACAGATGAAATCTGTTCTCCACATGACACCCTTGTTTTGGAAGATGGTATCTGGAAATGGATTAATTTCTTATGATTTAAGTTACTTGTTATGAGGTTTTTTAAGGGGTTTTTAAGAAGTCCCTCAGTGTCTGTCTGCTCTGGGTGAGTTTCTCAACCTGCATTGTCCCACCACCAAGAAGAAAAAACAAAACAAAATATGCTAAATTACACTGTAAAATTATCCAGTAATGTCCAGCAATCCCCAGTGAGAGCAACAGCAGGTGCACGTTCGAAAGTTGTGGCTTTTGCAGTCCTCTCCTTTATGGTGCATCGTGAGGGAATCTCATACGTGCCACCATTTGTTGCAATTCTCAGAACGTCTCTCAGACCGACGTTTTCCACACTAGTCGGCCTGCAGTCTGTAGCAATCCATTTCGCTGTCGCATTTTCAATTTTCTCTTGCCTTGGTTTATCAATAGTTATTATTAATATAATAGTTTCCTCACAGCAGTGGATGGAAAAGAAATTATAGACATTGTGAATAATTGTAAATATAAAACATCTACCGATTTAAATGAAATTGATATGGTGGTGGTAAAACAGGTCATTGAATGAATTGTAGAACCATTAACATACATCTGTAACTTATCATTTCAAACCGGTAAATTTCCCAATCAAATGAAAATAGCTAAGGTTGTGCCGCTGTATAAGACTGGGGATAGACACCACTTCACCAATTATAGACCTGTTTCTTTGCTTCCACAATTTTCCAAATTATTAGAAAAGTTATTCAATAATAGATTAGACAAATTCATAAATAAACATAAATTACTTACTGATAGTCAATATGGATTCAGAGCACATAGTTCAACATCACTTGCATTAATAGAATCAGTTGAGGAGATTACAAACGCCATAGACCACAAATTACATTCAGTTGGAATATTTATAGACCTTAAAAAGGCTTTTGATACAATCAATCATGACATATTAATCAGTAAACTTGAACAGTATGGGATTAGGGGGTTGGTGTTGCACTGGGTGAGAAGCTACTTAAGTAACAGAAAACAGTTTGTGAAGTTGGGGGAATATACATCATCATGCTTGGACAATGCTTGTGGCGTCAGTATTGGGTCCAAAACTGTTTCTAATTTATATAAATGATATTGTCAATGTTTCCAAAATATTAAAATTAGTATTATTTGCAGATGACACAAGCATTTTTTGTTCAGGGGGGGATTTGCAGGAGTTACTGAGGAGGATCAGTATAGAAATGGGAAAATTGAAAATATGGTTTGACAGAAACAAATTATCATTAAACTTAAGTAAAATAAAATACATGTTATTTGGCTATTGTAATACAGACATACAGGTTCAGTTACAAGTCGAGGGGGTAGATATTGAAAGGGTACATGAAAATAAGTTTCTGGGGGTGATAATAGATGATAAGATAAACTGGAAGACTCATATAAAACATATACAAAGTAAACTGTCAAGAAGCATTTCAGTTCTAAACAAAGCGAAACATATTCTGGACCACAACTCACTCCGCATTCTTTACTGCTCACTGGTTTTACCATATTTACAGTACTGTGCAGAGGTATGGGGTAATACTTATAAAGGTACAACACAATCACTATCAGTAATGCAGAAAAGAGCTATAAGAATTATTCATAATACTGGCTATAGAGATCATACAAATCCACTATTTTTACAATCCAAATTCTTAAAATTCACAGACTTGGTTCATTTTCAAACAGTACAAATCGTGTATAAAGCAATAAACAATTTACTTCCAGCAAATATTAAAAATGTTTTTTAACAGATCAGGGAATTGCAGTCTGAGGGGGAAATTTAATTTAAAGCATCAGTGGGCACGAACAACATTAAAAGGTTTCTGTATTTCTGTCTGTGGGGTGAGGATGTGGAACAGATTGGGAGTGGGGCTCAAGCAATGTCCAAGCATGAACCAGTTCAAACAGCGGTACAAAAATATGGTTTTTTTCTAGGTATAGGGAGGAGGAAGGGTAATGAGGGTTAGGGTGTTTTTGTTTTTTGCTTCGGCTTGTAAATATATAGTATTTTGTATGTAAGTAGGTATGTTTAGGTGTATATTTATGTTTGTGTATATATGTGTGTATATGTGTATATATATATGTGTATGTATATATATGTATATGTGTGTGTATATGTATATATATGTATATATATGTGTATGTATGTTGATGGATATATATATATATATATATATATATATATATATATATATATATATATATATATATATATATATATCGGTTTAGGTGTGGTTGTGGGGAAGAAGGGGTAGGGATAAATAAGCTGATGCTTCACCCTACCCCTTTTCGGACATGTTGGGTACACAGTAGGAACTTTTTTGTTGTTGTCTTTACTGATCTATCTTGTAATTGGGTGATTCTTTAACTACGGGCACTATTGGCCTTGTAAATGTAATTTCCACCACACCATTGCCTTACAATATAAAGCGCCTTGGGGCAACTGTTTGTTGTGATTTGGCGCTATATACATGTGCTCTGATGTTACTGTTTATCTCCATAGAAACTACCCACACAACCTTTCATACAAACTTTTTAAAGGGACATTATTGTTGTGGTGGAAATTACGGCAATAGTGTGGGACAACTACATTTCGTTTAAAAAAATCACAACAGTTGTATGACATTGAATACCCCAATTATGTTTTGATTATTTTACTGATATTTTATTCAGAGATATTTTAAAACATTAGAAAAAACGTTTGTTTACTATTCATTTTTATCATTGAAGATCATAAGTCTGGGTGTGGGACAAGCACAAAACGGCAATATTTGCATATAATGATGCTGAAAAAAGGTGAAAAAGTAATCATAGACTACTAGGACAAATTTCTTAAAACACTTTCATTGTAAAGATAACTATAAAAGTGTGAAATTTCCCCTTTTTTCTTTTTTTCATAAAATATGATCAAGGGACATAAAAGTGCCCGTAGTCTAAGAATCACCCAATTGTTGTTGTATCAAATGTTCAAAATAAATAGTTTTCATTCATTCATTCATTCATTCATAGTTCTCCCACATGCTGCATCTAACGTAGTCTGCCGAAGCCTCGTGCCACAGTGTGTTTCGTTGAATGATTTGCTGGTATGAGCTGTGTGTGCTACATTTAGGTGATATTTAAGACTCGAAGTACTTCGCTGATAAAAAAAACAACTGCGTTAATGTGCAATAAAAAAAATTGTCGGTGTTAATTAATGTGTTAATGCGATAACTTGCCAAGTTTTTACATTCTTTCAATGGAACGAATATTTAATTTGGTGAAACAGTCGTACCATCAAACTCATAAACATTCATTATTTGTACAATAACTCATCCTGTCTCCCCTTCTAGTTTGACGTAAAACTTGCAGAAGTAAAAGACTGCCTCAAGTTCAAAGTATCCTTTTGACAAAGTTTGTCTCATAGAGGACAAAATCCACAGTGAAGAAAATCCTACGAATGGCAGCAACAATAAAAAAAAAGGTTTTGTTTTTAAGATGCTATGACAAAAAAAATTGCTATTACTCATGTGAATAAAATGTACAGTTAAAGAATAGGAGCACTTTAAATAAATATTCATTTCACAGGTGGCAGCTGCATGCCAACACCTTTCCCATATTCCTAGTGCCTTCAACCATTTTTGATTGTTATGTTCAGGGAAATTATAAGATTAAAGGAAAATATTTTGATATTCCAAACTAGGCCTCTTGGATAGATTCAGGGATTTTGGAGATGTGGTAAAACATATGAAATGCATATTTGGCCCATTTTTCTCAGCCACAGCATTCTTTCACCTAATTATTTCAAATGGTTCTTTGACAAGAGGATTAGCTGGCGGAACACTCTGCATCCTGTCCCTGGACTTTCAATTTAATTTCAATTTATTAATTTATATAGCGCCAACTCATGACAAAGTCACCCCATGGCGCTTCACATAATTCATAACAACACAAAATAATTTAAAATCAAAATTAAAATTAAAAAAGCACAATAAAAAGATAAAACACAACAGAATAAAAAGAAATTACAAAGCAAACATAAAAACAATTTAGATTAATGATAAGACAGTCTAAAAAAGTGGGTCTTCAGTCTTGATTTAAAAGTCTCCATCGTGTCAGACTGCCTAATAACAGCAGGTAGATCGTTCCAAAGAGTCCGACCACGGTAGGAGAAGGCTCTATACCCCACAGAGTTCTTGTTCACCCTCGGAACACACAGAAGCCCCTGCACCCCACAAAGGCAAGGGCCGCGCAGGTATGTAGGGCTTAACCAAGTCTGCCAGGTAGGAAGGTGCCAGTCCGTGAACAATTTTATAAACCAACAATAAGACTTTAAATCTGATCTGACAGAAACCGGTAGCCAATGAAGGGATGCCAGAATGGGTGTAATGTGGTCAAACCTTCTACTTTGTGTCAAAAGTCTGGCAGCAACATTCTGTACCAATTGAAGTCCCCGAATGCTAGACTGCAGCAGGCCAAAAAATAAAGCATTACAATAATCCAGTCTGGAAGAAATAAACGCATGTATCAAAGTCTCAGCATCAGCCATAGACAGGATGGGACGAATCCTCGCCATGTTTCGCAGATGGAAGAAGGCAGTCCTCGCAGTGTCTCTAATGTGGGAGCCAAAAGACAATGTAGGATCGAAAAGTACTCCAAGATTCCTCACTTTGTCCGTATGATGCACAACACACAAACCCAAATTAAGCGCCAGCTGGTCAAATTGATGCTGATGTCTGGCTGGACCAAGAACCATCATTTCAGCTTTATCAGAATTCAAGAGTAGGAAATTACTAGACAACCAACTTCTCACAGATATAAGGCAATCTTCTAAGGCTTTTATATGGGCAAGATTACCAGCAGTTACCAGCATGTACAATTGGGTATCATCAGCATAATAATGAAAGGCAATCCCGTAATGCCACAGAATATGCCCAAGGGGCGCTATATAAAGTGAGAAAAGCAAGGGGCCTAACACAGATCCCTTTGGGTCCCTAATTTCATTTCACCAAGGCCAGAAGTAGTGTTGTTATACACAACACAATAAGAACGACTGGACAAGTATGACGTCAGCCAAGCAAGAACACTTCCAGTAATCCCAAAGTAATTTTCCAGCCTATCAAGTAAAACACGATGATCCACAGTATCAAACGCAGCACTAAGATCCAAAAGCACTAAACCCATTGTGGTGTCCGAATTCTTTGACAGAGAAGCCCCAGTCATATATTTACTGAAGCTCTATTGATCATTATCCTGTCTGACAGGCCAAACCAGGAAAAGGTGGCATTTGCTCAACACCAAAACGTTCTGGGTGTATCTGAGCAAACACCTTTCTGCAACTGATGTCTGACATAACACTTGATAACACGTGTCAACAACAGAATGCTCACAAAAGCCAAATCACATCTGTTAATATTTAATGAACTGCATGGATGTGCACTAATAACTTCATGAAGAGTGATTCATAAAACACTAGCAGAAATACCTCCTAGTTAGAATGCATAATGCAAGAGATTGAAACAAAACAAAATGCAATATCTAAATTATATACGTCAGAAAATGAATTGTTTTTTGAATGACTTTTCAGTTTTTGTGTGTGTGTGTGTGGGGGGGGAAACAATGGTTACTGGCATCATCTTTGAACATACTGTTACACAATATTCTGTTCAAGCAAATAAAAACATCGTCGGTCAAATACATGCAAGATCAACACTCATAGTTTAAATATGTGTTTATTGTCTTTCTGAAATCATCATCTTCATTATCATGTTGCAACAATTGCCTGCTTGGCCAGAAGAAGCTGCTACTTACAGATACTGTGGGTTTTTTTTTTTTTTACAACCCCAATTCCAATGAAGTTGGGACATTGTGTAATATGTAAATAAAAACAGAATACAATGATTTGCAAATCCTCTTCAACCTATATTCATTTGAATACACCACAAAGACAAGATATTTAATGTTCAAACTGATAAACATTTGCAAAGATTTGCTCATTTTGAAATGGATGCAACACGTTTCAAAAAAGCTGGGACAGTGGTATCTTTACCACTGTGTTACATCACCTTTCCTTCTAACAACACTCAATAAGTGTTTGGGAACTGAGGACACTAATTGTTGAAGCTTTGTAGGTGGAATTCTTTCCCATTCTTGCTTGATGTACGACTTCAGTTGTTCAACAGTCCCCTTTCAATGGGCGACAGGTCTGGACTGCAGGCAGGCCAGTCTAGTACCCGCACCCTTTTACTATGAAGCCACGCTGTTGTAACATGTACAGAATGTGGCTTGGCACTGTCTTGCTGAAATAAGCAGGGATGTCCCTGAAAAAGACTTTGCTTGGATGGCAGCATGTGTTGCTCCAAAACCTGGATGTACCTTTCAGCATTGATGGTGCCATCACAGATGTGTAAGTTGCCCATGCCATGGGCACTAACACACCCCCATACCATCACAGATGCCTTCTTTTGAACTTTGCGCTGGTAAAAATCTGGATGTTTTTTCCTCTTTTGTCCAGAGGACACGATGTCCATGATTTCCAAAAACAATCTGAAATGTGGACTCATCAGACCACAGCACACTTTTCTACTTTGCGTCTGTCCATTTCAAATGAGCTTGGGCCCAGAGAAGGCGGTGGCGTTTCTGGATGTTGTTGATGTATGGCTTTCGCTTTGCATGGTAGAGTTTTAACTTGCACTTGCAGATGTAGCGACAAACTGTGTTAACTGACAATGGTTGTCTGAAGTGTTCCTAAGCCCACGCGGTAAGATCCTTTACACAATGATGTCGGTGTTTAATGCAGTGCTGCCTGAGGGATCGAAGGTCAGGGGCATTCAATGTTGGTTTTCGGCCTTGCGGCTTATGTGTAGAAAAGTTGTCCAGATTCTCTGAATTTTCCGATTATGGACTGTAGATGATGGAATCCCTAAATTCCTTGCAATTGAATGTTGAGAAACATTGTTCTTAAACAGTTGGACTATTTTTCACACAGTTGTTCACAAAGTGGTGATTCTCACCCCAGCTTTGCTTGTGAATGGCTGAGACTTTTGGGGATGCTCCTTTTATACCCAATCATGACACTCACAATTAGTGTCCTCAGTTTCCAAATGCTTATTGAGTGTTGTTAGAAGGAAAGGTGATGTAACACAGTGGTACACATACCACTGTCCCAGCTTTTTTGAATTGTGTTGCAGGCATCCATTTCAAAACGAGCAAATATTTGCACAAAAACAAAAATGTTTATCAGTTTGAACATTAAATATCTTGTCTTCGTGATGTATTCAATTGAATATAGGTTGAAGAGGATTTGCAAATCATTGTATTCTGTTTTCATTTACATTTCACACAACGTCCCAACTTCATTGGAATTGGGGTTGTAGCATTTTATTACAAATACCTGTAATAATATAGATTGGGTGGTTAATTCACTGAATGGATTATCTAAAGACCCTGTCGCACCTTGACGATTTAACCACCATATGCCGACCGTATGAAAAAATGCTGGAATATGTGGGCATACGTGTAATAAGTTATGGGTACTTTTTTTTAAACAAGATAAGAGCATGTTGAAGCAGTTATACGTCCTAATACACTGAGGACTTCGAAAAAGTTTGGGCATGGTGAAAATTTACGCATGCCAGCGTATGTCTCACGTGTGGGACATAAGTCATGGATAAGTTATACGATTGTTGACACATGTTTCTTGTAATTTACTCACAAGTCAAAGTACATCCATTAATGCTGTCCACTGATTGGCTGAAAGCTGCATCCTCATGCAAATGAGTGTTTCAAATATTAAACCATTCACACGTTGTAAATATAAAGTCTTACCTGTTCATTTCAACATCACAGTCTCATGAAAAAGATTTATTCACATAAAGCCTCCTTGGACAACAACATCTGAAAATACTTTAATTCCTTGTCGTGACTGAAGAAATGTTTGTATGTGACAGCGACCCTTTGCGCACTTGGCTCCATCAAATCATGGTTTCGACAGCGGCCCTTTGCGCACTTGGCTCCATCAAATCATGGTTTCGACAGTGGCCCTTTGCGCACCTGGCTCCATCAGATCATGGTTTTGACAGCGGCCCTTTGCGCACTTGGCTCCATCAGATCATGGTTTTGACAGCGGCCCTTTGCGCACTTGGCTCCATCAGATCATGGTTTTGACAGCGGCCCTTTGCGCACCTGGCTCCATCAGATCATGGTTTTGACAGCGGCCCTTTGCGCACTTGGCTCCATCAAATCATGGTTTCGACAGCGGCCCTTTGCGGACTTGGCTCCATCAAATCATGGTTTGTGCGCCGGAGGTTGTCCATCAAGCAGCTGAGTTGAGTTGCAGCGCTTGGTGTGGCACCGTGTCCCATCTGCTACAGCTACTGCAGGTGAATCCGTTGCTGTCTGCTGTCAGTGCAACCTTAATCCTCTCCCCCACCTGGCTTCTCTTTGCTCCACAAGAAGTTGAAAGTCACCACGCCTCATTCATTAAAGGCATCAGTCGATTCTGTCTGCACATGATGAAATTAAAAACTCATGATCCACAAAAAACAACAAAAAAATAAATAAAAATGTTCAAATTACTCATTTTGTCTCCGTGTGGAGCAGAGATACCACGTGACACTGTGCGCGCTCGATGCGTCAATATTTAAGTGTTCCACCTGCCAAACAAACAGGTTCTCCTGGCAGTGGAAATGCAAACTAAGCCAGACTTAACTGTACTGACATGTATAATACCATGCAGCACCGAGCCGAACCACTCGGTGGAAACGGGGCTGTCAGTGTATGCTGGTTAAGTCACCAAGGTGTGACGGGTACATTAACTATTATACGTACACCATTGTATGACAGCGTTTTTAATACAGTCAGCAAGCACAGGTTGAATTGTCAAGGTGTGATGGGGCCTTAAGATGTGTGCGTGTGCACGCCAGTGTTTCTGTTGAGTTAAATTATTGGGTGATGTAATCTTAGATGCTAAAAGTGTAAGCCAAACCATTATGAGAACCATCACTCAGCACCCCCAAAATACGATGTAATAAACACCCAAACTGAGATCAGCCTGTTAGCTGAGCTTGTTTCTAAGATGCCAACAGTGTTAGAGTTTGTAGCAGCTACATCAGATGAAGTTAACTCGTGATTAATGAAGAAATAAGTGGGTCATAGTTTTTAATGGCAACACCAAAGCAAAACCATGATGAGAACCACCGCTCAGCCCCACTAAATATGATATAATAAACAAATGAACTATGATTAGCCTGTTAGCTGAGCTTGTCTGTGTTCAGGCTTCATTTTTCCTGCCCAGATCATAAATGGGCTCACCCTCGATCCACCTCTTTACCCATCTATCATCACCTTCCTAAAATAATGGCCTATGTCATGTTTTGGAAAATATGACTTAGGCCGTGACGATATGGCTTATTCTCAAGGTCGGTCATCCAGGCATTTAGCCTCTAGCGGCGTGTTTTGTTGGTGAAAACACTGCCAAGCTCAATACAAATACATGTAATCTGGTCACTTTTCAAAGGCGTCAGACTCGTCAATAAAGTCAATTTAGTGTACAAAGGTTCATTTCAGTGCATTTCTAAATCTCACCGTTCCAGGTAACGAGAGCCATCAGCTGGCTGTTCGAAGCAAGTTAGAGACTAAAGAAAACCACCTTTTTTCAATAGACAATTTCAAGAGACAATCAATACAGCTCAAGTGAGTTCTCTCCGGGTGGCCAGCCACGGAAGTCCAAATTTTCGCCTTCGGAAGACCGCTTCGCTGAAGTGACGTGGTGCCGACCTGGAGAATACCCACACAGATAGATGGTTCTTTAGATATAGGATTGCGCCTAACAGTCTTATGGGTTTTCAGCTTGTCTGTGCCAGCACAAAGCTGTGAAGAAAGCCTACCTGATGATGTGCGGTCTGCAGTCATGAGAAATGCAGATCCCGAAGTGAACAGGGAGCCCAGCGAGGACATGAGGACAAAGTGTAGGACATTGGAGCTGGATGAGACCGCCATGACGCTGCAGACACAGACACAGTTCATTATCAGTTGGACTCCATGAGGATATATCCATGTGAAAAATCACTTTCACTCACTCTGCTTATTCTGCCTCTTGCTTTTAACCTTCTCTCTTGCTCTCTGAACACAAAATATTGTTGACATTATTTTCTGCTGGAGTATGTCCTGCAGACAGTTAGGCTGCCATCCGTCTGTGGTGCTGCAGGCAGTAAGCGAAATGTGTAAAGAAATGAGCTATGGCTTTGTACTCCAAACTGCTACACTCATGCACTCTGTGCCGTGACATGACAGAAGCCTCATCTCACTTTATACTTTTTCCCCATATGTTTTTATTAGAACCAAGTGTTACATTCTTCTAGACTCTGGTCCTGAACCGTGGCAGAGAGACCTCTGGTTTATATGCTTAATCCGTGGCTCGTTGTAGCTGGTAACTGGCTTATCGGTCCGGTTAACTCTGATGTGGGGAGGCCGACAGACCTGCATGCACAACACAGCTTCTCACTTGAACTTGGACTTTATTTCCAAACTTCAGCAACACAGACACTCCACAGCTTCAGTCTGATAACTAGCTGTAACTTTTCAAGGCAAGTAAACACTCGTAAAACTGACCGCTGCAGGCTGGACATGCACATGCATCGCCGACGCCAAAAAAAAAAAAAAACACCTGCCGCTGCGGCCCGCTCATAACACACAGATCAAAACAAAAACCGACCCCACACACACACACTGATTAACGGAGGAAGCGCTTAAGAGCACTTCATTTCCCATAATGCAACACGGCTTTATGCATACATTACCCACAAGGCCAACCTCTTAAAGTGACAGGCTAAGCCTATAACACTACCCCCAATCTGGATAATGAGTAGGCCCTTAACATCACTCCAGCACACTTATGATACTGAAAAAGAAATACAGAACATTATATACCAAAACAATCCCCATTACGACCCTTGCCCCCTGCTGACAGCCCTCGAATGGATGAGTCTTTGGGGAAGGCACCTTGTGGTAAATGGAGAATGTCCACAAAATGTTCATAACAGCAAGCTGCACATCCTTCAGTCTTACAACTGTGTGACAATGTCCATAGCTCAGCAAGTGCACACATTCCAAGAGGATAATATGGCAAGCAACAGCTAATTTCACGTTGTGGTGGGGTTATTCTATGCATTTAGTGCGCCCCCCAAAAATGAAATAGTTCGCCAGCATCCCAGTCTTAAATGGGAAAAGTCCAAATCAAATTCTTTCTCCTTTCCATCAAGCAGTTACTTGTGCACAAGAGGTGAAAACAGCAACATACAGCTCCTCAGTGTCTACATTACTCAAAATTTAGCTTCAACACTAAAAAAAACAAAAAACAAAATAATAACCAAAATAAGCTTTTAGCTTCTGAATACTTCAGGTTAAACCTTCATAAACATTTGAACTCCCCAAAGATTCACAACATTATTTTAGAACATTTTAGGGACCCCACCCCCCCTCTTTTTTCTTTTTTTTTTTTTTTTTTTACTTGAACTTAGTGACTCACCCAGTCGCCCAACCAGTCTGGTGCTCTACATACCCTCCGAGGTCTCAAAGAAGGAACAGAATTCGGAAGGGAACCACTGATAGGGCCCCCGGCAGCAGGTGGGTCGTGAGGCTAGTCCACGTGAGGCTGAACAGAGTGGTCGTGAGGCCAGCTGTTGCTCGGTGAAGCTGGCGGCGAAGAACTGAAACCACTGAGAGCATCCACCACAGAATCCTCCGGCTCAGTTGGACCATCCCAGAGGTTGAAGGGACCGATGTCTGCGTCTGATGTGTCTGCATCAAATGAAGGGGGCGGCACCTTGACTGGGGCTGACGTGCCCAGGATGTGGAAGACCCAGCTGTGGTCCAGCGGAGTCCTGGCGTGGTAAGGCTTTAGCTTGTCGTGATGAACAACTTTGGCGTTGGACCTTGGACTCTTCTGAATACAGTAGAGTAAGTCGTCCAGCAGGGCCACAACAAAGTAGGGGCCCTCGCAGGCAGGCAGGAACTTCCGCACTTTGTTTTTCACTCCCTTGGTGCCTTTGATCAGGTGCCACACTGCAGCGCCAACTTCATACTGCCATTGACAGATGTTTTTGTTGCACTGCCGCTTTGCACGCTCAACGGCTTTCCCCAGGCCTTCCCTTGCCAACTGGTGGGCGAGCTCCAACCATTCTCTGAGCTGCAGGACATATTGGGGAGCAGTACTGATGCTGCTGTCATCTGGCGGAGGGCCTGCAACTAGATCAACAGGCTCCATGATCTCCCGCCCAAAAAGCATCATGTTCGGGGTCAGGCCTGTGGAGCTGTGCTTGGTCGCATGATAGGCCATGACGGCATATGGGATCATTACATCCCAGTCCCAGTGACATCTCTCTGACATGGTGGCAAGTATTTTCTGTAGAGTGGCATTAAAACGCTCTACCTGCCCATCAGACTGGGGATGAAACAGAGTAGTACGAGTCTTTTCAATTCCAAGGGGTTCACACATCCCCTGGAAGACAGCTGACTCAAAGGTAGTGTCCTGATCGCTGTGCAGGGACTGTGGAGCTCCGTACCTGCACACCCATTCAGAAACAATCGTCTCGGCCACTGTTGATGCCTGCTCACTGGGGACTGGATAAGCTTCAACCCATTTACTGAAGTAGTCCTGCATAACCAGGATGAAGCTGTTGTGTCTCTCTGTCTCATTTAAGGGCCCCATCAAATCAACTGTGATTCTCTCCATGTGATTCTCTCCATGTGATTCTCTCTTCCCCCCCTTGTACCTGGGAGAGAACTGCTCCTATCCTACAGTTACTGGCATCTGTGTCAAGGAAGAATTCGCCCTGGTCACGGGGATAGCCCAATACAGTCAGTCGCCTTTTCAGTTCCTCGAATGCCTCCTGGCATTCAGGCGTCCAGCTGAAACGTGCATACTTTTTGGTGAGCTCATGAAGTGGTTTGGCAATGGTGGCAAAATTTTCAACAAACCGGTGGTAATAAGAAGCCAGGCCAACAAACTGCCGCACTTCTGAGACATTTTGAGGTGTGGGCCACTCCTTCACTTGCTGAACCTTCTCTGGGTCTGTGGCAATGCCTTCGGCAGAGACGATGCGCCCCAGGTAAACTACCCGCTCCTGAAAAAGGCAGCACTTAGATGGTTTTAGCTTTGGCTTAGCTTCCCGGAGTCTGATAAATACTTGTTCCAACCACTCCAGCATTTGAGTGCTGTCCCGCCCCAGAATGATGGTGTCATCAAGGTACACCAAGCATATCTCCCACTGCAGTCCTACCAGAGCACGATCCATTAATCTTTGGAACGTGGCTGGTGCATTGCAAAGTCCAAAGGGCATCACATTCCACTCAAACAGCCCCTTGCGTGAGCAAAATGCAGCAGCTTTGTGAACCCTGGGAGTCATCTCTACCTGCCAGTACCCTGATGTCAAGTCCAACGTGCTGAAGTAGTTGGCAGTGGACAGTGTGTCCAGGGTGTCCTGGATGCGTGGTAGCGGATAAGCGTCTTTAATAGTGCGTTCGTTTAAAGGCCTGTAATCGACACATAGTCGGAGGCTCTGGTCTTTCTTTTTCACCATGACAGTTGGTGCAGCCCAGCTGCTGTTGCTGGGCTGAGCTACCCCAGACTCCAGGCTTTGCTGCACCTGCTGGTCTGCTGCAGTTTGCTTGTCTTTTGCCATCCGACGTGGTGGTTGTTTTACCGGTGGCCCTGGGGTGGTAACAATGTCATGCTGCACGATGTTGGTGCGGTCAAGATCAGTGGGGCCTGTGGAGAAGACATCACTGTAGGACGACAGCAGGTGAGCCAGTTGATAGCAAGCATCCACTGACAGGCTGGAGCAACTCTCGGCATGCAGTGCCTGTAGGTGGCTAGGTACAGAGGTGAAATTTGTGCCAACAGAATCATGCTTTCCTGGGATCTTTGGGGCACAATCCTCCCCATCCCCCAACACCTGTGCTGGCTGAAGGACCCCAGCCACGGCTCCTCTTCTTAAGGTGACTGGTGTGACGCCAGGGTTGAAGACTCTGATCGGTCTGCGTGTGGTTCGCTGTGGCTGCACAACAGCATGAGCCACTAAAACCCGGTGCTTTTCAATAAAACCCTTCACAGGGCTCAGCATCGTGGCTCTACTGGCAGCAGAACGGAAGGTGCCAGGCACGACATACTCACATCCTGACTCCAACACTGTAGTGCGTGCCACTCGAACAAGATGTGCCCTGGCTTGTTGACTGACATCAAACTGCGACACCTTTTCACCAAACAGGGTTATTTCTTTGCGGCCATAGTCCAAACAAGCATGAGCCTGTCGCAGGAATGGGTGCCCCAGAATAACTTCAGTACTCTGGGCAGTGTCAGCCATAATAAAGTTCACTTGGGTGACTCTGCTCCCATGTGGACAGGGAGGGTAACTTCCCCTAAGACAGCCAAACCCTCAGGACCGATGCCCTGCAGAACCTGTGTGATAGAGGGCTGTATCGGGGGTCTGAGCTCAGGGGAGAGTGAATTGAAATGGTGCAGAGGCAAGACATTCCTCCATGCCCCGGAGTCCAGCAGAGCACAGATTTCTAGTCCATGCATCATAATCTGCACACACATCTCATCTTCCTGACTTTTGGTAGAGACCACCACTATACTCATGTCAGGGAATGAGGGTATGCCGCTACTTGAAGTACTCAGTGGGGGTCTTCCAGAGGAAGGGCAGTTTCTCTTTAAATGTCCTTCACCCAAGCAGTTGTGACAGATAACTTGACCAAGGTTCATTTTTTTTATATTTGCTTTTGTGGGATTGCTGCTGCCGGTGGAAACTGGCTGTCTCCACTGGCTGTTCACACACGGGTGCACTGGCAGTTTCATGTACCGTAGCTGCTCAGGCTCCCTGCACTGCCAAACCGTGCCTTCTCGGCTGCATGAGTTGTGTGACTGTTCTAGCAGCTTTCCTGGTGGTCTCATACCGGTAGGCAATGCCGTAAGCTCTCGCCAGAGTGTGGGGCTGTTCCGCCAACAGCTTTTGGACCAGCTCAGCAACTGCTAAAGTGTTGATAAAGATCTCTACACTGATGCAGTCCTGTTCCATCTCAGTGCGATCAGCATACATGATGGAGACCTTTTCATATATATCGTCTCTGAGTGCATGTAAAGCTTCGCCTGGTCTCCTAACCCGCTGTCTCAGTTCAATACCAATGGCCGCAGCGTGTTCTGAGCATGGACCATAAGCAGCTCCAATCTCCTCCACTATCTGCTGGTAACCCCAGTAAGCAGACTTGGGGTTTTTGTGGATGATGGCACCAGCTGCCCCAGTCAGGCTGAATTTAAGCTGAACAGTCTTTGTTTTCTCTGTCCAGTGGTTAGCTCTTGCACAGCTCTCAAACTGGTGGAGAAATTCTTTCCACGAACCGGACCTGTCGAAGTGGCCTGGTCGCAGAGTGGGGATTCTCTCTTTCTGTCCACAATGTTCATCATCACTACTGTCCATATTGTCATTCGGCACTGTATGTGAGAAACAGCAGCGTGGTGCAGAACCAGCGAGCCTCAAGCTCTGTTTAACATTTACACAGGTCATATCCTCTGTTTTGTAGGGTTGCTGCACTGCAGGCTACATGGTGCTGGTCACTGTGAGTTGACCCCTCATGACTGACCTGAGCATGCTGGAGAATACATGGCATAACGTGTGCCATAGACTGTTCAGTGCACTTGATTTGTGTGGGAGTGGGTCGTGTGCTTGTGCAACAGTTACAGTTCATTGGAGTGGAGGGATAATAAACTGGCCACCAGCAGTACAGGCAGGCTCTTGAATCAGGTTTTCCTCCATCCCACAAAATGCAGCTGAAGCTGGGGTGGAGGTTACATGTCGGGCACCACCACCATGAACTCATCACACACTCCCTTTTTCTCCTCCGTTAGTGCTATAAAGGGGTTGGTGTGTGTCGATGGTGGAGGGGTGAGCTGCCATGCTGCTGCATGGGGCGGCGTGGATGTGTGGCTTCCCATTTCTCGTGCGGCTAACACTAGCTCCATGGTAGCCACAAAGGGGTTACTGCTGTATCTGTCACCAGCGGCTTCATTAATAAAGTCTCTTTTATCATTAACAGTCTCCATCGTGAGGAATGGGTTAGTGCCAGCGTTTGAATACAGTGCTTTCATATGTCCCTTGTTCTCTGCGGGGACAATGTCTCCGTGCGTCGCCATTTTTATTTTGTTGATGCTGCAACACCGGTCTTTTCTCTTTTTTTTTTCCTCCGTCAGAGACTCCTGTGTCATGCAGAATTAATCCCGGAACGAGCCCCCAGTGTTACCTTCTTCCAGACTCTGGTTCTGAACCGTGGTAGAGAGACCTCTGGTTTATATGCTTAATCCGTGGCTCGTTGTAGCTGGTAACTGGCTTATCGGTCCGGTTAACTCTGATGTGGGGAGGCCGACAGACTTGCATGCATGACGCAGCTTCTCACTTGACCTTGGACTTTATTTCCAAACTTCAGCAACACAGACACTCCACAGCTTCAGTCTGACAACTAGCTGTAACTTTTCAAGGCAAGTAAACACTCGTAAAACTGACCGCTGCAGGCTGGACATGCACATGCATCGCCGACGCAAAAAAAAACACCTGCTGCTGCGGTCCGCTCATAACACAGATCAAAAGAAAAACCGACCCGCCACACACACACACACACACACACACACACACACACACACACACACACACACACACACACACACTGCTTAACGGAGGAAGCGCTTAAGAGCACTTCATTTCCCATAATGCAACACAGCTTTATGCATACATTACCCACAAGGCAACCTCTTAAAGTGACAGGCTAAGCCTGTAACGCAAGCAAACAAATTAAAGAATACATAATTCTTTTTTTTTGAAAACATATGCACCCATTAATACACTTTTTAATACAAACAATATAATACTGACACAATAGTGCACAAAAAACAAATAAAATACATCAGAATGCAATTTTTTTTTAACGGAAAGAAAAACAAACACAATAAAATATTCCCTCACCCGCCTTCACATCTCAGCTTCCCAAAGTCAACATAACATCCTCATCAGTTGTGTACATGCACAACAAATGTAAAATGTAAAGACAGTGACAGACACATTCAGTTGGGAAAAACCTCCAAATTTGAAAAATAAGAAAAAAAACATTGCCATTTATTGTAAAACCTTTGTGTGCATCGCCGTAAAGTTAATTAATTTTCTTGAGTTTTGGATAAAAACATCATGTCTTTAAGCCACAGGGACACTGAGGGACATTTATCAGTCTTCCAGCGTAACAATAAGGAACATCTAGTAATTAAAGATGTAAAAGCAATAATGTCCTTTTGAGCAGAAATGAGTGCTATTGAAGAAGAGTCAGGAATACGAGTAGGGTGGTGGCCAAGTGGTTAATGTACTTGGTTTCAGTGCAGAAGGTTCCGGGTTCAAATCCCACCCCTGCCACATTTCTCCATGTAATGTGGAGTTACGTCAGGAAGGGCATCCAGCGTAAAACCTGTGCCAATTCAACATGCAGATCCTCCTTGGATTTGCTCTGGCGACCCCGAGTGCAAACAAGGGAGCAGCCGAAGGGACTTACTTACTTACTTACTTGAAAAGTCAGGAATACCAAATATAGCAACAAATGGACAAGGCTGTAGATTCACTTTAAGAACAGAAGAAATGATTGAGAAGTAACTTTATCAAAAATTATATAATGACGGACAGAAAAAGAACAGGTAGCCAAGATGACAGAGAGCCTTTACATTTATCACATACAGTGTGTGTGTGTGTGTGTGTGTGTGATTGTGTAGATATGTATTTATGAAATTTTGTTTGTGTGTATATGTTCATTATTTTTTAGTATAAGGGGTGGGTATTTATAAGCTCTGCTTCTGCCCTCACCCTTTCGGCCACGCAGGACTTTTGTAAAGTTGCTTTGTTATGAGTTTTTTTGTTTTTGTTGTTGAATTGTGTGCCGAATAAACTCATTTATTCATTCATTCATTCATTATTCATTCACATCCACAATATCAGGGTATATCTCAGAAAGCCTAGATTTGGAGAAATGAACCCTTTGTACAACTTTATACTTTTGTCTGGAGAAACTGCCTGTGGAACATGTACTTCAAAACAGAGAAAATTATTTTAATGGTACATTCACTGTTATGTTCTCCAAAACAGGAGTTGGCAGTAGTGAGCAAAAGTGGTTGGTTGGAGACTGAAAACATTCAATCAACAGAAGCTGGATCGTCACTGCAAGGGAGGAAGATTGTCTCTTGATCGATTTCTGGATGGGATGGTGGATGTGGAGATGACTGAACAGGCCCAGTCTTGACGTGCACCATTTCTGACAGCACAGTGTAGAAAATCTACATCCAAGATCGCTCTAGAGACGACTGCGCATGGGTTTGTTTAACGTCTGAACATCGTTGCATGCCGACAAACACACAATCCTTGAAAGATTTGTAATCTTGTCCAATGGCTAGGAAATGTCAGATGATCGGGGCTGGAGGACCTGCTGCAGCCTTCATCCACCTTCACAGCCATTGGGTTACAAGCCATCACCTCCTCTGCCTGATTCACTATTGAGGACTTGTTTCACCAGAGCCCCATTAGCTGTCGCATGTTCAGGGTTCTTGCTGGGCTACCGCAGCAACCACAGGACACACAAAGTCCTCAATGTATTTCACCCCAACAGCGAATCCCCTACTTGATTTGTTACCCAGGTGTCACGATGTGGATGAGGGGTTGGATTTTGACAACAGTATTTAAATGTCACAACACTCAGACATGCCTTGCATAAGCGTGTTTACACACACCATGCTTGTATACACATTGAAAGCATATTGAAAACAACTATTAAAAAACTAAAAGTAAATACTGACTAAAAATATAAGACTTCACCTTACTGCTTCACCTCAGGTAGCTTTGGTGGCCACTGTTTGCTGGTGTACTGTGACAAGGTGGTGTTAATCGCTTACCTTGACAGAAAACTTCCAGCAGACAGTGAACAACAGTATCCAAGGGGACATGGAATTTTACAAATATACATCAGGAACCATTTAAAAAGTTTGTCATTAAAAATATAATTTTTTTGCAGGCATATGTGGGCATGCATATGTGCATCATCTGTAAACATCTGCGTCAAAGGACAGGTAAGATGGCAACAGCATAGTGTCCGAATTGTACTTCTTGCTTGCTTACATTCAGTATGTTCTTCTACCATTTTCATCTATCACCACTATCTTCATTAATATTTCCTGAAAAAGTTCTTGTTCTTCAGTTACCAGGCTCCAGCTGCATAATGGGATAACATAGTGTAGTCCATTTACACATTATGGAGGTTGTAGTTCATTGAGGTAGCATTCAGCTACTACTAAATGCCTACTTTATGTTTGGATACCCTACGGATTGTGATGTACTGCATTTTGCCTACTATGTAGTACGCACATTCTGATGTAGCCTATATGGCGTATCCACCCAGGGTGTTCTGCACAAAATTCTGCCGAGAACAATGTTTAATGCATTATTGCCGCTGGCCGGGGTCCCAGCTTCACTTTCATAAATAAATTCAAATATCAACATATCAAATACTCAGTGTAACACCATATCTACTTGTCCAAATACAGTTGTCAACTTTTTGTGCTTTTGTGGTTTTGATGATTCATCACCCCACAGTGAAGCCAAACAAAGGAACAAGAAGATCTGGCATGAGAGCTCTTGCTAATATTTGGACCATGGAACAACATGATCACATTTCACAATCATCATCACCACAATTGCCATCATTATCATCATCAGATCCAGCAGTCTTCTGAGGTCATCCAAAATTACTAACATGAAGTAAAGGTTTTTAAAATTTTTTTGACATTCTTCACAATTGACACATCAACTTCATTTCCTTCCAAGGTACCATAGATGTACCTTTATCAATATTAGTCATTTCATCCCACCCATATTTAGATACAATGTTATAACCACACTATAGACCAGTGTGTATAAGCTGATCTATAATCAGCCAATAGACACAAGGAATTTGTCCTGTTTCAAATTTAAAGTGGAAGTTACTTTAAACAGTATTCTCCAGTCTTGAGAAGCCTTGCTGGGAAACTGTAGTGTGTACTTCATCATCAATGTTGACTAGATATGGGAAGCATTCCCACATTCCTGATTTCAGCTTTAAACCTAGAAATGTGCAGGCTGCCTGTGTCACACATGCCAACTACCTACACCAAAACAAGGCTTACAGACTACGGTCTGCAATGTAGAAAAACACCAACCAAGTCCTCCTTGTCAAAAAGCTGGTGGTAGCAAGCAAGGTCTGCCGGTTAAGTCCAACCTCTAAATATAGGCCAAAGTATGTCTGCACCCTTGGCTATTTACAGCAGAGTCTCCACGATTTCACAGCACAGTCAACAATCTAAAAACTACAGATGGTGTTTGTGTGTGCGCAAGTCTTTCAGTATTTTCCTCTGCTCCAGTGTAGTTCGAGTGTAGAGGGGTTTACAGATGAGGACAAATTTATTAGCCAGCCTATGCAATTTAACATTTTTCTTCAGAATTTTCCCAAGTACTTTTTTGAACAGAGCAAGGAATTTTCAACATAGCATTTCTAAACATTCTAGTTTTACTTTGGATGCTCACATTATTTCACTTTGCACACACACAAAATTATTTCACAAAAACCAAAAACTACCAGGGTCCGAATTATTAGCCCCAACTACTGTTGTGAAATAATGTGCTTTAACTTTGTAATGCTAAAAGCTTGTAAAATTAAGTTAAAACGGAGCATAAAAAATCAGTTTAAACTTAAGAAAAGGAATTGTTGATGCTCACAAAGCAGGACAAGATTTTCAAGTCCAGACTTAAGACGCACTTATTTTCCTTTTCATATGGCTAGCATACTGGTACAGTTTTGTTTTACGCTTTTTACTCTTTTAATTAATTTATTAGTAATTGGAGCAGGCTGCAGCCTCAACTTTACCTAAATTTTGGGGTCTTTTAGTGAAGTTTAGGGCTAGTGGCCGGCGATCACCTTAGTATTTCGCTGTTTTTCTTGTTGTTTAATGCTGGCAAATTCTACAGTATTTTTTGTCTTTCTGATGCCTGATTCTGTTTTTTCTCTCTGTTTAAGGTGCAGCTCCATCCAGAGATGGGAGTTGTATTCGTGTTGGCGATCCTCCTGTCCTGTGCACCAATAGCATTTCTTGTATATTCGTCCGTGAATTGTTGTGTGAACTATTCTGTAATTTATGTTTGTAGCATGGCCCAAGCAGAGGGTCACCCCTTTGAGTCTGGTCTGCTTGAGGTTTCTTCCTCAGAGGGAGTTTTTCCTTACCACTGTTGCTCTGGGGGTTGGTAAGGTTAGACCTTACCTGTGTGAAGCGCTTTGAGGCAACTCTGTTGTGATTTGGCGCTATATAAATGAAAATAAAATGAAATAAATTGAAACTGAAAGGAGTTAGGACAGCATTTCCAAGTGTCAAGAACAGGAGTGAGAAGTATCATGAAGAAATTCAAAGAGCGTTACACAGGACAGAACAAGCCTAGCAGAGGAAGGAAGTGAAAGACCTCAAAGACTCTGGAAAGTCTTGAGAGATCCCAGAAATGCCAAGATACTAGTGAATGACTGAGCCAACGATCCAAAACATACGTGCCCTCCTGGTGATGAACTACCTCCAGAAGACCAAAGTGAACATTACCGACCGTCATGCACAAAGCCCTGATCTGTGGGGTGAACTGAGCCATATAGGAACATCTATGGCACCATGGAACGGCCCAAGGTCCATGCCAGAAGACCATCAATTCTGGAGGACCTAGAGATTCTCCCAAGAAGAATGGCTGGGATTCCTCAGGAGACATGTCTGAGACTTGTTGAAAAGTACAACAAAAGACTGCAGCGTCTTATCCTGCAAAAACATGATACACATTTGACTATTAGCATCAGAGGGGCTAATAATTTTGACTGTGGTGGTTTTTTGTGAAATAATTTTGTTGGTGTGTGCAAAGCAAAATAATCTAAGCATCCAAAATAAAATTAGGATGTTTAGAAATGCAGTGTTGAAAATTCCTTGCTCTGTTAAAAAAACAATAAATAAAAATAAAAAACACGGGAAATTCTTGAAGAAAATCTTAAATTTTATTGGGGGGGGCTAATAAATTTGTCCCCATCTGTATGAGTGTAGAACGTCAGCAAGCCATGCAACATATGAAATTCCCATTTAAGTGTATAAGAGTGTTGTGCCTGGAAAAGGTCAGTCAACATTATTATTTGTTACTTTCATATGCAGTATAAATACACTTTCTTGCAGTATATATGCACCTTTTTTTTGTCATTTTTTGGAGTGGGGAAAAAAAGACTCAAAAATGTGAATTTATGAGGTTTCGTTACCAATTTATTTTCTCCTCTGACAATAACCTGAAGATCTTTGGGTTGTGGACAAAAACAAGATATTTAAGGCTGTCATCTTGCGCAACAAATAATCAATAATGTTCACATTTTGTGACATTCTGTGGACCAAACAACTAATCGAGTAAATAAGAAAATAATCAACATTAATTGAATACTTGTATGAAAATAATCGTTCTATGCAGCCCTACTAGGAGGTCTCTGGATGAATTCCCAACTGCTTGTGTGTGGCATAGTGCAACATTCCTAAAATGTTTACGGCGTTGCACTAATATGATCATTTCAATTCTTTTAATCTAAATGAACAAAGTTCAATTTACTTTATATGAGTTAATATAAGTACTTAGAGGCAATCAATTTGCTTAATTTTTTGAGTTCTACCAACTTATTCGGGTTTACAGTGCACAAAGTATCTTGTTTTGTTTTTGTTAATGCAAATTAATTCATTAATCGATAACTTCTGTTTTATTTGCATTTCACACATTTTCACAACTTTTTTTTTTGTGCATGTAACTCTGTCAAGATGTTTTAAGTCACTCTTATGTTATTTAGTTTCCATACTGTTTTTCTTCCAAATCCTGTAAATCCTTAACATTCTTTGATCCGCTGAACTGAAGTTTTGGAGAGGACAACAACAAGCTTAAACTCCAGCATGTGGATTCATGTAAACCAAACATTAGTCTGCACCTTCTGGCAGGACCATTTCACACACACGTCTTCCTCCACCCTCTTCTAGTCTCAGCCAATCACTGCCCCCCAATCAATCAGGAAGGCTGTCTAACCCAACCAGAGAAAAGGGAGGCGCAGCTCAGACCTCCTGGCTTTTTCACTAAATATCCAGGGCCCCTGCAGTCGACCCTCCAAAATCCCTATGAATCATCTTTGTTTGTTTAAAAGGAGCTGGCAGCTGAAGGAGATGAGGAGCAGATGGCGTAAAACTGAAGTAAAAAAAAAGGGTTGCGGGGTGAAAGGTCAGATTGTGTGTCTGTGTCCAACCCTTTTCCATTCCACAATACAAACATGCATCCAAACAGTGATGTTCCTCGAAAAAATACCACAAAGACGAGAAAGAAGTGGATGTCAACACAATGTTGTTGTGAACAGGGGCGAGGACCCCACTGTAGAGAACCACAAAGGGCGGTTTAACAGGTATTATTGTTCACACAAATATAATAGCTAACAGCAGTAAAAACAGCAGGCAGGAGGAATGGTCAAAAGCACAGCCTTAGGTCTTTTTTTTTTTTTTTTGGAGGGGGGAGGGGTCAGAACACATACATTCTTCTTACCTGTGATCGTAGATATTACAAAATGCAGTAAAACTCACGAAACCATCATCGTATAAACTGGATACTTGCATTCAACAGACAAAAGCAAAAGTACCAATGCTGCTGTATAGTTTTCTATGTAATAAACATAGTATTACCGGATTTTGTATAAGAGATTTTCAACCACATCGGACAAAACGTCTCATCCCATCATAATGTATTTCCATTAAAAACCCCTCGCAGGTACTGGACAGAGCAGTCTGGACATGCCCAGTCCCAATAGATGATTCGAGGAATGTTGTTACATTATTTCCTTGATTAAAAGCCTGGGCGTTTATTTCTTTCAAACTGTGCTCAGACCAGTGCTGCTTAACAAAATGCTGCTGCCTGCACTGTAATATGGTGTTAAGTTTCACACAAATTTCTGGGTGTGATGAACCAAAACCAACTGCTTTAGATCAGACTCCTCTGCATGGCTGTGATTGGTCACTTTTCTGGTTTCACTCATTCCTCTCCCATCATACTTTAAATGTTTTTGCAGTGTGCACACAGATTACATTTCGATCATGGATCAAATACGTTTGGCAGAAAAGTCCACAAATATGACCAACTTCAAAACACGGAATCGAACAACTATAAAGACGAACAAATGACCCACAATTTATGGAGGGAAACTGCACACACCATAATGTTGGTTTGGAGGTTGATGTTTGTATAAAAAAGTGAAGCTCGTTCAGGGGCAAATTTAGCTAGAAAAAGGTCACTGTTCCTGTGGAAAATTGCATTAAGACACCTACCAACGTGACAGAAAACTTTAGAAGGGTCACGCACATGTTGACGTCATTGCATGGCCACAGAGTTACGGCGTTAGACTAGATTAGGTTGGACAGAACTTTATTAATCCCTTGGAAAGACTCCCTCAGGAAACTGAGGTTCCAGCAGCATTGTATAGCAGCACAAAGGGTAAGAAGCACACAGAGTATCAAAAGTAGAAGTAAAAATCCATTTTCAAAATGTTAATACAAATATAAATACCAGAAATACTGCTCAGTACTGGCTTACTGGCTACTACTGTTCCTCTCCTTCCCATCCTGTCTTCCTGTTACTCCTCCTCCCCCTGAGTGAGGAGTTGTACAGTCTGATGGTCCAAAGGAGTTTTTCAGTCTGTTGGTCCTGCACTTGGGAAGGAGCAGTCTGTGGCTGAAGAGGCTCCTCTGGTTGCTGATGATGGTGTGCAGAGGCTGACTGGCATCGTCCATAATGTCCAGTTGTAGAAGCATAATTTAAGAAGAAGCATGGGTTGTAGAAGAATAAATCAGGCTTTAGGATTTTAAGGCACCACTCCACAACAGACTGAGAAAAAAAGAGTGACTTGACCAAATGAATGCACACAATGCACATTATTTAAGAAGGCGTTAACATTTTTCAGATGAAGTTTTGACCTGGCCATTAAATGAAGATTCAAGGTCATGCATTTAATCATGAAAATACGTAAGCCTAATTGGTGCTGGGGATTTCCTGTGGATCGTTCAGCGCCTCCTGACTGTAACTAATTCATTACACTCATATAACGGATTTTGTCCTTTTATACATAAAACAGATTTAAATTATAATGGACAAAATTCGCTGGTCTACCTTAATCTATTATATGCGAGTTTTACTGTATTTCTATATTCATGCTTGGAAGAGTCTTGTAATATGATTTCAGATGCTCCTAAAGTGGACCGTACCATTTCTTGTTAGTTGAACATCTCATCTGCCTGTCTAGTCCATCATTACAATAGCTTATGTAATTAAACAACCCCAAATCATAAAATGTTGGAACAGTATCACTCACTCATCTTCAACCGCTTACCGGTTTCAGGTCACGGGGGTTGGAACAGTGTAGATAGTCCAAAAAACAAAAAAACAACAAAAAAAAACCCAAAACCTTGCAGTAATTCTTACATCAATTTCCTTCATATTTCATGTTTTGTACATTTCATCATTTCATTTGTTAATATAATCCATTATTGCATTTCAGGATGCAACACATTCAAAAAGAAAAAAAGATGGAATGGGGCAATTTAGGGCTAATGGGGTAAAAACAAAATGAAATAAAGATGTTATTTCAAACGGGTGATGTCAATAGGTGATTGTAATCATGATTTAGTACAAAAGCTGTGTGCACAAAAGGCAGAATGTTTGAGGAGCAAATATAGGCAGATGATCTTCAGTCTGTCAATAATTTTAAGACAATTATACAAATGTTTAACAACAGTGATTGAGTGGAAGGGATTTACTTATTTCTCCCTCTACAGTACACAATATCATTAAACAATTCAAGAAATCTGGAGGAATTTCAATGCATAAAGGACAAAGGTATAAGCCTTAGCTGAACACTTGTGATCGCCGATCCTCAGATAGCACTGCATCATGAACCATCATTCATCAATAGCTGATATAACCACATGGGCAAGGGATTACTTTGGGAAACCAAAGTCTATTACAGCGCCAGAAAAACACATGCACACCTGCACACACACCCACAGTCAATTTAACATTTCCTATTCACCTAACCTGCATCTCTTTGGAAGTGGAAGGAAGCCAGAGCACCTGGAGGGAATCCACCCAAATACAAGGAGAACATACAAACTCCATACAGAAAGGCCCATGTGGGAAGCGATCCCAAGACCTTGTTGTGAGGCAGCACTGCTCACCACTAAGCCACCGTGCTGCCTAACCTTTGTTAAACACTACAATATTCACTAATGACACTTAACTAGACTTGGTTCATTTTCAAACAGTACAAATTGGTATGGGGTATGGGGTAATACTTATAAAGGTACAACACAATCACTATCAGTAATGCAGAAAAGAGCTATAAGAATTATTCATAATACTGGCTATAGAGATCATACAAATCCACTATTTTTACAATCCAAATTCTTAAAATTCACAGACTTGGTTCATTTTCAAACAGTACAAATCGTGTATAAAGCAATAAACAATTTACTTCCAGCAAATATTAAAAATATGTTTTTTAACAGATCAGGGAATTGCAGTCTGAGGGGGAAATTTAATTTAAAGCATCAGTGGGCACGAACAACATTAAAAGGTTTCTGTATTTCTGTCTGTGGGGTGAGGATGTGGAACAGATTGGGATTGGGGCTCAAGCAATGTCCAAGCATGAACCAGTTCAAACAGCAGTACAAAAATATGGTTTTTTTCTAGGTATAGGGAGGAGGAAGGGTAATGAGGGTTAGGGTGTTTTTGTTTTTTGCTTCGGCTTGTAAATATATAGTATTTTGTATGTAAGTAGGTATGTTTAGGTGTATATTTATGTTTGTGTATATATATGTGTATATATGTGTATGTATATGTGTATGTATGTTGATATATATATGTGTATATATATATATATATATATATATATATATATATATATATATATATATATGTGTGTGTGTATGTATATATACGAGGTCTGTCCATAAAGTATAGGTCCTTTTTATTTTTTTCAAAAACTATATGGATTTCATTCATACGTTTTTACGTCAGACATGCTTGAACCCTCGTGCGCATGCGTGAGTTTTTCCACGCCTGTCGGTGACGTCATTCGCCTGTGAGCACTCCTTGTGGGAGGAGTCGTCCAGCCCGTCATCGGAATTTCTTTGTCTGAGAAGTTGCTGAGAGACTGGCGCTTTGTTTGATCAAAATTTTTTCTAAACCTGTGAGACACATCGAAGTGGACATGGTTTGAAAAATTAAGCTGGTCTTCAGTGAAAATTTTAACAGCTGATGACAGATTTTGAGGTGATTCTGTCGCTTTAAGGACTTTTCACGGTGCGAGACGTCGCGCAGCGCTCTCAGGCGCCGTCATCAGCCTGTTTCAAGCTTAAAACCTCCACATTTCAGGCTCTGTTGATCCAGGACGTCGTGAGAGAACAGAGAAGTTTCAGAAGAAGTCGGTTTCAGCATTTTATCCGGATATTCCACTGTTAAAGGAGATTTTTTTAATGAAAGACGTGCGGGCGGAATGCAGCGTCGGCTCGCAGCCGCCGCGACGCTCCGCCACAGGAAAAGCACCTCTGTTGGAAGCCTTGAGGACAAGTTGGAACATCTCCAGCTGATAAACAATTTCTCATATACTCACTCCACTGAAAGCCATCAAAAGCCAACTGGATTTTAACAAATGGTTATCAACACGGAGGTGTTTTTCCTGTGCCGCCGCGCCACGTCGGCTGCGTCCCGACGCGCGGACCCATCCGCACGTCTTTCATTAAAAAAAATCTCCTTTAACAGTGGAATATCCGGATAAAATGCTGAAACCGACTTCTTCTGAAACTTCTCTGTTCTCTCACGACGTCCTGGATCAATAGAGCCTGAAATGTGGAGGTTTTAAGCTTGAAACAGGCTGATGACACTGCCTGAGAGCGCTGCACGACGTCTCGCACCGTGAAAAGTCCTTAAAGCGACAGAATCACCTCAAAATCTCTCATCAGCTGTTAAAATTTTCACTGAAAACCAGCTTAATTTTTCGAACCATGTCCACTTCGATGTGTCTCACAGGTTTAGAAAAAATTTTGATCAAACAAAGCGCCAGTCTCTCAGCAACTTCTCAGACAAAGGAATTCCGACTAGGGGCTGGACGACTCCTCCCAAAAGGAGTGCTCACAGGCGAATGACGTCACCGACAGGCGTAGAAAAACTCACGCATGCGCACGAGGGTTCAAGCATGTCTGACGTAAAAACATATGAATGAAATCCATATAGTTTTTGAAAAAAATAAAAAGGACCTATACTTTACGGACAGCCCTCGTATATATATTGATATCGGTTTAGGTGTGTAGGAATCTATGTGTATATGTGGCAAAGGGTATTACTGGTTGTGGGGAAGAAGGGGTAGGGATAAATAAGCTGATGCTTCACCCTACCCCTTTTCGGACATGTTGGGTACACAGTAGGAACTTTTTTGTTGTTGTCTTTACTGATCTATCTTGTAATTGTTGTTGTATCAAATGTTCGAAATAAACAGTTTTCATTCAATCATTCATTCATAACACATTACTATGCAAAGAAGAAGTCTTATGTTAATCCTCTGGGGCCGGCGCTGTCATATACGACGGCTGAGACCAAGCTTTACTAAACTATAAATAACTTTTTAATGATATGAGATAGAAACTTACTTTTTTTGCTGAAAAGTTAATGCTGCGGACTTTCGAGCCAGCCATCCACCATCTTTGTACTCCTCATAGAAGCTGTGTGATGACGTGCGCAATGTGAGTGTCCAATCAGAATTGGTTCACCATCACACGGTTTTCCAAAATCCAATCGTAGGGCAGATTTACCTCACGTGAAAAGCCAAAGATCATTTTTAGGAGTGATGTGTTACTAGTTGGCCCGTTTGAATAGCCATCTGGCTGTTGGCTCCAATAGCAGACAGAAATTGCTTTGAGATGAAGACGAACAAAGCGCATAGACCATTTTGTGTATATTGTTCAAAATGTGAAATTTGTGTTTATTGTTTGAACCTTTTTGTTGTACAGTCTTTCACACAAGAGTAGGGCTGCCACAACTAGTCAACTAGTCACGACTACGTCGGCTATTGGAACCATCGACAACAAATTTATTAGTCGACGAGTCATTTATTTTATTTAAGTTTTTGTTTTTCTCTCAATTCATAGTTTTAGGCAGTGAGCCATCCTGCCGTCATTTGGATGTTCAAATTTTAGGAAAGACAGCTGATTAAAATAGTGGCCATCTTGTTCAAAGCCGTTTAAAATGCGCAGTTTACCAACGGAGCTGTCGGTGTGTGTGCGTGCGCGCGCGGAGTCAACTGGATGCAGACTGCGAGCGAGGGAACCATCAGTGCACTTGAGACAGTGAGCGCGGAGCAGAGAGAGAGGATTTTAACCCGAGAGAACATGTAAACACACACACACACACACACAACAAAACCAAAGCATGGAGCTGCCTATACTTCTCGTTCCAGTTTGTCTACCTGCGCAGTTCTGATGGCACCATCCTGTTCACACAATGTGTGCGTCGTATACTGAATTTATGAGATGATGAGATGAAATAAATGGTCAAATATCCTTAAAACATCCTTAAAAAATGAGAATATATAAATGAACTGAGCAAAAATCACGCATACACTGGTTAAAAATAAAACCCTGATGTGGAGAAGCTGATGACAGAGGCACAGATCACAAAATGCAGGTGAGAACTCTGAACTTTAACAGCTGTTATTTTCCAAAGGTATGTATTTATTCAATCTTAAGCTTAATGTAGTGTTCAAGCACAAAGCATGACTGATGAGGAGAAAGAAAAAAGGCTTTTAAAAATGACTTCATCACACTAAATGAACTGGAGTCAGAATAAAAATACAAGCTGCTGATTTTTGTTATTTTTCAAAGTTATTATAAGCTGCAGCTATATGTTTTATTAATTTCAAAGTGAGTTACCTCTTCTGATTTATTTATACAAAAAATAGGGGGAGCCAAATCAGCCTGCATCGCTCTGTTCAGTTTATATCAAAGTTTTCCTGCACGTCTGTGTATTTTTTTCTTCTTTATAAGAGTTTGGTCTTTACATTTGCTCCACAAAGTTTTAAAACACAATAAAATGTTCACACTTTTCTTTATAGCAGTTCTGTAATTTTAGAAATGCAACAGAAACAACCACAAATCAGAAAAAGTTGGGACTATATGTAAAATGAAGATAAAAATAAAAATGTTGCACTGTTCCCAGTTTCTCCACTCACAGAAGGCAAACGTTCTTCCAGAGTTGTGTCTTGGTGGCTTCCCTCACTTGTCTCCTTCCAGCATGGACATTTATTTTTTGAGAACTACCTACCTGACACAGATTTACTATAAAGTACCACACTGTTTGTATTTCTGAATGACTGATATAAATGAAGTCTAAGTAATAGTCACTGATTTGGAAATGTTCATGTTTTCATCCCCTGACGTTTCTCGGAAAATGCTGCAGGCCTTAATTTAGGAAATTATGTATGATGATGTGCAAGGAGCAAATGCACAGCACTCGTCTGCGACAAGATGGCGCCGTTGTATGTGGCCTGCCATCGGCACTCGCTTCTTTTAGTGTCGTTTTTATTGTTTTTACACTTTGTTGCATGGAATGTGTCACCGCTCCTGGTGTATGATCGCCAGACGCTTATCAGCGTTCGGGCTTCACTGGAGAATTTCGCTGTTCCTGGCTCGGGTGGACGGCCAGGGACGCGGCTGCCCCCGCCGCCTGTCTTAGCGTCCGTACCAGACTTTCTACGCCGGCCACTTGGCGTGTTGCCTCGGCGTCTGCGTCGCAGAGGACGTGGGAAGAGAGGAGGAGTCCGTGTTCGGCTCAGAGTGTGCCTGGCTGTTTCCTGCAGACATGCTCCACGACAATTCACAGCCGGATTCTTCACACCATATGACGGCTACGACGTGCTGCGTTCCCTGACTTTTCGCTATCGGTGGCTCCGGCCGGTTGTCCGGGGTGCCGGGTCTCCACTTCCGCGTCGCCGTCCTGTGAGGAGCTGCAGTCGTGGCTGCGTGCAGGAGAACCTGCGCCCGCTCAGTCGTGTCTCCCAGCAGACTGACGTGCGCTCAGTCTGTGTGGCGCTCGTCAACACAAGGTCACTCACAAGTAAGACTTTCATTTTGAATGACTTTTTCTCCAGTCGTGATCTGGACTTTCTCCTGTTAACGGAGACCTGGTTGAAACCAGGTGAAAATAGCGCCTTTTCTGAGCTCCTCCCCCCCGGCTGCTCGTTTTTCAGCTCCCCGCGAGCATCAGGTCGAAGCGGTGGTGTGGCCACGGTTTTTAAAGACAGTTTTAAATGCCGATTTTTATCTTCTAATGTCTACTCCACTTTTGAACTTCAGTTGTTTGTGATGGAGTTCGACTGTCCTGTGCTCTGTGCTGTTGTTTATCGTCCACCAAAATTTAATAAGGATTTTATTCAGGAGTTTTCTGAGTTTCTGGCAGATTTTATCCCAAAATATGACAAATTTTTGGTCTGTGGTGATTTTAATATTCATATCTGTTGTCCTTCTAATCAGCTGGCTGATGATTTTAAAAGCCTCCTGAACTCTTTTGGTCTAACACAAGTTGTGGATGGACCAACACATAATCTTGGACACACCTTGGACCTGGTTATTTCTTTTGGGCTCTCAGTTTCACTTAAGGACATATCAGACATTGCTATTTCAGATCACTTTCCTGTTATTTTTTAATTTATTGCTCCTCCATCTGCTAGTAAGCCACTTGTTCCTGTCTCTCGCCGCCGTTTGGTCACCTCCTCGACAGTGGGGGACTTTGCTGCTGCCTTCATGGACTCTCAGTTTTATGTCATGAATGGACTGGTTTCTCCATTACTCCCAGATAACATCCTCTCTTCTTTCCACTCTACATGCACAGTCATTTTGGACTCTGTTGCACCGATGCGCTGCAAATCCAGGAAATCAAAATCCGACCCCTGGTTAAATGCCACGACCCGTGCCCTCAGGCAACGCAGGCAACGCTGCAGACGGGCGGAGAGAAAATGGAAAAAGGACAAACTACAGGTGTCTCTGGGTTTTCTGAGGGACAGTCTAACTGACTATCAGAAGGCTGTGAAGGAGGCAAAAGCACAATATCTGTCTCATATTATTTCGAGCAGTTGTCATCGTTCCAGTGTGTTATTTCAGACTATAAACTCAGTTGTAAATCCACACACCTCTGTTTTGATGGACGCTACAACCACAACCTGTGAGGAGTTTCTTCAGTTTTTTATTGATAAGGTTTCATCAGTCAGACAGAACGCTGATCAGAGCTGTAATGTTGAGTTGTCTGCTCCTCGTGCACATTCTGCTGTGCTCGAACAGTTTGAGCCCATTTCTTTTGCATCTCTCGCTGATGTTGTAAAACACATAAAATCTACAAGTTGTCCTTTTGATGTTGTTCCAGCTAAGGTGCTGAAGGAGGTTTTTAATACTGTTGGGGTGGGTCTCCTAACTTTTATCAATGCTTGTCTTAGATCAGGGTCTGTTCCAGCTGCTTTTAAACATGCTGTGGTTCGACCTCTTCTTAAAAAACCTCACCTGGACTCGTCAGTTTTATCCAATTTTAGACCTGTGTCTCATCTGCCATTTCTATCTAAGGTTTTAGAAAAGGTTGTCTTTTTACAGTTACAATCATTTTTAGAAGACAATCTCATCCTTGAAAAATTCCAGTCTGGGTTTAGATCGCGACACAGCACTGAGTCAGCACTTTTAAAAGTTCATAATGATATTACTCTGTCGGTGGATGCAGGGAATCCTGCTGTGCTGGTTCTGTTGGACCTCACAGCAGCCTTTGATACTGTGGATCACACAGTATTGGGGACCTTTCCTCATCAACTGCTCCTCTGTGCTGTGGAGTGCCGCAGGGATCTGTCCTTGGGCCGATTCTATTTTCTTTGTACATTCTGCCATTGGGGTCAGTTATAACCCAGCACAACCTGTCCTTTCATTGTTATGCAGATGATCTGCAAATCTATCTGCCTGTGAGGACTAATGGGAGTGATGCTTTGTCATCATTATTTAATTGTATTCGTGATGTAAAGCAGTGGCTGTCCCAAAACTTCCTTTACCTGAATGATGGTAAAACTGAGATCATGGTGTTTGAGCGCACTGGCATACCAAATGTGGTAACACCAAATTTTGGTGCTTTGGCTAACTATGTAAAACCAGCTGTCAAGAATTTGGGAGTGATATTTGACAGCTGTTTGAGGTTCGATCAACAGATAAATTCTGTTGTCAAAGCTAGTTTTTTCCAACTTTGCCTTTTGGCTAAAATAAAGCACTTTCTCAGTAGACGTGATCTTGAGACGGCCATTCATGCTTTCATCAGCTCCAGACTTGATTATTGTAATGCACTTTATTTGGGCATTAATCAGTCGTCTCTTGCACGTCTCCAGTTGGTGCAGAATGCTGCTGCTCGTCTTTTGACAAACACTTTTAGACGTGAGCATATTACGCCCATCCTGTACTCACTCCACTGGCTTCCAGTTCGTTTTAGAATTGATTTTAAAATTTTAATGTTTGTTTTTAAAGCTATTTATGGCCTTGCACCTCCCTACTTGTCTGAAATTTTAACTTTGCACACCTACAGTAGGACATTAAGGGCGTCTGGCCAGCTTTACTTAGATGTTCCAAGGTCAAGATATAAACGCTGGGGTGATCATGCTTTCGCAGTAGCTGGCCCCAGACTGTGGAATGAGCTACCTCTTGAGTTACGTACTATTCCTGACCTAGCACTTTTTAAATCTAAGTTAAAGACTTATTTATTTAAACTGGCTTTTAACACTTAGTGGGGAGGTGACATGTTCTGTTATTTTTATGTTCTTTTTTTTTAATGTGTTGTTTTAAAATGTTATTTTATATGTGTTTTATTTTTGTAAATTTGTGTTTTTAATGTTAAGTACTTTGGACACCAGTCGGTGCTGTAAAGCGCTTTATAAATAAATGTTGATTGATTGATTGATTGATCCGACTAGTCGACTAATTGCAAAAATAATCGTTGACTAGTCGACTATCAAAATAGTAATTTGTGGCAGCCCTACACAAGAGCCCAAATTACCTTTATAAAGTGTCAATACAGTTGTTTATTATAGTTTGCTGTGTGTTTTGAATAAATGTGTGTGGAAAATTATTTCCGCTTTACTTTTTCCTTTCTTATTTCTGATTGTAAACCTTTATTACACTTATAAAACACAACTATAGCAGATATATATTCTGAAAGTACAGGTTGACCTGAAAAAAAGAGACATAAAACTTGATTGTGGGATGCAGAGAGAGCTGTTAACAGCAATAATAAAACATTTATGCCAGGTGAGTGAAATGTCCAAAAAAATGCCCTCGGACCCCAGAGGGTTACATGGTCAAGAAGCGGCATCGGCTTCTCTGGGGTCAGAGGAATCTGGACTGGACCATCGCAAAATAACACCTGAAAAGCTTCACTGTTTAATGCCAAAATACTGTATCTTTTAAGTGTTGTGACAAGGAATGGCCACATTAAAGTGGTAAATGTTTCAGCATTCCAACTTTTTTGAGAATGTTTGCAGGAATGGATGTATATTGAGAAAAGAAATAGAGTTGACTACAGAAAACAATAAATATCTTGGGCTCATGCTGTCCGTAATGAAACAGAAGTCAAAGTAAATGTAAGAATAACCCAATTTATTTTGATTGACTGATTGATTGATTGATTGATATTTGCATTTTGCATATTGTTCCAACTTTTTCTGATTTTGAGTTGTAAAACCCATTTGAATATCAACAGTGGCACTGGTGTTTTAGCAACATCAATCAAAATCATTTTCCTCACAGCTGAGGGTGACAGATTGCATCTTCCCCCACACCTTGGAAGAATGGCTTCATTTTCCAATACGTTTCCAATAAGTTACACTTATGTACAGATGACATTGGGATGTGCAGTTGTTCTGAAGTGTGGAAACAAACAGTCCTGACTTAAGTGTAAATGTTTCATCATGTTTCTTGGATCTGAGCTGAGCTCATTAGACTTTGTACTGTATGTGGGTCAATGCATTGCATGCTGTCAAACAAATTCTTCACATAGATAAACAACTAGATTTAGGGCCCCTTCACACATAACACGACTGAAGCCGACTAGCACACGAAGGAGGAATTGCATGCCACTCATGAAAAATTGGATCCGCCTCCAACGCGTTGTACACCTGTCGCTACAATTATTCACGCACACCAGCGGTTGAAACACAGAGTGTGTCCTATGAGAGCCCATTCAATCCCTCTCACAGCAGGTATCGGCCAAATTCCAGGTGATACACATGAACATCCAACACCGCTTGCTTGACGCAGAATATGTGGTGCCGTGCACGCTGTCAGCACGAAAACAGTCAGCGGACAATCACTTTCGAGCTGGATGTGAAATTTGTCTAAGAGCCCCACGAGTGTGGTGTTGCAAAAAGCAACACACGTGGCGTGCATGTGTATCACATGTGCGCGTGTGTTGCACTCCCCCCCTCCCCCCCACACACATGTGGCATGCAGGGGGAGAGCACACTTGCATGACATGATATGTATTTACAGACATGATCACATGGGGGCCGGACAGCCACATCTGAGCACACACAGCCGGGCTGCAGCAGCTGCACACAGCACACCACGGCAGACTGCTGCATGTGAAACGGACCATCAGATCACGCAGCAGGCAATCTGAATGTCGTGTGTTCTGCCTGACACGACTGTCGGGCAGAACATGCACGCTACAGGACAAGATGACAAACTAACAGTGCCACAAATACTCCACTTTTAGTCACATATTACCAAAAATACCCTGTAACAAATGTTGTTTTTTTAGTTATTATGCTGCTTTCTTCTCTCTTTTTTTTAAAAAAAAAAAAAATACATTTATATCCTTGTTTTTAGGCATTTTACGCTCCAGTTATAACACAGTGATTGTAGCGCAGTGATAAATTTCCCATCTAGTAATCTGAGCTTTTGTAAATTGCAGGTTTGAATTCCTCGAGTGGCATTTATTTTTTATTTAACCAGGGTTATTTAACCGCAGGGTTCTGTATTCCATGCCGTTTTATTCATTATTGATATCAACCCAGTGATTTTCACTAATTATACAGCTGGTTTTATTTAATTTTTCTCCACATCAGCGCGATGTGGTTCATCACATTCCAGCTGCTGACACTGTGTTCATGCACGCTCGTGTGTGTGCACAAAACTGTTCAGCTTTCAGGCTCCTCTCCTGTGGAACCAGCTCCCAATTCAGATCAGGGAGACAGACACCCTCTCTACTTTTAAGATTAGGCTTAAAACTTTCCTTTTTGCTAAAGCTTATAGTTAGGGCTGGATCGGGTGACCCTGAACCATCCCTTAGTTATGCTGCTATAGACATAGACTGCTGGGGGGTTCCCATGATGCACTGTTTCTTTCTCTTTTTGCTCTGTATGCACCACTCTGCATTTAATCATTAGTGATCGATCTCTGCTCCCCTCCACAGCATGTCTTTTTCCTGGTTCTCTCCCTCAGCCCCAACCAGTTCCAGCAGAAGACTGCCCCTCCCTGAGCCTGGTTCTGCTGGAGGTTTCTTCCTGTTAAAAGGGAGTTTTTCCTTCCCACTGTAGCCAAGTGCTTGCTCACAGGGGGTCGTTTTGACCGTTGGGGTTTTACATAATTATTGTATGGCCTTGCCTTACAATATAAAGCGCCTTGGGGCAACTGTTTGTTGTGAATTGGCGCTATATAAAAAAAAAATTGAAATTGATTGCAAACTGTCGCCGATGTGTCATGCATGCCTGTGTGATCATGCGTCCCTCACGACAGCAGGTAGATGGTTCGTGGTTCCCCATTTTGTGTTTGGTTTGTGGATTTTCTTCTGGTTTCTGTGTGTTTCGTGTTATGTGTGAAGGGGCCCTTAGTGAATAAGCTGCAAGAACTAACCATTTATTAATCGACTATTAAATGAATCAGCAACTATGTTGATAATCATTTAAAATAATATAACAATTCTCTGATTTCAGTTTCTTAAATGTCACAACTTTGTGGTGTATTTTACTACAATGTAGTTTACTCTTGTATGTCAGTATATTTAGGTTGTGGACAAAACAAAAATATCATGTGTGCTGGAAAACACTGATAACATTTTTCTCCATTTTATACACCTAACAATCAAGAAAATAACTGATTAATTAATTGATTGTAAAAATAATTGTTGGTTGCAGCCATAGCCAACCACCATCAACAATAGGAAGGCAACAGGCTTTGGCAAATTAAAACACAATTAATAATTTAACGGGTGTATGTATAATTTTGACACTGTGATGAGTTCCTCAACCTCAAAATATTTTAAGTCTTGTGCACCCAATTCTTGATATATTCACTTTGTACTGAACTTTTAGAGATTTAACGCACAGAAAGAATTTTCATTGGCACCACTACAATTTTATTTTTAGCATTTAAATAGGGGATTCATAATATGACATTACCAATAAGATCAAAGTTCATGTTGTTTAGAAAAAAAATTTATAAGAATTTCCCCTGAAGAGGAAAATTTCAGAAGAACAGATGGCCTTGAACTACTTATGGTAGCAACACATACTGTTTATGATAGTGACCATAGGGAAATCATAGATTATATGGGGCTTTCCCTGACTTGAGTGAAGGATGCAGTCAATCAAAGTAGAGATGCAGGTGACGTCTACTGGCTGATGTCTCTCTGGCTGCTAATCCAATATAGCAGAAGACGCTCCAAAACCGCTGCGTTTCTCTATAAATCTAACATGTTTCTTAAATATTATGTAAAGGTAGCAAGAAATAAACACTTGCAAATCTATGAATGCTCTTCTTGTAACCAGATAACACCTCTGAAGTGATTTAGAAGACATCTCATGGACGTCAGCATGCATGCTACATGCGCATCCCCCGAGGTCAAAGTTAAGGGCCCCTTCACACAGTGCAAATTTGGTCAAAGTGCACATGAAGCAGGAATTGTATACAATACGTGTAAAATCATAGCTGCCTCTAATACCTCATACACCTGTTGCTACAACTATTTGCACACACCAGTGGCTGAAAGACAGTGTGTGCCCTGTGCGAGCCCACTGAACCCTCTCGCGGCAGGTGTCAGCCAAATTCCAGCTGACACACACAAACATCTAACACCGCTCGTGGGGCACTCAGAAAACGTGTGGCCATTCACACTATCATCACGAAAACAGTCAGCAGACGATCATTATCAAGCTGGATGTGAAATTTGTCTAAGTGCCCCACGAGTGTGGCTTTGCAAAACAGCAACACACGAGGTGCCAGAGAGTCGGTTCCCCCAGCGTGTGGCGCGTGTATGAATCACGTGTTGTTGCACACACCCCCCCCCATCCATAAACATGTGGTGCCGGGAGGGGGGAGTGCACTTACATGAGCTGCTGATATATGGATGTACAGATGGTGTGTTTGTGTGTGCGCTGAACTGACAGGGGGTGTGTCCACCCACAGCACGCACATCGACAGGTGACAATGGACCGTCAGATCATAACACACAGTGGGCGATCTGACTGTCACATCACCCACATGAGCTCTGTTCCACATGGACATGCACGCAGGGCCGGCTGGACACACTGGACCAGTAGATGTGGACATGATAACAGCGCACTGCTTCATTAATGTCATTTCATGACTGTACATCTGTGACCATGGGTCATCTACAGAGGAACGGATGGTTCATACTTGATAAGAGGGTTTTTTTTAATGGTGTGTGGTTTTATTTTATTTTTTTAAAATACATCCATCTCTTTGTTGATTTCAGGGATTTCCCGCACTGTTTACAGGCCAGTGATGGTAGTGCAGTGGTAAAGTTTCAGGCTGGTAATCAGTAAAGTGCAGGTATGAATCCTGTGGGTGGCATGTATTTTTTTTCCCACAGCAGCGGTGCAATGTGGTTCCACAGGTACCAGCTGGTTTTTATTTATTCCACAGCAGCGGTGCAATGTGGTTACACAGGTACCAGCTGGCTTTTATTTATTCCACAGCAGCAGCGTGATGTGGTTACACATGCTCCAGTTGCTCGCACTGTGTTCATGCACAAGCATGCATGACACCTTCGCAGCAGGGTCATACACACCTGCACGTCAGCGCGATGTTTTCGTGGTTCGCTAATTCGAACTGTTTGCGCTGTTTCACCATAATTTGACCAAATTCACACTATATATGAAGGGGCACTTACTTCCATTTTTTTTCAAAAGTTCCTGCAAACAGCATTAAAAGTAAAATAAAATATTAGTTGGGCACTCTGATGGGCAAACAGGGTCTCTTTGTGATGTCATAAAGCCAGTCGAAGTACAAGAAAAAGAAAAATGGAAAACATTTCTTTAAGCTTTTGAATTCGATCAAGATCAGATCAAAGTTTTGCATGGAATTCCTTCTCCTAATTTTGGAGTTATTATGTACCCTAAGACAAAATGAAGAAAAGAAAAGAAACCTCAGTAGAAATCAAGCAGCGTAACCTCTTCACTGTCCATCGTTATAAACTTCCCAGACTTCACGGCATTCTTTTGAGATACAGCATTTTTTCAAACAATCGATTAGTCTGTGGACAAAATGATTTTGGACTGTTTTGATTACGGATTATTTCTTTGTCATTAAGGCAAGAAACATAATAACAAACTGACTGGTTTCAGCTTCTCATGTGTGCACTGTGCATAATTGTCTGCTGCTGATGTTGTGTGGGCCGCTAAAGAGGAGGTACTGCTGGCCCACCACCACCAGATGGCGCCCTGCTTGAAGTGCGGACTTCAAGCACGAGAGGGCGTCATAGCAACCGGGAGTGACAGCTGTCACTCGCCATCAGCACCAGCTGTCACTCATCCACATCACCACCACCATAAAGGCCGGACTGCAACTCCACCTCCCCGCCGAGAAATCAGCTACCTTGGAGGTAATTTCTCTGCTAAACTTAACTCTGAATAATAGTCTGATCTCATTTGCAGCCGTTTTCCTGTGACGGGTTCCTTATCTGCTGTATTGGCGTTTGGTGTGGACTGCGACGGCTTCGCCTCCCACCCCAACCAGATAAGTGGTTTTCACAGGAGCTGTCCGAGTGTGTTATTGGAGGTGGAGGTTCTCCCTCCTTACTGAACACAGACTGTGGGATTACTGAGTGTGCGTACTCACACTCACCTGTGCTGTTTCTGTTCTCTGCCAGCCGTACCAGGTCTGACAGCTGGAGACGGTGACCACCTGGGGACCCAGGACTTGGCGGCTCCGGTGTTCTTCAGATCCGTTGGCGGTGAGGGCCGTGTGGGATCCGGCTCGGTTCTGGACGGGCGTCTCCTATCCTCAAGCCTGCCCACACGTCACCCAACGTGTAATTGACTATAGTCTAAAACTGATTGTTGTCTGTATTCCGTTGTGCACAATTTACAACATTAAATTGTTACTGTTTGGCTTATCCATTGCCCGTTCATTTAACACCCCCTGTTGTGGGTCCGTGTTCCTACACTTTCACAACAGGATTTCTCGGCCAGCGTCATGGATCCCGAGGGGCGTCAACCATGGCTTGAACAGCCAATGGAAGAGCGAGGTGCACAGGTGCCAGCAGGAGGCGTGTTAGGTGAGCTGCAGCACATCTTAACCGTTTTTACTGCTCGGTTGGACTTAGTTACCGAGCAGAGCATTGTTCTCAATCGAAGGATGGAGGCTCTCACCGCCCAGGTGGAAGCGCATGCTCAGGGCGCTGCTGCAGCACCTCCTCCTGCTGACCGAATGCCAGAGACAGACATTCCACTTGTCGTTCAATGAACCCCCCACCTTCCCCTGAAGCATACATAAGCCCTCCGGAGCCGTACGGAGGCTGTGTTGAGACGTGCGCGGACTTCTTGATGCAGTGCTCGCTCGTCTTTTCACAGTGTCCCGTCATGTACGCATCAGACGCCAGCCGGGTGGCTTACGTTATAAATTTGCTTCGAGGAGCGGCACACGCCTGAGCTACGGCGCTCTGGGAGCAGAATTCACGGCTCCTAACGATTTACACTGAGTTTGTGAGGGAGTTCCGACAGGTGTTCGACCACCCTCATAGAGGCGAGTCCGCTTCAAGCGTGCTGCTGTCGATAAGACAGGGGTGTCGAAGCGCAGCAAAGTATGCAGTCGACTTCCGCATCGCGGCAGCACGAGCCAGCTGGAATGCTGTTGCGCGCCGCGCCGCCTTTGTAAACGGACTGTCTCTGGTCCTTAAGGAGCACCTGGTGGCGAAGGACGAGCCGTGGGATTTAGACGGGCTTATCGACCTGGTTATACGGTTAGACAATCGATTAACAGAACACCGACGGGAGCGAGACGAAGGGCGTGGTCAGGCACAAGCCGTCCCTCTTCCTCCCGGGTCCGAAAGGGAGCCGACTTCCCCACGCTCCACAGCCAGGGCTCTCCACGTGACGACAGCTCCCCCTGCTGACATTGCTATGGAAATGAGCAGGGCCAAAAAGCGATCAGATCAGAGACAAAGGAGGCTGATCCGTGGAGAGTGTTTTCTCTGCAGCTCAACCGAGCACACACAGAGAGAATGCCCCAAACGACCGAAACAGCAGCACTCATCCTTAGAGACTGGGCTAAGGGTGGGTCACAATACCCACGCGGGGAGACCCCGAAAATCTGCACATATCCCAGTCACGATCCTGAGTGGGGATCTAACCCTTCACGCCCCAGCACTGGTGGACACGGGGTCAGAGGGGAATCTGCTGGACAGCAGATGGGCAAAGGAGGTTGGGCTCCCTCTAGTGGCCTTACCGTCACCATTGTCGGTGCGGGCACTAGATGGCACCCTTCTTCCACTAATCACACACCAGACACAGCCCGTGACTTTGGTTGTATCTGGTAATCACAGGGAGGAGATTGTGTTTTATGTAACACCTTCTACCTCCCGAGTGATTTTGGGTTTTCCATTGGTGTTAAAACACAATCCCCGGATTGATTGGCCGTCTGGGGTTGTGGTTCAGTGGAGTGAAAGCTGCCACCGGGAGTGTTTAGGATCCTCGGTTCCACCCGGTGTGATAGCTAAGGAGGAGGTTTTAGTCCCCCCCAATCTGGCGGCGGTGCCAGCCGAGTACCATGACCTTGCTGACGTCTTCAGCAAGGATCTGGCACTCATGCTGCCCCCACACCGTCCGTACGATTGTGCCATTGATTTGATACCGGGCGCTGAGTACCCGTCCAGCAGGCTGTACAACCTCTCACGTCCGGAACGCGAATCAATGGAGACTTACATCCGGGACTCGTTAGCTGCCGGGTTGATCTGGAACTCCACCTCCCCGATGGGTGCTGGTTTCTTTTTTGTGGGCAAAAAGGACGGCAGACTCCGTCCATGCATTGATTACAGAGGGCTGAACGAGATCACGGTTCGCAACCGATACCCGTTACCTCTGTTGGATTCAGTGTTTATGCCCTTGCATGGAGCCCAAATTTTCACAAAATTGGATCTTAGGAATGCTTATCACCTGGTTCGGATCCAGGAGGGAGACGAGTGGAAGACGGCATTTAACACCCCGTTAGGTCACTTTGAGTACCAGGTCATGCCGTTCGGCCTCACCAATGCGCCCGCAACGTTCCAAGCGTTGGTTAATGACGTCTTGCGGGACTTCCTGCATCGGTTTGTCTTCATATATCTAGACGATATTCTTATCTTTTCTCCGGATCCTGAGACCCATGTCAAGCATGTACGTCAGGTCCTACAGCGGTTGTTGGAGAACCGGCTGTTTGTGAAGGGCGAGAAGTGCGAGTTCCACCGCACTTCTTTGTCCTTCCTGGGGTTCATAATCTCCTCCAACTCCATCGCCCCTGATCCGGCCAATTGTTGCGGCGGTGAGAGATTGGCCCCAACCAACAAACCGTAGGAAACTGCAACAGTTCCTTGGTTTTGCAAATTTCTACCGGAGGTTCATCAAGGGCTACAGTCAGGTAGTTAGCCCCCTGACAGCCCTGACCTCCACAAAAGTCCCCTTCACCTGGTCGGATCAGTGCGAAGCCGCATTTAGGGAGTTGAAAAGCTGGTTCTCGACTGCACCAGTTCTGGTGCAGCCCAATCTCAATCGCCAGTTTGTAGTTGAAGTGGACGCCTCTGACTCAGGGATAGGAGCCGTGCTATCCCAGAGCGGGGAGTCCGACAAGGTTCTCTATCCATGTGCCTACTTTTCCCGCAGGTTGACCCCGGCTGAAAGGAACTATGACGTCGGCAATCGGGAATGTCTTGCGGTGAAGGAGGCTCTTGAGGAGTGGAGACACCTGTTGGAGGGAGCATCGGTACCATTTACGGTTTTCACGGACCATCGGAACCTGGAGTACATTCGGACCGCCAGGCGCCTGAACCGCAGGCAAGCCCGCTGGTCACTGTTTTTCGGGCGTTTTGACTTTCGGATCACCTACGGCCCCAGGACGAAAAACCAACGATCTGACGCCCTGTCCCGGGTGCATGAAGAGGAGGTCAAGACCGAGCTGTCCGACCCGACGGAAACCATCATCCCTGAGTCCACTGTCGTGGCCACCCTCACCTGGGATGTGGAGAAGACTGTCCGGGAGGCCCTGACATGGAGCCCGGACCCGGGGACAGGTCCGAAGGACAAATTGTACGTCCCACCAGAGGCCAGGGCTGCGGTCCTAGACTTCTGTCACGGTTCCAAGCTCTCCTGTCATCCAGGGGTGCGAAGGACCGTGGCAGTGGTCCGGCAGCGCTTCTGGTGGGCGTCTATGGAAGCCGACATCTGGGAGTATGTCCAGGCCTGCACCACCTGTGCCAGGGGCAAAGCCGACCACCACAAGGCCCAAGGCCTCCTCCAGCCTCTGCCCGTGCCTCATCGCCCCTGGTCTCACATCGGCCTGGACTTTGTCACGGGCCTCTCGCCGTCCCAGGGCATGATTACCATCCTCACGATAGTGGACCGGTTCTCCAAGGCGGCCCACTTCGTGGCCCTCCCGAAGCTCCCGACGGCCCAGGAGACTGCAGACCTCCTGGTCCACCATGTCGTGCGTCTGCATGGGATTCCATCGGACATTGTCTCGGATCGTGGTCCTCAGTTCTCCTCCCAGGTTTGGAGGAGCTTCTGCAGGGAACTGGGGGCCACCATAAGTCTCTCATCCGGGTACCATCCCCAGACGAACGGGCAGGCAGTGCGGACGAATCAGGAACTGGAGCAGGCCCTCCGCTGTGTGACCTCCGCGCACCCGACGGCCTGGAGTGACCATCTGGCCTGGATCGAGTACGCTCATAATAGCCAAGTATCGTCTGCTACCGGCCTCTCCCCGTTTGAGGTGTGTTTGCGGTACCAGCCCCCATTGTTCCCGCTAGTGGAGGGAGAGGTCAGGGTGCCCTCGGTCCAGGCCCATCTGAGGAGGTGCCGTCGGGTGTGGCGTACCGCCCGCTCTGCCCTGCTCAAAGCCCGGACGAGGGCCAAGTACCATGCAGACCACCGGCGTGCCCCGGCCCCTACGTATCAGCCTGGGCAGGAGGTTTGGCTTTCCACGAAAGACATTCCCCTGCAAGTGGAATCCCCAAAGTTAAAGGACAGATACATTGGACCTTTCACCATAACCAAAATCCTCAGTCCAGCCGCAGTGAAGCTGGCAGCTTCAGCTTCACTGCGGATACATCCGGTTTTCCATGTGTCACGTATCAAGCCTCACCACGTTTCACCCCTCTGTACCCCCGGACCGGCGCCGCCTCCTGCCCGGATCATCGACGGGGAGCCGGCTTGGACTGTGCGCCGGCTCCTGGACGTCCGTCGGAAGGGCCGGGGGTTCCAGTATTTGGTGGACTGGGAGGGGTATGTACCCGAAGAACGCTCCTGGGTGAAGAGGAGCTTCATCCTGGACCCGGCCCTCCTGGCCGACTTCTAGCGGCGGCACCCGGACAAGCCTGGTCGGGCGCCAGGAGGCGCCCGTTGAGGGGGGGTCCTGTTGTGTGGGCCGCTGAAGAGGAGGTACTGCTGGCCCACCACCACCAGATGTCGCCCTGCTTGAAGTTCGGGCTTCAAGCACGAGAGGGCGTCATAGCAACCGGGAGTGACAGCTGTCACTCGCCATCAGCACCAGCTGTCACTCATCCACATCACCACCACCATAAAGGCCGGACTGCAACTCCACCTCCCCGCCGAGAAATCAGCTACCTTGGAGGTAATTTCTCTGCTAAACTTAACTCTGAATAATAGTCTGATCTCATTTGCAGCCGTTTTCCTGTGACGGGTTCCTTATCTGCTGTATTGGCGTTTGGTGTGGACTGCGACGGCTTCGCCTCCCACCCCAACCAGATAAGTGGTTTTCACAGGAGCTGTCCGAGTGTGTTATTGGAGGTGGAGGTTCTCCCTCCTTACTGAACACAGACTGTGGGATTACTGAGTGTGCGTACTCACACTCACCTGTGCTGTTTCTGTTCTCTGCCAGCAGTACCAGGTCTGACAGCTGGAGACGGTGACCACCTGGGGACCCAGGACTTGGTGGCTCCGGTGTTCTTCAGATCCGTTGGCGGTGAGGGCCGTGTGGGATCCGGCTCGGTTCTGGACGGGCGTCTCCTATCCTCAAGCCTGCCCACACGTCACCCAACGTGTAATTGACTATAGTCTAAAACTGATTGTTGTCTGTATTCCGTTGTGCACAATTTACATTAAATTGTTACTGTTTGGCTTATCCATTGCCCGTTCATTTAATGCCCCCTGTTGTGGGTCCGTGTTCCTACACTTTCACAACAGCTGAACTGGTTTTACCTGTTCCAAAGCAAAACTGATTTCAACTTTTTTATTAAATTAATGTGGCACCATTTAACATAAACTGTGTTTATTTCAACCTCAAACACATCACCTTAGCTTCTGAAAATTGGCCTTTTTTTCCCGTGTTTAATATTTTAGAAAGTAAGCTGTTAACTGGTTCATCAAAAATCTAAAAGCATGAATCAATCCTGACTCATTAACTGCAGACTCGTTATAAACATACCTGCATTATGTGGTGTAAGAACATATTTAATAACCTGCTGTGTGAGTCATAATGAGGGGACATGCCGGCCTTTTCAGTCTCTGGGCATGTGTCTGTGTGCACGCACGCACACATTCAGATCAGCGAGCTCCAGCGTCGTCTCCTCTTATTTCACAAGAGTGGAAAACTCAGAGTCAGCACACTAGCAAGACACTCCGCTGGACGAGGAGCAGGACACACATCTCCAGCTACACAGTGTGAAGAGAACAGGGGGGAGAAAAAGAGTGGATGTTTGTGGTCATGCATGTGCACACGTGCCAAAGTGTGCACTGGCGTGATAACAAGACCTGTGAACAGTGCAAAGAGGCAACAGACCAACAAAGAGAGACAAAGTGTGTGCAGAAAAGTGAACTCAGCATAAAAGAAGTCAGTCTCTGCAGCATTCCACGCTATGTGTGCATGCACAGGCATGTAGCATGCTGTGGAAGACAACCTATCAACAACTGTCAACGAGAATTTAATCAAGAGGAACATGATTTGTTTCATGTGCTGCCATGTATGGACTGTACGACGGCGTTTTAGGGCCACATTGTTTGTTTTTTTCATATTAATATTACAAGAATAAAGTCGTAATATTCCGAGAAAAAAAACTCATAATTTAATCAATCAATCAATCAATTTTATTTATATAGCGCCAAATCACAACAAACAGTTGCCCCAAGGCGCTTAATTAATTTAATGAGAATAAAGTCATAGTTTTACGAGAAAAAACTTGTACCAGCCATCTCCTACACAATGAAAGAGGCAATTTCGGGAGCTACTAATGGTCGGAACTACAGGCGACGTCCATGTGGCTCCTCCTGCGGAATAAACACATTTTCTTGGATATTCTTTTCAAAGTTCTGGTACTAATGATAATGTGCTGCAGATTGGAAAAAAAAATAAAGAACATCGAGAGGTGGTGGTGTAATGATTCGCACATTAGCCTGTGATGCCAGCAATCCGGGTTCGAATCTTAATTGCAGCCATGCTCCAAGCTGGCAGTTTCAACAGGAGTGCTGGGGAGGAGTGAGAGACGAGTTCCGTGGGTCCTTTAGGAAACAACCTTCGGGCTTTCGTCGGCTACCCATGTTAAAAATGAACCTCTATCGCTCCTCCTTATTTATAAAACCTATACTGAAGTACAACTTAAAGCGCTCCACAGATCTCATTTTGAGATGCAGAGTTTTTCTCTCATAAAATTACATCTTTATTGTTGTAATATTATGACTTTATTCTCGTAATATTACAAGTTTTTTGTCATAATATTACAACTTTATTCTCATAATATTACGACCTTGTTCTCCAAGTCGTTAAAAAAACTCAATGTGGCCCTAAAACGCCGTTGTAGGACTGGACTGTATTTTCTGGTGTATAATTTTTTTTTTTTTACTGTTACTATTATATAGGGTTTTCTGATGACTCAAAGATGAAACAAAATAAACTCCAATAGTGAGAGAATAAATTTCAAAATAATACACTGCAACAATACACAAAAATCTCAAACTGAAGAGCTGATCATACAAAAAAAAGGTGCGACCTATATTCTGGTGCAGCTTATTCACTGTAAAATACGGTATGTTATATTATTTGATAAATTTATAGCATGCATTATTGTGTGTGTGTATATATATATATATATATATATATATATATATACACACACACACAGCAAGTAAAATAAGTATTGAACACATCACCATTTCTTGGTAAATATATTTCTAAAGACGCTACTGACATGACTTTTTTACCAGATGTCAGTAATGATCAAAATAATCCACACATACATAGAAATCAAACTATAGAAACCCATAAATTAAGTTACAGTGCATCCGGAAAGTATTCACAGCTTCAGTTTGACCACATTTTATTATGTTACAGCATTTTTCCAAAATGGAGAAATTTAACTTTTTCCCCTCAAAGTTCTACACACAATACCCCATAATGTTGGCTGTCTAGAAACGTCCTACTTTTAAACTCTGATAAGACTGAAATGATGGTTCTTGGTCCAGTGAGACATCGGCATCAATTTGACCAGTTAACACTCAGCCTAGGCTCCTGTGTCATACATCACACTGACAAAGTGAGGAACCTTGGGGTAATTTTTGATCCTACATTGTCCTTTGACCTCCACATCAGAAATATTACTAGGACTGCTTTCTTCCACCTACAAAATATAGCTAGGATTCGTCCCATCCTGTCTATGTCTGATGCTGAGACCCTGATCCATGCGTTTATCTCTTCTAGATTGGACTACTGCAATGTTCTATTTTCTGGTTTACCACAGTACATCATTAGGGGTCTCCAATTGGTTCAAAATGCTGCAGCCAGACTTTTGACACATAGTAGAAAGTTCGACCACATTACACTATTTTGGCATCCCTTCACTGGCTTCCTGTCCCAGTGAGATCAGATTTTAAGTTTCTGCTACTAGTCTATAAAATTGTTCATGGACTGGCACCTGCCTACCTAGCTGACCTAATTAAACCTTACGTACCGGCCCGGGCTTTGCGTTCTCAGGATCCAAGACTACTTTGTGTCCCTAAGGTGAATAAAAAGTCTGCAGGTCACAGAGCTTTCTCTTATTGTGCCCCTGTTCTATGGAATGATCTCCCTGCGTCAATAAAACAGTTAGATTCTGTGGAAACTTTCAAGTCCAGACTTATCCACTTATTTTCCCTTTAATATGGCTAGCATACTGGTATAGTTTGTTTTACACTTTTTACTCTTTTAATTCATTTTATTAGTAAACAGAGCATGCCACGGCCTCAACTTTACCTAAATTCTGGGTCTTTTAGTGAAGTTTAGAGCTAGTGGCCAGCAATCACCTCAGTATTTCTTCTGTTTTTCTTGTTGTTTAATGCTGGCAAATTATACTGTATTTCTTGTCTTTCTGATGCCTGATTCTGTTTTTTTCTCTCTGTTTAAGGTGCAGCTCCATCCAGAGATGGGAGTTGTATTTGTGCTGGAGACCCTCCTGCCCTGTGCACCAACTGCATTTCCTGTATATTTGTTTTGTGAATTGTTCTGTGAATTGCTCTGTAATTTATGTTTGTAGCATGGCCCAAGCAGAGGGTCATCCCTTTGAGTCTGGTCTGCTTGAGGTTTCTTCCTCAGAGGGAGTTTTTCCTTACCACTGTTGCTCTGGGGGTTAGTAAGGTTAGACCTTACATGTGTGAAGTGCCTTGAGGCAACTCTGTTGTGATTTGGCGCTATATAAATGAAAATAAACTGAAAATTGAAAATAATGACAACATGAGAAAGGTTTCCTTGACATTTTTGCAAATTTATTAAAAAACTAAGAAATCACACGTGCATAATTATTCACATCCTTTGGTCAATAAATGGTAAAAAGGACTGCATTTATATAGCACTTTTCCATATGCATCCGACACTCAAAGTGCTTTACAATTATGCCTCACATTCACCCATTCACACTGTTAGGAAAGATGACTTTAAGCTTGCTTTCAGCTTGTTTTCATCTTGGAATATAATACGAGCCATGGAATTAATATACATGCTGTTGGATTAAACTGCACAGTGTTTGGTACCTCCCAGGAGTAAGTGAGGTCATACCGGACTTTTCCATTGCAAATGGGGAGGCCCACGGAATGAACTCGGTGGTGAAGACGAGGGAATATGTCTAAGAATGATTGGTGGACGTCCGGATGGAGGCAGTGAGCAGCTAGACGAATCTCCTCGCAACCAGCTTAAACAACCTTTGTGCAGCCCTGCCGGGTAATACCCATGGAGACACAAAGGTTGGACCCCAGAGACGGAGAGCTGGTTTTACAAAAACACACTCATTGGAGGGTGAGCGTGTGCCGTGTATCTAAAAAGCAGGATCTGACATGTGGCGCCCGAACAGGGACCTGACAAAGTGTAGTCAGGTCCGAGGAAGAATCCTGGCCAAAGGAGAGTCTTTGCCATTGGGTAGGTGGAAAGCCTCTGAGTAGATCACCAATGGAGACAGTGTTGTGGAGAGTGTCGGCTGATGGCCTGTATAGGTCCAGTAACGGCTTGAAACATATTTGTCCTCCAGAGGTGTGAAAATTTGGAGGCGACCACCAGAAGGACGAAGTAAAGACAACAGGGGTAAGTATCCCAGGGAGCTGGGATCAAGGACAAGAAGCAGATGTGTCACTGCTGGATCGTCTGGATGGGGACGAGAAGCAGACGGGGATAGCCTGCTGGATCGTCACGAAACGACGAGGAAGGGAAGCAGGCGAGGGAGCCTGCTGGATTGGATCGTCAAGAAAGCAGGTATGAGAGTATACCGTGCAAAATGGTGATCTACAAGAGAGAATAGGATCATCAACCCGTGAGGTTCCTGAGGGGAGAAGCGGGGAAAGGAGCGACTGAAGAGGAGCAGTTAAGTTGAATCCTGAGGTCAGCGCTGAATAGCCAAGTAGTCTGTCACTCATCCCTGACTCAAGGCGCCAAGAGAGGCTTTGAGAGGCAGACGACTCGAGACGACAAGGACCATAGCTGAAGTCAAGGAGACGACAGTGGTGGAATCGACAATCTCAGCAACCGAGAGAATAAAGGGAGGACAATCATTACGAAACAGTAAGTTTAGTATTAAGAACAAGCAGTGAAAATATGGCTGAAGGAGAGCCAGGACCCGTAGCAAACCCTGAATCCGAACATGAAGGGGGAAAAGAAGTGGATTTCCGGCCACACAGAGTGGTATTGTATGGACGAGGATATGATACTTGGGCAGAAATATGCCATAGATCAAAAGTGTGGAAACTGATGAAGAATGTTTCAAAGAAGATATGGCAGAAACTATACACACATTAGGGATATATTATCCAGGTAAGCATAAGGAGGGGCAGATCCTGGCCGTTTTGGGGAGCCCACCAGTCCCAAAGGACAAGATGGGGACCAGAGAGTGGCTTGAATGGTGGTGCAAACTTCTCGGAGAAGAGTGGAAAAGAGGACAAATCACCACCTTAATAAGCCCCGAGAAAAGTTATGACTCCGTAGTAAAAATGACAGCTGGGTTGTTGGAAGTAGAGACAGTCCTGGTTGATGTTAAAGCAAAATCAGCGTCCGTATATGCTGAGTTTAAGTCCATGGCAGAACGGCTAAAAGGGTTAGGAAGAATGCTTAAGGAACAATATCCTATAATGTAAGATATAAGTGGAAGTCAGATCCTCGATAATGAAGACGAAGGCAAGATAGACTCCCAGGCCGAATCTGAACAAAGTGATGAGGAACACAACCCAGAGGTAGGTGGAGATGAATCGATATCCCCGGGAGGTCCTAATCCTGGGGGAAATGGTCAAGAATATAAAAGCCCGGACCAGCTCCACACAAGCTTTGACCCAGAGTGGCCAAATTTGCCCTTGGGAAGTGTGAGAGGAACAACCTCAACAGTTAGAAAACAGACAGAACGCCTGGTTGAGCAGGATAAAAGATGAAGAAACCTTCAGGGAGTGTCTGGACAGATACTCCATCAATCGCTGGAATGTGGGCCCAGAAGCTTGGGACAGCTTAAAGCTGAAGAATGTGTTGCCGGACCGAGTTACCATATTAAAGAGGAAGGGCGTTCGCAGGAGATCTTTAGAAAATCTAAGGCAAAAACCCACCATGTATACACTGAATCTGACTACATGGAGGAATTGGACCCTATGCCCAAAGGAACTAAAAAAATGGTGGCCCAAGATGGAAGACGGGCATATCATTATTTTGGCAGTCCTTGGGATATAGATGGAGATAGTCTCATTGTCTTCACAAATCCCAGACTGAAAATTGCCAACGGAAAATTCCGAGCAAAGCTCAAGGAGCGGGCAGGCAGAGAATACCAAGAAGAGCTTAAGAATATAAAGGGGAGAGATCTGGACAGAAGATCGATGGTGATAACAAGCGCACCACGAATGGCTTATCATGCACTCATACATGTGCCCTTTGAAAGCTACCCAGGGAGAGAAAATTCGATCGAATACATGGAAGAAATGCTGAAAACTCTGGGAACAGCTATTGATTTGGCCAAAGAACGCCAGCATGGGCGGGTGGTGATATGTGTGGACGGATTACGATCTGGACATATGACATGGGAAGAGGCAGAAAGGTTGCCATGGCAGCCGTGAACCTACACATGCGTACCCCAGGAGCATGGGGATCAATGAGAGAAATTGTGGTGGTCACTAGCAATGAGCAGGAGCAAGATCGAGTGAGAAGGACACTTGAAGTGGTGAACCTAGGACCAAGTAGAGCAGGTCCAAGGAAGGGTGCAGTTGGAGCTAGTGGAATGGCAACTAGTCCCCCGCTAGTGATGCAGTCCATCCCCACGGCGACAAGTGAGAAAAGATCAGTTCATGCTGTGGGAGTGCAGCAATTAAGGATTAAAACCCCACGACCAACATTAAAACGAGTTACAAGTTGGCTCCAGACTATCATACACCCCACAAGCTCCCAATCTCGGATGAGAGAGCCTTTCCAGGCTCCTTCACCGGATAATGGAGAAGAGGATCCTATATTCATTCCTCTACCTGTCGGAAATACCAAAGCATCGGGGTTACCCCGAAAGTCGGAACAAAACAGGGACCCACAACCACGAGACCCACGTCCTTCCCATGAATCTGATATGGATGATGACCAGGAAAGAGAGTCTGAAGAGGAGATCAATCCACAAGACTCGGAAGAGGACGAACCGCTATCTGTGGTAGTGGAAAGAGAAGTCTCACGCCCAGAACTACGAACTGGACGCTACAGAGGACGAAAGAAAGAAGTTGGGGTGTATAATGTGCGTGTAGCATCAGAGAGAATTGCAAGAGATATCAGGATTAACCCAGTGGAGACCCAAGATAAGCGACAAACCTATGCTCCAGAAGTTGGGCAAACTGGGTATGACATCCCAGAAGAGTGGATTGAGCGACAAGATGAAAAGAAAACTCTTGAGGTAACAGCAACTGTTGGAGAGTGGGCTAATATACTAATGTGGCCCTTCTATCCTACACTGACTGCCTGTAAAGAGTTAACAAATAACTTCAGAGTCGCCTATTTAGGCGTTGCCCATGATGTGATGTTGAGAAAACTAAAAACAGCAGCTTTACACTGGTCAAGGCAAGTGTTGAGAGAAATTAATGAAGAAAATCTGGATGATGAGGGAGAAACAATTCCACCATCGTCAGGATTACAAGCGAGCCTCCCAAATCAGGACTTTCCAGCTGAAATTCAAGCAGACGGCAGGGAATTCCGTGAATTCAAGAAATTAAAGATGCTGGTGAGAGAAAGAACCAAATGAGGACCTAAAGGACTATTTGAAAGAAGTGTGGCCCCTTATTGACAGAGCTTCTAACAGCGAAGAGGGTAAATCTATGTGGCTGGCCCAAGTTACCAGTCAACCCATCAGTCGGGGTGAACCAGCACGAAACCATTATGCCAGGTTAGTGTTGGAAGATCCCAATGATGAAGATTCCCATATTGCTCGAGCTAAAGCTGGACTAGACAAAGGTCAAACATTAGTTCAAGTGTGGCATGGGCTAAAACAGATGATTTTGCCACAACGCTATGTTAGGGCACTGAGAGAGGTCACTAAGGGAAGAAGAGGGGAGCTAACCTTTGTGAAAATGCCCATAGACGGCACTACAGTCCCACAAATGGACGTGGTGGTGAAGAGCTGGGATTTGGAGCAGCAGTTCTATGAAGAAAAGAGAAAGAAGGAGAGCACACTGAGATCAGGACAAAAACCGGTGGGAATGGAGAAAAGAAATTCAGTGCCCAAACCACCACCTCCTCAGCCGCATCAAACACCACAGAGGAATAATCAAAGGCCTCCAGCTGGACAATGGAGCTCTCGGCCGAGAGGTCCACCACCTCCACCACCACAATCGCGACCTACACCTGCACCTCGTAGTGGTGGCTATCTCCCTAAAGAGGAGTACGACAAATTAACTCCAGAACAAAGGAAAGCCCTCCAGGAAGTCCGCCAAGCCTCAGCGACAGCTGGAGGGCAGAAGAAGTAATGGCTTTGGAGGCGCGGGTCACACTAGACCATGCCTACTGGGAGGGGGACAATATCTACACTAATGTGGATGGAGAACCGTACCTGGTGGACACGGGAGCAAAGGTGTCCATGACCCGCAGAAGCCTCGAGACCAAGGGATACCTACTGATCCAGTATGCGAATGCGGCAATGGAGAAAAGACCATTTGGAATATGGAAAGGGGTAGTTTGGATAAAAGGCCCCTTTAATTTGATAACAGTCAAGGATTTGAGAGAACTGCATCGGCCCAAAAGGCTTCGAAGTCTAATAAGACGACGAGTGAAAAAATTCCAGGCAAGAGTTGTACGAATGGATATGACTCCAATTGGAAAGAGTCCGGTAAGCTGGTACAAAGAAGTGGATGTACCAGCTGTCACAGAAGAAAAGATTGGAGAAAGTGATTTCTCTGAAGCAGGAAAAGAAAAATTGAGGGAAATTATCTCCAAAGCTAAAGTAGCACGATTTAAAAATGATTGTGGAGATTTGGGAGTTAAATACATTCATGTCATCCAAGGAGGAGTACATCCACCGGTGCGACAATATCCCTTGAACCCTGGAGCGGTTGAGGAAATGGATAAAATAGTAAAAGAATTGGAAGCTTTGGGGATCATTCGAGTGGAATTGAATCCAATCACTAACAGCCCCATCCAAGCAGTTAAGAAGCCAGAGTCGGCAGGAGGAGGCTGGAGACCAGTAATCAACTTCAAGGCTCTCAATCGACGAACAATAGCCAATAGAGCGAGTTTGATAAATCCCCAAGGAGCACTGAAAACGCTCCACATTAAGAGATACAAATCATGCATTGATCTGGCAAATGGATTCTTTTCCCTGCGATTAGCAAAACAGTCACAAGGGAAAACAGCATTCACACATAAAGGGAAAAGTTATGTGTGGCAATGACTCCCGCAGGGATACAGAAATTCACCAAATGTGTTCCAAGCAGCAGTAATGGAAATATTAAAAGATCTGGGAGTAACAGTCTACATGTGTTTATCGCAGATGATGATGAAAATGAACACCTAATGCGGCTGCAAAAGGTGATACAGAAGCTCACAGAAGCTGGATTTAAACTCAACCTGAAGAAATGTCAGTTTGGACAATTCAAGGTTAACTATTTGGGATTCCAGGTATCATCAGACCTGGGATTCTCAGAAGTATACCGAGAAAAATTGAGTCAGATTAAACCACCGCAATCTGAGAATGACCTACAGAAAATATTGGGATTATGTAACTATGTGAGAGATCACGTTCCACACTATCAGAGATACGCAAAGCCCCTTTATGCTCGTCTCAAGAAGAAACCTAATGGACAAGAGCAAAAGCAATGGATTTGGACAGCTACAGATCAGGATTGCTTGGAAAAGCTAAAGAAAGCCATTCAAGATGCAGTTAGGCTGGAGCCGCGTAGTCTGACTACTCGCCTGCTAGCCGAAATAAGCTGTGAAGAAGAGGATTCGGTGGTAAAAGTGAGCAACGAAGGAGGGGGTATGGTAACTTTGTGGAGCTATACTCTGTCTTCAATTGAGAGAAAATATCCACCGGAAGAAAAAGAACTGGCAGTCCTGGCTAGATATTGGAGTGCGTTAAAAGAACTTGCACAAGGTCAGGGAATAAAAGTTATCACTCAAAGCCAAGTCCACCGGTTCCTAAGGAAAGGAACTATTGAGAGTACTAAAGCCACAAATGCCAGATGGGGAAGGTGGGAGGACATCCTGCTAGACCCTGAGCTGGAAATTGGGCCAAAACAGTCGGCGACAAAAAAGTTGCCGAAGGAGAGGCAACTCCCTATGGAGCCATACGACTGGACTATGTACACCGATGGGTCGAAGAAGGGTACAGGCAATATAGCTTATTGGGGCTATATTCTGAAGTATCAAGATAAGGAGAAATATCGTCAAAAAGGTCAAATGCCAGGGAGTGCCCAAGCTGGAGAAGTTACAGCAATACTGGAAGGACTCTTGGAGTTAAACAAGAGGAGAGTAAAAAGGGCTAAAGTGGTTACAGACAGTCACTACTGCGCACAAGCCCTGAAAGAGGACTTATCCATTTGGGAAGAAAATGGATTCGAGGGAGCTAAGGGGAAACCTGTAGCTCATATGGATTTGTGGAGGAAAATAGCCGAGTTGAGGCTAACAATGGACTTAGATGTGGTACATCAGAAGGCCCATGTAAAAGAAGGAGCACATTGGAGCGGGAACGAAGAAGTGGACCGCTATGTGCAGCTGAGAAAAGTCGTCGTTGTCGGGATCGAGAAGTGGGAACAGACACCCAAGGGAAGGGTAGTTCCAAAAGAGTCAGTGAAAGAAGTGGTGCTGGCCGTACATGAAGCGCTTGGCCATGCAGGCACCATTCCTACACGGAAGGAGCTGGAGAAGCTGCAACTTTGGATTCCGAGAAAAAAGTCTGCCGAGTCCTCAAAGACTGTGAAGTATGTGGTCGATACAATGCAGGACGACGAGGACAAAGGGTGGATGGTTTCACCATAAAGAGTACTGTTCCATGGGGATCAGTAGGCATGGATGTTGCCGGGCCCATGGGGGTGACCGGTAAGAAAGGAGAAAAGTATCTGTTGGTGCTTGTGGACTCTATGTCGGGCTATGTGACTGTTAAGCCTGTGAGAAAAGCCAACGGCAGCAGTGTGATCAGCATGTTGGATCAAGTGTGTTCAAATCTGGGGATACCTAGGGAGCTGAGAACAGACAATGGGACACATTTCCGTAATGCTCAGGTCGACCAGTGGTGCCAGGAAAATGGAGTAATGAGAATTTACTCGCCCCCATACACCCCTCAAGCAAATGGAGTTGTGGAAAGGGCTATTGGATTGGTGAAAAACTGGATTGGGAAGAATGCTAACACGAGGGAATGGAGTACTAAGGCCCTGGAAATTGGACAGGCCCTGAATGACCGCCATCGTGCCGGCAGGCCCACCCCTTCGCAAGAACTGAACCAACGCTCATTTTCGACACCGGAAGTGGGGCGGAGTCAGACTAAAAAGGATGGAGAACCAGAACCAAAGATCCCATTTAAGGTTTGGCAGAAGGTGTGGGTGAGAGCTCGAGATCACCTAACCAACACTGCTGTTAAACCTAAGTATGAGACCACAGATACAGTAGTGAAGATACTGGACAGCAACACAGTAGAATTGAAGAAGAAGGGAATCCAAGGAGTAGAGCAGCTGAAGCCAACTCCTAACTAGACGAAACCTGGAGCTAAACATGGCCAAAAACACCCAAGATCTTCCACCCTTCGTCAGAGTGGCCACTGTCAATGGGGTGGTTGCCTTAAGAAGAACAAAAACTGACCTCTGGGCAGGCAGAGCCCTGAAGAAACTATATCATGCAAAGAAAGGATTTTTATCTTGTGAAAAGGAGATATTACAATGGAAAAAAGTTGAGAATCACTGTGTGATTTGCCGCGAAGAAGTACCGCTGACGGTCCAATGGTCGGGACCTGGGGTTAGAAAACCCCCAATTCCAAATGGGGCAAAACATGAGTTCAAGCAAATACTTCACAAGCCGGTGAAGGTTTTGGATGCACTAGTATGTGGGTTATGCCGACTAGCCCAGTTGCCAAGAATGGTCTTTTACACCCAGTGGGATATACGTGGAGACGATGTGGATATGCAGGTGTGCTCATGCTATTGGAATGGACATGCGATCGAGTATTGCCTGGTGTGTAAAGCAAAAACTCATATGGGAAGACTACTGCATGTGGCAAGAGCAGAAGGATGGCAAGTGAGAAGGTTTTTGGACCCCCTGAGGACCTTTCACACCGATGAAGCCTGTTGGGCTAATCCTGCAGCAACAGTTGCACTTGATCAAGCTGAAGGGAATCAAGGCAGCAGTGACGTGGGTCCAACGGCACCAAGTGTCTATTTGATGTTGGAAACAACTACAGCAGGAGGAAGTGACCAAGCTGCAGGAAGTGGTGAGCGAAAGCCATCTTTGTTGCATAAAGCTATACATCAAAGTTGGTCCCATGATCCAGAGTATGGGCAAACTTATGACCCTCCAATAGACACAGTGCAAATTCCACTGGTGTTCAGAGTGTATAGAGATCCGGAGCGACCCGGATATACAGACATGATGGGAGGACTGACAGATGATCAACAGCAAAAAGCCAAAGAAGAAGGATGGATTGGCCCTTGGGAATTGACAATTTGGGCCAAATTGATAGAAGAAGTTCTAAAAACACCCAGAAATTCCACTGGAAGATGCAGAAGAGGTGCCACAAGAAAAAGGGGGCAGAGAAACCCTCATGTATTATTTTACCACTGGACTAGACGCCTGGGGAAATAAAGCGGCAAAACCGAAGAAGAAGTCAGCCGAGTACCACGTGACACCTGAAGAATGGGTGAGAAAGAGGAGGATACAATCTATGGGGGGAGTGGCTAGCAGAGCGGACACTCCTAGTAGGCTGGACCAAACACTTAGGGTGAGGCTCACAGTGCTGATGGTGTTGGTCCCCTATGTGGGGGTTTACTCTGTCGGGGCACATGTTGACCTCCTGGAGGAACAGCAGCAGTCGTTACCCGAACCGACTCAAGGTGAGGAAAAATCAGGAAAGCCTCAGAGTTGCTGGATGTTTCCCTCCATTTTCCGTGGGATAAGGAAGAAGTAAAAAGAAGCGGCTGTTTGGAAAAATGTCACAAGGACCAGATGTAAATAGACTACCCATTATTAATAATCGAGGAAGATTTGGACCCTATATACAATGTGGCATTGGTGCTGAGAAACTACACTTAAATTGGCCAGAAAAAGATTTTGATGAAGAAGACTGGGAACTAGCATCTAACGGATATTATGTCTCAAATTATGAATATAAAAGAGATGCCGACTTAACAGAGACAACAGGACAAAAATTACTTGCTGAACGAGTGCTTAGCGAGGAAAGTCTGCAGCATTGGTACATAATAGGATGCCGAAGAATACCCCAATCGGTTCCAAGATGTCCAAACACCTACTCCTGGATATTAAATGTGGTTTACCTACAACTCAAAGACCTGAGATTCACATTGAGATGGGAGATTAATTACGTTGAGCCACTCCAAGGAGTCTATGTTGAAATATACCTTAACCAGTGCTTGATCTGGACAACGAGCCCCAACATGCGACGTCAAATGTACAGACGACTGCAAGATCCAAGATATCACGTTTTAGATAACCAGACATTAAATTTGAGAGTTATCGATCAACCTCGGGCCTGTATGAGCTGCCTACCCCCAACCGTACCAACAATTTTTGTATATCAAGACTTCTTCTACCTGTACAAAAAAGGAGTCTGGAACTGTTGTCAAGCAAGGAAGATTCAGCTTCAAATTGAGCCTAAGGATCAAGAAGAGAAGCCTATAGTTCTCCTTTATCTAGCCTTATCACAGACCAGGTATTCTGGAAAACTGTTTTGGCAGCATTGGCAAGATCTATGGAACTATGTACCCCCACATCAGGTACAGAGGATCCCTGAAGGACCCCTCCCTAAACCTGAAAGGATAATTGTTACAATGTGGAAGTGGGCGTGGAAAGGAATGCATTCAGAGCTTAAGCACCCGTCTCCCATCTACACTCATCTCTTTAAGAGACAACGACTATTCCCTATGGTGGTGCATCTTGGGAGAAAGAGAAAGAAACCGATGGCGGAGTGACAACTCACTCTGAATCATGCTGCGGACCTTCAAACTGGATGAAAATAATGTAAACAGTCTACGATCCGGGCATGGAGGACTTACACCATACTTGGAATTACCCTACAAGAAAATATGTTTAAACTGGCCACAAAAGGATTACAAAGAGAAAGGATGGGTGCTGGGAACAGGAGGATACTTTGTAGATAATGATTCGTATAAAAGGACTGCTGACCTTGCAGAGCCTGGATTATACACTCCTCTGGAAGCTATCGTGGACAAAGTTGGACAACACTGGTATTGCCCTGGGGTCGGATGGAAGTTTTACCCAATTCCCCGGTGTCCAGACTCATACCCCTGCATCTTGAACGTAGTGCATGTACAAAAAAGGGGCTACAGGTTTAAAATAAGGTGGGGACCTAATTATGTTGATCCATTACAGGGAGTGTATGTGGATATTTGGCTTGGATCTTTCCAGATCTGGACCAGTAGTCCCTATATGTTTAAAATACTTCAACTACAAGAGGCACGTTCAACTTTTTATTTGATTGAGATCCAAACTTTGCCAATATGCACGACGGTACAGTATCTTGACATCGAGAAAGGCGGAAGTCTCCAACCTATTAGAAGTGGATGGCGAACCAGAGTACTAGTGGGGCTTTGGCAACCCACAAGGGCTATACTGATACGACTTAGCATAAAGTCGGGAAGAGGACTATTCCGGAGATTGACTCCTCTGTACTCTGTGATGGTGCAGTATGTCTACAGTGGAACGGCATATTGGGACGCCTATGAGGATATCTTGCACCTACGTAGAGAATTGAATCCTGCATCTTCACAGTGTTTCTACACACCCCAGGGACCACCGCCTGAAATGAAGGAGGTGACAGTCGTCACTTGGAAATGGGCGTGGCAAGGACTAGATATTAGACCCTCATGGCCATCTCCCTTGTTAGTCACCCTTCTTCAGCAACGAGCATCAAGCGTTTCTGTTGGGAACACGAGACAAACAACAGCACCTAAGATCATCTATCTCCCAGATGGAAGGACCACGGGAAGACAGCGTGATCACCACGCAACCTCAAAGAACCAACGAAAGACCAAGAGAAGAGGAGTTTGGCATCGAAATGCCACTACTGCAACGACCCCAAAAGCTGGAGCCGCTGCCACCAGTACCAAGTGAATTCTACTACGAAAATGTTGGAAGAAAGCAGCAGCAACAAAGCCAGCCGCGAAAGAAAAAGTGCCTCCAATGTTGGAGTTGGATGGCTAGAGTTACAGCATTATTAGTCAGCGTTGCTGTACTTCTAGTTATCCTGTACTACTATGGTAGTACGCCCTGGACCTTAACCCATATCAGGGTCCAGTACGCAACAACTAAAAGTTTCCAACAGACATGTTGGGGAGTTGAATCAAGAAACATCTACATGATATGGGACCAGAATTCTACAGAGAAATGGGCAAAGATGAAGAACCTAACCCAGCAGATGGTAAAGAATGAGTGGCTGCAATACTTGAACGACAGTGGGGAATTTCCAACCGTCACCACCAATTACAACCTGACCACCGGAGCAGACATCCTTCAAAACCTACAAGTGAGGGATCAAGAGATTATCGTGGAAACCATCTTACGGTTAAAACAAAGAGAGCGAAGAGAAGTAGGCTGCACTTGGATAAGACCTGAACCTGGTGAGCCAGCCTGGTATTGCTCATGGGGATGCAGAGTACTGCTGGGCTATCGAGCAGGATATTGGGAAAGAGAAGCTGTTTTTCCAGCATTACCAAGACATGATGTTTGCAGAACGATAATGCCTACCTGGAAACATTGGGGTAATTATAACCTCACCTGTGATAACACCCGCAGCAGAGTGCCGAAAGTGGATACAATATCTACAACAGTCCCTCCGTTGAACAACGCTACCGGCATGGGAACAGGAATACTATATTCCAAACTAACCGCCATCCCATCAGCAGCATCGGTGGGATCCACAAAGATATCACCAACACAGGGAAAAACCAAACCACTCCCTACATCGCCAACACAAGATACCCAGCAAGTATTAGAACCAAAAGTTAAAAGTATTGATAACGCGGCTACAAAAAGATGGAAGAAGATTCATGATTATTGTGTAAAAGAAAAAGTAGCAAAATTAGATAGATGTTATTGGAATCGACCTATTGGATGTAAATCTCAAAACTACATGGTGCTTGCACCAGTCATCGATTTGATACACACGATTACTTGGAAACAGAAACAGGAGGCAAAACATGATGAATGGCTTAACGACACCTTTCCGTGGGTCTGGAGCGTTCCACTGATACATTTTGAGGGGAATTTTCCGAAGGGATACACGTGGACTGGGCATAGTTTGCAGGGTCCACAAAAAGCAAACTTCTATGTGCAAAAACTACCAAAGCCAGATGAGCTAAGGTCAGTACCTCAGGAAGATTTTAGCAAAATTGATCAATGCGTGGCGAATAAAATCTATGGAAGCTTACATGAGACAGAATACCATAATAATTTGGCTGAAGGTTCTGGTAAATCCCCCCGATGTCCCATAGACCAAATTAAGACAGGGAATTGGCTAAGATGGGTATATAACTGTACACAGTTGTTACAGATTCCAACCAATAAGGGGACCCTTCAAGCATGGCAGGAAGGAGTTAGACGTAGTAAGGACGTCACCTGGTGGGGAATGGAGAAATATGAAGTTGAAGATTGGGTATTCCCCTGTTTGGATCAAAGTAATAATTATTGGGTTAAATATCAATACATCGCCACAGTCTACTCCAGAGACAGAGCTACGTGGTCCAGTGTACTCTGGAGACCAAACCCTTATGTTACGCCACGACCCTGGAAAATTATTTGTAATAGACATAATACCACATGCACGATAAGCCTTGCTTGCCAAAATTGTAGAAATGTTCCTGGCTGGGAAGGATATTGTGACGCTTACTATGACGGCGAGTATGACACTTACGGCCATCAAACAGTTTGGGAGAAGAACAGTGCTGGCGTATGGATAAGAGCTTTTCCACCCAACGTTGGATGTGCCAAGGCTGTCCTGGGACATGGAATGTCGAAAGGAAGCAGGTCCTAGGCCACATAGTGCCATTGTTGGTGATGCTTTGATAATGCTTGAGGAAGGATACGCCTTCAAGAAAAGTCTATGAGAAGGACGAGAAATTGTCGGTTACGAATGGCTGGGACCCAATCGGATTTAAAATAATGGTACGTGTGAATCGCCTGCAGAACATTGGTTGAGCTGTGGAAAAGGAAGAAGCCGGCATGAATGTTCTTGGTGGGAAAGAACGCAAATAATAGCTGGAAGAATCATCACCACTTTCGCTGCAGAGACCGGAGAAGTCATTAAAGAAGGTCTCGAAGTGGTGACTGGTTGGATATCTTTGGCCCTATCTGTTAATCATAATAGGACTAATTATTGCTGCAGTGATTGGATATGTTTTGTTAAAAGGAAGTTTCGCAGCAGCCCTGCGCTTGTGTGGGAGGAGCACACAACACAGTGATATGGAGCCCCTCCTCCGTTAGGGGAGGAGCGATGAAACCTACAAAGCCCGACGTCGAGACACGCCCTGTTCATTCTGACTTGGGGAAGTGAAGGAAGAAGAAGCATCTACATAACAGCGTACAAACTTAAGGAGATAAGTAAAAAGAATAAGAGAGCACAATGTCCAACAATACTGGCGGCGTAAATGACACCATCTTCAAAGTGAGTAGAGTGGAGTTTATTGCACTACTGTTAGTATGGCTGCTATACTGCTGTGTCGGTCGTTGGGACTTACGACAACCATTACGAATAGTAACGCTACTACATGGATGTGTCAGATTGGCGATCGTCAATCTGCACTACGGTCAGAGTGACTTAGGGTTGTCTCTATTCATCACTCACGTCCTCGGTCACTTTACTCTCCAGTTTGACTGGGAAATATGGCAGTACACATCAATTACAATTTGGGATGGTGATAGATATGACAGCAATCTTTTACGCCCCGGCAGTGATAGCTGACATTGTGTGCGAAGCTGTGATGGCCTTGACCCTGTTGGCGTACATAGCTACGTTAACTGGAGCTGTACAACGCAAGAAACCCTGGCTCTACAAACTTGGACTTATCATAATTTGGGCCTTAGGATGGGGAATATTATCAGCTTTATACTGGCTGTCCATGGTTAGTCAACTACTCCTGCTGTTATGGTTTACGACCTATGATGCTTGCTTCCCGCGTACAGCTCCTTCAGCTACAGCGGGAATGACAACGTCACCACAGTCCCACTCTCCTACGGTGATCATGAGGCGTATCTGGCGTACATCTGAATAATCCCGACGAACACTTTTGCTTGCTTGCAATATAATAGTTAAAAGACTAATGTTTCCTCTTACACTATAGGGGGATATAAGATGTATTCATTGTCAAGCCACCCTGGAACAAGCGCTCTACTTCTGGGAGATAACACCGACTCTGTGGTGCCCGACGTGTTATGCCAACAACTTCCCTGTTCAAGTGGCACGGGGAATAGTGGGATGGAAGGATACTTCTTTTCTGCCCCAGGTACCATCAGAAGCATAATTAAAAATTGAGATCGAAGCAGACATGATCTGGCATTCTCTCTTGATTGATCAAATACGAGCTGACACTATAGTGTCTCCAGAGGGATATATGTATTGCCCCGTATTTACCAAAATGTGGATGTATCCTACGGGAATAAGATTCTCCACAGCTCATCTTGCCGATGGCTGGATCGTGGCTATTGGTCCTTCATTACCACCAGTTCCATGTTCACCTCCACAGCGCACTGTGGAGGTTGGGGTGCAAACCGAGGAAATGAACTGGTGTTTGGAGGCCCTCACGCAGGTGTTCCTGGATGAACACCTTCAACAGCCCGAGCCTGAGGATATTCTCGCTGAGGCTTCACCTCGAACGAAGGGTACATCACCGCGGCCATCTACACCAGTTACATCGTGTTATACACCCGTCACCCCCACTTCACCATGCGCACCATCGTTCCCTGACGGATTATCATCTCAGGAATATGAGGCAAATCCGCCTCCATTGGAATTACCATTACAATCACCACTACTGGAAGGGCAGCCTTCTGACGGCGACAGCAATCTACAGTTGGGCGGAGAGGAGTACGTGGTGCTGGATGAGTGTCGTTCAACTCCAGCTCCTCCTGTTCTGTCTCCGATGGTGGATGAAAAAGAAGTGCTCACTCTTCACCCTGTCAACGACGATGAGGATGTTTTTATGGAAGTATAGAGAGATCGACGGAGCTTCAAGTCATGGAGGGGGTGTCAGGAAAGATGACTTTAAGCTTGCTTTCAGCTTGTTTTCATCTTGGAATATAATACGAGCCATGGAATTAATATACATGCTGTTGGATTAAACTGCACAGTGTTTGGTACCTTCCAGGAGTAAGTGAGGTCATACCGGACTTTTCCATTGCAAATGGGGAGGCCCACGGAATGAACTCGGTGGTGAAGACGAGGGAATATGTCTAAGAATGATTCTAACATGACAAGTATGATCAAATGGAGTATTAATGTGTTAAAATTTAGAGTTGATTAGAAAAAGTATGTTACGAATAAGTGAAATGAATGATTATATGAGTTGTTTTTCATAAAGAGTGCAGAGTCAGAGAAAAAGAGGAAGTGAAGAAGATGTCGCAAGTGGGGCAAGAAAAGCTGATGTTAAACAACTGATCAAATGATTAAGATGTTGGTAAAAATGAAATGAATAATAATGAATGAGAATGTTTGTATATGATCATATGAATTGTTTTTATGTGAAAGAGAGTTGTAATGAAATGATTGAATATGATTGATGTGATTCTAAAGAAATGATTTAAAAGAATGAATTCTCAGAAAAGCTGACGTGTTAACAGAAAAGAGGAACTTGAGAAATAAGTTACTGGTAGGGGCTGCAGAGATTTCCAGTAAAGCAGAGGGAGAGGGGAGGAGGTTTTGAGTCAACAGTGTCCCCCATGGTATCCAGATCATCTGAGGATGACTGGAGTCAAGACATATATAACTTGTTGAAACACCAGAAACGGGGTTATTCTTCCAGGGAGAGGTGCTGTTGGCACTACTCCCCTGCTACGAGGAGATCACAAGACTTGACCATCTTGTGAGCATCAATTGGAATCGTGGAGTGAGAGGAATGGAGCCATAAAAGATCATTTGAGAGAGATTTCAACTCCCACTCAGGCCGTCCAGTCACGGAGTAGCAGAACAATGGAGGATAACCACTGGCCTTAAGTCTGAGTGGGGAATGTTCAACGATTTCTCTCTCAAGGAATATCACAGCATACCAGAATGGATTAGATCAACTTTTGGTTGATTGAAGACGGAATAAATTCTTATGTGGATTAACTTCCTGAAGGATTACAATATCACACAAGGATCGTGGTCAGCTAACGACTAATAGCTGATGAAGAGGAAATCAAGTTCATCGAGCTGGAGACCCTAACCTCAAAAACCTCCTTCCCTCACTCCTAGAAAAAATTGTTAAGAAGTAAATCCAGTCACAGTCAAAGTAAGATCAGTCAGAATTATTGGATGAAAAAAAAAAATCTCTGCCAATCATTATTCTAATTATATTTGAATTACTGTTGTGAAATTATCACCATATAACCTATTTTGATTATGTTATCAGCACTTGCAAAACCTGCAATAAAATTCCAAGCATGCAATTAAAGTGTTAAGGCTCGGACATTGGATTATTGATGCTTTTTAAGGTGTGAAAGTTAAGTTTATTGGGTATACAACATCAAGTGCTCTAAAAGGTTAGTCTGGTTTTTAATGAAAATAACACATCCTGGGGACTCGCTGTACGAGTCACTAAATTTAAAATCTAGCAACATTCCAAGAGCCCTGATCCATAAGAGGAGAGCTGCCGTTAACGGGTGTGGCCGGTTCGTATCCTGGTTCCTGAGAAGGCTATTCGACCGGGGTGCGAGATCAGCTTCAGCGGGGTGGACGTCCGGATGGAGGCAGTGAGCAGCTAGACGAATCTCCTCGCCACCAGCTTAAACAACCTTTGTGCAGCCCTGCCGGGTAATACCCGTGGAGACACGAAGGTCGGACACCAGAGACGGAGAGCTGGTTTTACACAAACACACTCATCGGAGGGTGAGCGTGTGCCGTGTATCTAAAAAGCAGGATCTGACAACACAAACACACTCAAACACCGATGTCAGGCTGCTGCCATACAAGGCGCTCACTACACACTGGGAGCAACTAGGGGATTAAGTACCTTGCCTGAGGGCCCTTAGTGATTTTCCAGTCAGGCTGGGAATTGAAACGAGGATCCTCTGGGCTCAAGCCCAATGCTAAACCACTAGACATCACCTCCCCAGTTTCAATACTTTGTTTATACACCTTTGGCAGCAATTACAGCCTCAAGTCTTCTTGAATATGATGCCACAGGCTTGGTGCACCTATCTTTGGACAGTTTTGTCCATTCCTCTTTGCAGCACCTCTCCAGCTCCATCAGGTTGGATGGGGCATGTTGGTGCGCAGACATTTTCAGATCTCTCAAGAGATGTTCAATCAGATTCAGGTCTGGGCTCTGGCTGGGCCACTAAAGGATTCACAGAGTTGTCCTAAAGCCACTCCTTTCGGAAGAACCAAGGACCACTTGTGGAGAGCTTCAGAAAGTCCAGGAATTAGCAGGTACAACTGTTTCAAAGAAAACAATAAGTAATGCACTCAATGGCCTGTATGCAGGCTCACCACACTTGACTCCATTGCTGAAGAAAAAGCATGTTGGAGCTCATTTAATGTTTGCTGCACAACATTTAGACAAGCCTCTGAAATACTGACAGAATATAGTCTGGTCAGACGAGACCAAAATTGAACTCTTTGGATGCCATAATTAATACACACCGTGTTTGGAGGACAAATGGCACTGCAAGTTTGGAGGTGGGAGCATCATGGTGTGGGGCTGTTTTTCAGCATACAGCACTGACAAACTTCATCTAACTGAAGGAAGGATGAATGGAAAAATGCGCTGAAACATTCTTGATAAAAATCTGCTGCCATCTGGGCCCCTCCCCAATCGGACCGGGAGTGACATGTTTAGCCGCATGTTCTCCTTGAATTGCTGGCTGTCTGAGTGGTGTCCAAAAAATGAGGTGGGCTTCATAGATAATTGGCAAAGCTTCTGGGGAAAACCTGGTCTTGTTAGGAGAGACGGCATCCATCCCACTTTGGATGGAGCAGCTCTCATTTCTAGAAATCTGGCCAATTTTCTTAAATCCTCCAAACCGTGACTATCCAGGGTTGGGACCAGGAAGCAGAGTTGTAGTCTTACACACCTCTCTGCAGCTTCTCTCCCACTGCCCTCCCCTCATTACCCCATCCCGTAGAGACGGTGCCTGCTCCCAGACCACCAATAACCAGCAAAAATCTATTTAAGCATAAAAATTCAAAAAAGAAAAAATAATATAGCACCTTCAACTGCACCACAGACCTAAAACAGTTAAATGTGGTCTATTTAACATTAGGTACTCTCTCTTCTAAGTCCCTGTTAGGTAAATGATATAATAATTGATCAACATATTGATTTATTCTTCCTTACAGAAACCTGGTTACAGCAGGATGAATATGTTAGTTTAAATGAGTCAACACCCCCGAGTCACACTAACTGCCAGAACGCTCGTAGCACGGGCCGAGGTGGAGGATTAGCAGCAATCTTCCATTCCAGCTTATTAATTAATCAAAAACCCAGACAGAGCTTTAATTCATTTGAAAGCTTGACTCTTAGTCTTGTCCATCCAAATTGGAAGTCCAAAAAAACAGTTTTATTTGTTATTATCTATCGTCCACCTGGTCGTTACTGTGAGTTTCTCTATGAATTTTCAGACCTTTTGTCTGACTTAGTGCTTAGCTCAGATAATTATAGTGGGTGATTTTAACATCCACACAGATGCTGAGAATGACAGCCTCAACACTGCATTTAATCTATTATTAGACTCAATTGGCTTTGCTCAAAATGTAAATGAGTCCACCCACCACTTTACTCTATCTTAGATCTTGTTCTGACTTATGGTATGGAAATTGAAGACTTAACAGTATTCCCTGAAAACTCCCTTCTGTCTGATCATTTCTTATAACATTTACATTTACTCTGATGGACTACCCAGCAGTGGGGAAGTTTCATTACACTAGAAGTCTTTCAGAAAGCGCTGTAACTAGGTTTAAGGATATGATTCCTTCTTTATGTTCTCTAATGCCATATACCAACCCAGTGCAGAGTAGCTACCTAAACTCTGTAAGTAAGATAGAGTATCTCGTCAATAGTTTTACATCCTCATTGAAGACAACTTTGGATGCTGTAGCTCCTCTGAAAAAGAGAGCTTTAAATCAGAAGTGTCTGACTCCGTGGTATAACTCACAAACTCGCAGCTTAAAGCAGATAACCCGTAAGTTGGAGAGGAAATGGCATCTCACTAATTTAGAAGATCTTCACTTAGCCTGGAAAAAGAGTCTGTTGCTCTATAAAAAAGCCCTCCGTAAAGCTAGGACATCTTAATACTCATCACTAATTGAAGAAAATAAGAACAACCCCAGGTTTCTTTTCAGCACGGCAGCCAGGCTGACAAAGAGTCAGAGCTCTATTGAGCTGAGTATTCCTTTAACTTTAACTAGTAATGACTTCATGACTTTCTTTGCTAATAAAATTTTAACTATTAGAGAAAAAATTACTCATAACCATCCCAAAGACGTATCGTTATCTTTGGCTGCTTTCAGTGATGCCGGTATTTGGTTAGACTCTTTCTCTCCGATTGTTCTGTCTGAGTTATTTTCATTAGTTACTTCCTCCAAACCATCAACATGTTTATTAGACCCCATTCCTACCAGGCTGCTCAAGGAAGCCCTACCATTATTTAATGCTTCGATCTTAAATATGATCAATCTATCTTTATTAGTTGGCTATGTACCACAGGCTTTTAAGGTGGCAGTAATTAAACCATTACTTAAAAAGCCATCACTTGACCCAGCTATCTTAGCTAATTATAGGCCAATCTCCAACCTTCCTTTTCTCTCAAAAATTCTTGAAAGGGTAGTTGGAAAACAGCTAACTGATCATCTGCAGAGGAATGGTCTATTTGAAGAGTTTCAGTCAGGTTTTAGAATTCATCATAGTACAGAAACAGCATTAGTGAAGGTTACAAATGATCTTCTTATGGCCTCAGACAGTGGACTCATCTCTGTGCTTGTTCTGTTAGACCTCAGTGCTGCTTTTGATACTGTTGACCATAAAATTTTATTACAGAGATTAGAGCATGCCATAGGTATTAAAGGCACTGCGCTGCGGTGGTTTGAATCATATTTATCTAATAGATTACAATTTGTTCATGTAAATGGGGAATCTTCTTCACAGACTAAGGTTAATTATGGAGTTCCACAAGGTTCTGTGCTAGGACCAATTTTATTCACTTTATACATGCTTCCCTTAGGCAGTATTATTAGACGGCATTGCTTAAATTTTCATTGTTACGCAGATGATACCCAGCTTTATCTATCCATGAAGCCAGAGGACACACACCAATTAGTTAAACTGCAGGATTGTCTTACAGACATAAAGACAGACTCAGATAAAACTGAAGTTATTGTACTTGGCCCCACAAATTTTAGAAACATGGTGTCTAACCAGATCCTTACTCTGGATGGCATTACCCTGACCTCTAGTAATACTGTGAGAAATCTTGGAGTCATTTTTGATCAGGATATGTCATTCAATGCCCAGATTAAACAAATATGTAGGACTGCTTTTTTGCATTTACGCAATATCTCTAAAATTAGAAAGGTCTTGTCTCAGAGTGATGCTGAAAAACTAATTCATGCATTTATTTCCTCTAGGCTGGACTATTGTAATTCATTATTATCAGGTTGTCCTAAAAGTTCCCTGAAAAGCCTTCAGTTAATTCAAAATGCTGCAGCTAGAGTACTAACAGGGACTAGAAGGAGAGAGCATATCTCACCCATATTGGTCTCTCTACATTGGCTTCCTGTTAATTCTAGAATAGAATTTAAATTCTTCTTCTTACTTATAAGGTTTTGAATAATCAGGCCCCATCTTATCTTAGGGACCTCATAGTACCATATCACCCCAACAGAGCGCTTCACTCTCAGACTGCAGGCTTACTTGTAGTTCCTAGGGTTTGTAAGAGTAGAATGGGAGGCAGAGCCTTCAGCTTTCAGGCTCCTCTCCTGTGGAACCAGCTCCCAATTCAGATCAGGGAGACAGACACCCTCTCTACTTTTAAGATTAGGCTTAAAACTTTCCTTTTTGCTAAAGCTTATAGTTAGGGCTGGATCAGGTGACCCTGAACCATCCCTTAGTTATGCTGCTATAGACGTAGACTGCTGGGGGGTTCCCATGATGCACTGAGTGTTTCTTTCTCTTTTTGCTCTGTATGCACCACTCTGCATTTAATCATTAGTGATTGATCTCTGCTCTTTTCCACAGCATGTCTTTTTCCTGGTTCTCTCCCTCAGCCCCAACCAGTCCCAGCAGAGGACTGCCCCTCCCTTAGCCTGGTTCTGCTGGAGGTTTCTTCCTGTTAAAAGGGAGTTTTTCCTTCCCACTGTCGCCAAGTGCTTGCTCACAGGGGGTCGTTTTGACCGTTGGGGTTTTTACGTAATTATTGTATGGCCTTGCCTTACAATATAAAGCGCCTTGGGGCAACTGTTTGTTGTGATTTGGCGCTATATAAATAAAATTGATTTGATTTGATCTACCAGGATGATGAAGATGAAATTTCAACAAGACAATAATCCTAAACACACAGCCAAGGAAACTCGCAGTTGGTTTCAGAGAATGAAAATAAAACTGCTAGAATGCCAATCACCAGACTTCAATCCAACTGAAAATCTATGGAAAGAACTAAAGATCAGAGTTCATAGAAGAGGTCCACGGGACCCTCAAGATTTGAACACTGTTTGTGTGGAAGAATGGGCCAAAATCACAGCTGAGCAGTGCATGTGACTAGTTTCTCCACACAGGCTAACAAAGGCTTTTTTATCAAGTACTAAATAAATTTCAGTAAATACTTTCAATACTTTTTTCTCTGTGTCATTCCATTTATTACACATAATTTAATTTCTGACCTTATTTTGTTTTGGTTTCTTTGTATGGTTGGTTTCAAAAGAAAATATGAGGAAATATTTTTATCAACCACTATTTACAACAGGCATTGAGACTTGCTACACACACACACACACACACACACACACACACACACACACACACACACACTGTTGGCCCAGGCATTGCTGGAACAGGTGCATTGTTTTTATGATGAGAGGCCCTTTGGCCCTTTGGCAATTTTACTGAGGAACTTCCCTGATGAGTCTGATGTGTTGCGTTCACAAGAAAAATCACAGCATCTTTACTGGTATACAAATATATGCACTAAACAGCCCTGAAATCCATTTACTTCATGTACTCCCATACAAGTACTGTATTCACTCGTCTGAGTACCCTGGGCATTCCGTGCGAATTTTTGTCGGACCGCCCATTTCAATAAGATGTCTGATTTCCTCACAAATAAAGAATAACTCACCTGTCTGTCTGTTTTTACCCTATCCTTTTGTCATTTATTGCACAGGGGTGGTGACCAAGTGGTTTGTGCACTTGGTTTCGGTGCAGAAGGTTCCTGGTTCACACCCCCTGCCCGTTTCTCCATGAAATGCGGAGCCGCGTCAGGAAGGGCATCCAGTGTAAAGCTTGTGCCAAAATCAACATGCAGGTCAACCTTGGATCTGCTGTGGTGACCTTAAGTGAAAACAAGGGACCAGCCAAAGAGGCTTACTTTTTATTTTTGTCATTTATTAAATGTGTTCCTTGTCAGTTGATGTTTGGGGCAGAAAAAAAAAAAAGGGGGGGGGGGTGAAGTGAAGTGCACGGTCAGTTTTGAATGTTAACCACAAAGATTTACTTTACTGCGTTTATACTAAAACTCTGGCATGACATCATCACAGTGATGCTTTACACTGATACGCTTTACAGTGATGCTTCACACTGACCCTTTCACATACACACACTGATGTCACGGTGCTGCCATGCAAGCCGCTCACTTGCACAGCATAAATGTGTGATGGACAAGATATACACGATGAACACAGATTGCTGGTGAAACACTACAATAAAAACATGAGTGCATTTGATTTTTTTAATCTGCTCTGTGTCAGCCTGACCCCGTCAGATCTCAGAAGCTAAGCAGTGCGGGACCTGGTTAGTACTTGGATGGGAGACCTCTTTGGAACACCAGCGGCTGTGTGTGTTTCTCCAGGTAACACTGGAGTTGTGTCAGGAAGGGCATCCGGCGTAAAACCCGTGCAAAATATCAATGCGGATCTGGTTGTATCCACTGTGGCGACCCCGAACACAAAACAGGAGCAGCTAAATGGACAACCATCTCTTTAATATGATATTTTTGTGCATAAAAAAAATTTTAAAAAAAATCAATGTTTCCTGTTTAGGCACTCTGGCAAAACAATTTCCTTCCAGATTAATAAAGCTCTTCTTATTCTGATCATAAAACATAGTGAAAACCCATTGTTTTTTGCTTTTTACAATATGCTGGTGGTCACGCAATTAATTTACTTTAGGTGAGCATTTAATAAACTTTAATTAAAAAAAAAAATCAAGTGGGCGTTAAACCAACTTTCCTCAAAAAAGGGGGTGGGTGGATGCTCTGCCCTGGGCCCTTAGACGCGGGATTACATTTATTTCACCGCACACTCAGTCAAACTCAGACAGTATGCATGAATGCAGCAAGCATGACGACATGATTAACCCTGTATGATGTGCATAATGTGATTTAAAATGTGCATTTTCCTGATTTACTTATTTATTTTACATGGTGTAGATGTTTAATATTCTTCAGTTTATGGGTTCTTTAATAGATATCAATATACAGTATAGTATCCTATTTTGGGGTTTCCATTAGATAGCATATAGAATATGTATTTTGTCTTCCTATAGTAAGCTAGCAGGGTGAACTTTAGATAGATACCTAAACCATATTACATCATAGCTTCTGTTTCTATAATAAAATATCCATATTTATAGAATAGCCTTCTTCTTTGTCTTTCTTTGCTGTTCCCATTAGGGGTCGCCACAGCAGATCAATCGTTTCCATCTCACCTTGTCCTCTGTATCTTCCTCTGTCACACCAACCACCTGCATGTCCTCCTTCAACACATCCATAAACCTCCTCTTTGGCCTCCCTCTTCTCCTCCTGCCTGGTGGCTCCATCCTCAGCATCCTTCTCCCTACATACCCTGGGTCCCTCCTCTGCACATGTCCAAACCATCTCAATTGCGCCTCCCTGACTTTGTCTCCAAATCGTCCTACCAGAGCTGTCCCTCTGATATGTTCATTCCTAATCTGGTCCATTCTTGTTACTCCCAAAGAGAATCTCAACATCTTCAGCTCTGCCACCTCCAGCTCTGCTTCCTGTCTTTTTGTTAGTGCCACCGTCTCTAAGCCGTACAACACAGCTGGTCTCACTACTGTCTTGTAAACTTTCCCCTTCACTCTTGCTGATATTCTTCGGTCACAAATCACTCCTGCCACCTTTCTTCACCCACTCCACCCTGCCTGCACTCTCTTCTTCACCTCTTTACCACACTCTCCATTACTTTGAACAGTTGACCCCAAATATTTAAACTCATCTACTTTCACCACTTCTACTCCTTGTAACCGCACTATTCCACTGGGCTCCCTCTCATTCACACACATGTACTCAGTCTTGCTTCTACTGACTTTCATTCTCCTTCTCTCCAAAGCATATCTCCACCTGTCCAGACGAGACTCAACTTGCTCTCTGCTCTCACTACAGATCACAATGTCATCTGCAAACATCATAGTCCATGGGGACTCCTGTCTGATCTCATCCGTCAACTTGTCCATAACCACTGCAAACAAGAAAGGGCTCAGAGCTGATCCTTGGTGTAATCCCACCTCCACCTTGAATGAGTCTGTCATTCATACTGCGCATCTCACCGCTGTCACACTATTCTTGTACATGTCCTGCACTACCCTAACATAGTTCTCTGCCACTCCAGACATCCTCATACAATACCACAGCTCTTCTCTTGGCACCCTGTCATAAGCTTTTTCTAAGTCCACAAACACACAATGTAACTGTTTCTGGTCTTCTCTGTATTTCTCCAACAGTATTCTCAGAGCAAACGTTGCATCTGTAGTGCTCTTTCTCGGCATGAAACCATATTGCTGCTCACAGATCTTCACCTGTTTTCTAAGCCTAGCTTCTACTACTGTATCCCGTAACTTCATGCTGTGGCTGATCAACTTTATGCCTCTGTAGTTACTGCAGCTCTGCACATCACCCTTGTTCTTGAAAATAGGAACCAGCACACTTTGTCTCCACTCCTCAGGCATCCTCTCACTTTCCAAGATTTTATTAAACAATCTGGTTAGAAACTCTACTGCCATCTCTCCTAGACATTTCCATGCCTCCAATGGAATGTCATCTGGACCAACTGCCTTTCCACTCTTCATCCTCTTCATAGCAGCCCTCAGTTCTTCCTTACTAATCTCTTGTACTTCCTGATTTACTCTCACCACATCATCCAGCCTTTTCTCTCACTCATTTTCTTTATTCATCAGCTCTTCAAAATATTCCCTCCACCTTCTCAGCACACACTCCTCACTTGTCAGCACATTACCATGTGCATCTTTTACCACCCTAACCTGCTGCACATCCTTTCCAGCTCTGTCCCTTTGTCTGGCCAATTGGTACAAGTCCTTTTCTCCTTCCTTACTATTCAGCTTCTTGTACAGCTCGCAATATGCCTTTTCCTTCACTTTTACCACTTCTCTTTTCGCCTTATACCGCATCTCCTTGTACTCCCGTCTACTTTCTTCATCTCTACAACTATCCCAAAACTTTTTCACCAACCTCTTTCTCCTTATGCTTTCCTGGATCTCTTCATTCCACCACCACAACACCACCACAAGTCTCCTTGTCTTCCTTCCACTGTCCAGATGTCATACTCAGTACTGTCCTGTCTCCCTCACCACATCTGCAGTACTTTTCCAGTTGTCCAAAACTGCTTCCCCTCCAACCAGTGCTTCTCTCACCTGCTCGCTAAATTTCACACAACAGTCTTCCTCCTTCAGCTTCCACCATCTGATCCTTTGTTGAGGTCTCACTCTCTTCTTCTTCTTTACGTCTAAATTCATCCTACAAACAACCATCCTATGCTGTCTAACAACACTCTCTCCTGCCACCACCTTACAGTCTCTGATTTCCTTTAGCTTGCATCTCCTATAAAGAATGTAGTCCACCTGTGTGCACCTTCCTCCACTCTTATATGTTACCCTGTGCTCCTCCCTTTTCTTAAAGTAGGTATTCACCACAGCCATTTCCATCCTTTTTGCAAAATCAACTACCATCTGTCCTTCCCCATTCCTATCCTTGATACCATATCTATCAATCAATCAATCAATTTTTTTATATAGCGCCAAATCACAACAAACAGTTGCCCCAAGGCGCTTTATATTGTAAGGCAAGGCCATACAATAATTATGTAAAACCCCAACGGTCAAAATGAACCCCTGTGAGCAAGCACTTGGCTACATCTTGGCTAATCTACCCATTACTTCCTCATCACCTCTGTTTCCTTCACCAACATGCCCACTGAAGTCTGCTCCTATCACCACTCTTTCATGCTTGGGCACACTCTCCACCACCTCATCTAACACACTCCAGAAATCTTCTTTCTCCTTCATCTCACAACCTACCTGTGGGGCATATGCACTGATGATATTCATCATCACCCCTTCAATTTCTAACTTCACACTCATCACCCTGTCAGACACTCGCTTAACCTCCAACACACTTTTAACATACTCTTCCTTTAAAATGACCCCAACACCATTTCTCTTCCTGTCCTCACCATGGTACAACAACTTGTACCCACCGCCGATGCTCCTGCTCTTACTTCCCTTCCACTTGGTCTCTTGCACACACAATATGTCTACCTTTCTCCTCTCCATCATATCAGCCAGCTCTCTCCCTTTACCAGTCAGACTACCAATATTCAAAGTCCCTACTCTCATTTCCACCCTTCTAGTTTTCTTCTTCTCCCGCTGTTTGTGGAAACGTTCTCCTCCTCTTCTTCGTCGTCTTTGCCCAGCAGCAGCCCAATTTCCACCTGCACCCTGTTGGGCAACAGCACCGGTGGCGGATGTTGTTAACCCAGGCCGCGACCGATCTGGTATGGAAATTCAATTCTTAGTCTGCATAGTTGGGTTGGCTTGTTTTACGCTGGATGACCTTCCTGACGCAACCCTCCTCATTTATCCGGGCTTCGGACCAGATAGCCTTCTAGTTATAATTTATTTTACTACTAGCCTATAGACTAGATATACGTATAATACAAGCCTCTCCTGTATGAATATTTAGGTTTTAGAAGCTAATTCCTATATATTATGTAGTACTATATTTCTTGTATATGTTGTTGTATATGTTGTTTATTACCCTCAGGGGTCGAAACAGTACGTGCATGTGCTAGTTTTTGCACGTACTATTCGAGCGGTGCATGTAATTTTATACTGCACTAGCACTGGTGCAAGTAACTTTATCCAAGTTTTATCAACTATAAGCGCCAGTACAATGAACCAATAAAGGAATAAATAAGGAAAAAAACAATTTCCAGTGTGTTGTCTTTGTCTTTCCTGCGTTTTATGACTCTCACACATGGAGCGAGTTGCTGTGCTCTATTTGTTGTGTTCGCGCGTGCACATGTAAACAAAGAAAAGAAAAAAAACTGGCTGCGGTTCCTCTCTCTCTGCCCTCAAACTCTGTCATCATTGTGTTATAAACTAGTCATCATTTGTTTTATTATACATCTGTGTAGTTAATAAAATTATCTTCACGGACGATTAGTTCGCGTGCACACGTGAAAAAAAATCATCTGGCTGCCGCTGTGGTTCCTTTACGGAACCCGGGAGAGGTCACTTAAAGTGATTTTTTTTTTTCTGGCCATGATAATTTGTGTGCACGTTTCCTTTAATTAAGCCCACGAATTAATAAAACGTGCGCAAGTTTTCCTTTCGTTCAAAATGAACTCCATAATATGACCTAAATTGTCATCGTCACGACGGGGAGAAGCTTCACCCTCAGCATCCTTTTTAATGTGCTTAAACTCCAGATGATGCCATGCTGGACAGCTGGAGTTCTCTATATGTCCTTGTGTGCCCAAACCATGATGATACACCCTGACCAGATCCATTTCTACACTGTCTGCTGGTTTGTTGGCTAATAGCCAACATTTATGTGTCAAAACAATGTTGAATAATTGAGTGCACGTTTTACAAATTGTGACCACGTTTAAGTAGATCGTGCCCTTGTTTCACTCAAACGAATCTTAAAACGTGCACACAATATCATAAAACGTGCACACAATATAATAAAACGTGCGCACATTCTCTCCACATGCAAAACATTTTGCGATGACACTTCCAGGGCTCTGTAGTTCCTCGCTCTCTCTCCCTTCAAACTCTGTCATAATTGTGTTATAAACCAGTCATAATTGTGTTACAAACCAGTCACCATTTGTTTTATTTTACATCTGTGTAGTTAATAAATAAAATAATCTTCACAGACGATTCGTTCGCGCGCGCACATGAAAAAAAAAAAACTGTCTGCCGCTGCCGCTGCTGCTGCTGCTCTCCCCTCAAACTCTCCCCAGAGTGGAAGAGTCTGACACATCAGCGGAGGAGTTTTAAGGTTGATATAAGATTGACTTTTGGTTGAGCAAGTAACTTTTTTTTGGTGAAAGTAATTTTTTTGTAACTAGCACCAGTGCAAGTATGTTTAAAAATGTATTTCGACCCCTGACCCTTATTATGTAAATATCACTTATATACATGATGTCATATTTCTTGAGCCGCTTGGGTGGGTAGGGAGAGTTCCCATGGGATAAACAAGTTTTTGAACCTACCATCCCTGGTTCTCAAGACCAGGCACCTAAGCGGCTCTACTCTACTCTTCTTTTTTTTTATATTTAGATATACCTTAGTATACACTAGTATAGTTCTACTTTAGAATAACTGTCTGATTTTAGAGGCACAATGGATTCAAACAAATCAGAATTTCTAGTCACAAATTCAGTAATATGGATTTAGACGAGTGATGCGTGGCAGTAAATCACTGGTTCAGGCTACAGCTTCAGTATAGGATCTGAAGAGCCTGTTGCTTAGGAGCATGACATACAGATGTGCAGCATCTCCCTCTCCAACACACTCATGTATTTTTACCCACACACACACTTCACTGAACAGCAGATGTGCACATGTGTATACCAGTGAGTGAAATCTAATGGTTTTCAGAGAGCTACTGAGCTGTCAGAGAACATAACAGCTGCAGACTGCTTAATGTCGTATGTGGGAGTGTAGCGAGCAGTGAGATGGACACTGACGGAACTAATGTCTGTTAAAAAAAAAAATCTCTTACTTTACATTGTAACGCCGTCCGTAATGCAGCACACCCTGCTTTTCTCTAGATGAGTACTACTAATGCAGCCACTGCTACATTCATAACGCCTATTAAGACAAGTTCAGAGAGATTCAGGTGAATCGTCACCTTATCGCCAATAAGTGCACAACAACAACTTTGGATCTCAACAAGTCAGGTTCCTCCTTCGGAGCCATCTTGAATAGATTCATGGTATCACAAATGACTGCAGGGATGAGCTACATAGATTTCAAATTTCTATATCCGCCCACCCTCTTTTTTAATGAAAGTTGCTTAAACACCCACCCGAAACGTAATTAATTTTGTGACCTAAACACATCGTAAAAAGCAAAAACTGAGTTTTCACAATGTTTTTCTTGTTGTTTCCATGTCATCAGCGTGCACTGGTCTTTCGCCGAATGCCCTAAACACACCACATGGCTACTAGGGATGGGGATTGATAAGATTTTATTGATATCGATACCATTATCAATTCTGCTTATCAATTTAATTCCTTATCGATTCCCTTATCGATACCTGGTGAATTTTCTGTGTACTAAAATAGATTTTACAGGTTTTCTATGTCAACAACATTTTATTGAGTCTTAAAGTAAGTAAATATGAAAATAGTCACTGGATCCTTAAACTCTGGACATAAATAAACTCTACATGGTGGATCCTTGATCTCTGGACATAAACAGAAATAAACAAAATCTGTAGTTTTTGTCAAAAGCATTTCCTTTCAGACATTATTGGCATGAATGTCTTTCCATACATCTGAGCTGAGCTCTTGCAGCTGTGCTGCGCGTCACCATCAATGTAATTCATGAAGTGCGCAGGACGTGTCATTTTGGGAGGAAAAAACATTTTAGTCAATTATAGTTTATTGTCTGTATTACAACGTTTGGAAAGACATGCCATTTTTTTAAAGTGACGATTCACTTAATTCCGACCAGATTCTGTCTCGGCCGAGAGCTGGGCAGCGTTTGGAGCTGTTCAATGGAACGGCGGATGATTCTCGTTTCTTGACTGCAACAAAAAAAGGGTCCCAGTTAGTGACTTTAATCCGCACAAAAGTGACTCATTATCGACATATTTTAATGGCTTTGAGAGGGGTTAAGAAGAGGACTTGCCCCTTCTGAAGACTGGCGAAGCAATGAACCAACGAAGCAGCAGTTCGAAGCACTGCTTTATTGGTTCAACCTTCCACGTTGAGTCGCGCTGCATAAGCGGATGATTACAGACCTGCTGCAGGGTCTATAATCAATGTGGAGAAATGATCATTTTCCCGACAAACCCCTCAAAAACAACAACCGCTCAGAAGCATACAGAAGCAGACAACAGTAAGGTTGCATACAAAACCTTTCAAAGTAAATTTTACCCAAATGCACATATTCCATTTAATCTAACAATATGTGTGTTTGAAGTCAGCTAGATTGTTCTTTTGTTCCAAAGATCCACTGGAACCTCAGGATTACAAGTAAGGAACTGATGAAGAAGTTGGAGACATCAGATAGAAATTTGATCTCGCCCACCTTTAACAGATCACTCCATATCCATTGCTTGAAAGGCTGACAACCAAGTACAAAGCCATTAATCCATACTGACATGAAAAAAGGTTTGGACTTTCTCTTGGTGGTCAACTGAAAACTTTTGTCTGGCTTTTTAATGTTATTTTTTATGATAATGGCTTCATCTTTGGCTGACAGCCTTTCATGCTGTGGTGATGGAATGCTCTCTTCAAGGTTCAAATGTTCTCTAATGTCTGAGTGTTCATTTAGATCTCCTTCCTCAATGATGTAAAGCCTGTTAGGCCTGAAGCACTGTACTTTTTTATAAACAACTGTACAGTAAGGAAGTGCCATATCATATTGTCTATGTATGATACACCAGTCGAATTTAACCCCATTAAAAGAAAGTCATCCTGCAATATTAACGATATACGGTGCATCTGGAAAGTATTCACAACGCTTCACTTTTTCCACATTTTTTTGTTACAGCCTTATTCCAAAATGGATGAAATTAATTTTTTTACCTCAAAATTCGACACACAATACCCCATAATGACAATGTGAAAAACGTTTGGGTTTTTTTTTGTTGTTTTTAGCTTTTTGCAAATTTATTAAACGTAAAAAACTAAGAAATCACACGTACATAAGTATTCACAGCCTTTGCCATGAAGCTCAAAATTGAGCTCAGGTGTATCCTGTTTTCACTGATCTTTGAGACGTTTCTACAGCTTAACTGGAGTCCACCTGGGGTAAATTCAGTTGACTTGTACATGATTTGGAAAGGCACACACCTGCCTACATATAAGGTCCCACAGTTGACAGTGCATGTTAGAGCACAAACCAAGCATGTGAACAGGGCTGTGAAATGAAAATTGTAAAATCCGAGGAAAATTCGCAGGGGTCTGGGGGGCGCAGCTCCCCAGGAGCCAGGGTCTAGGGCCTTGTGGGGCCTCAGAAACCAAATTAAATTTTCATGTACTGATATATTTTCAACATCTCCTGGAAGAAAAAATCTCAAAATGAGTGCATATTTAAATGATCCTAGCGTCAACCTTTCATTTGAACCATCAATGATCATGTTGAAATAATAGAATACGACATGGAAGTAGGACGTGGAATGATTTTCCTTTTAATTGTAAACCAAATTATGCATTAACTCAGAACAATTAGACTACATGAAATTCATGAAGACTGAAAAGACTGTTAAACCATGTCAAAAACCACAGCTAAAGATTGTAGAATATTTTAAAAATCAGGGTAAAATATCAATAACATACCTAATAATAAAAAGCCACACATTCTTGTGTAAATTCCTTTAAATCCACTCAAAGCCACAGTCTTTTTTCCCATGAAAAAGTCTACAATAATAAAAACTAATTTACACTGTTGTGTAAATTCATGTAGCCTAAATTCATTCAAAGCCACAATGTCTTTTTTTCAATGAAAGGAAGTCAAGATTAATGAAAGACAAAAAGGCACATAATCTTTTCTGAAATCCTGTTTGAACAGCACAATGTTTATCTTCCAGAGAGGAAAAAAATTCTTACCAGTTTGCTTTTCCCATTTATCTTTCAGGTGTGTTGATGAAGCCAGCAACAATTCCACGGATTCTTGTCCTTATCACACTTTTTCAAACCGTCTTTCTCGCCATCTTCACTCTGTCTGATGTCGCTCCGTGACACAGACATGCTGCAAAATTCTTCTTTTAAAACTTGAAAGTTCTAAAAGTGTGCGATGTCCAAATGCTACGCTTAGCTAAGCTTCGCACAGGAGCCACACAGCGTCGCCGCAGCAACCAACCAGCCCCGCTTTACGACAACTGTCGTAACAGCCAGGCTTTGAGTGGCATTTTTCCTCCGCGAATCTCCGCGGATCCGAGGAAACTGATTTGTATCTGTAACACACAGATCAGTGTCCGTGGACTTATAAAACTTGCATGATGTCGTAAAAAAGAACGCTTTGCAATAAGCATGTTATGGGGCCGCTGAAGAGGAGGTACTGCTGGCCCACCACCACCAGAGGGCGCCCTGCTTGGAGTGCGGGCTCCAAGCACGAGAGGGCGCCGGACCCTGAAGATGACAGCTGTCATTCATCCCCTGCACCAGCTGTCACTCGTTCATCATCATCATCACCATCTTAAAAGCCGGATCGTGACTCCACCTCCTCGCCGAGAAATCGACTACCGTGAGGTACTTTCTCTGCTGATTAACACGTGTGTAGGATTCTGAACTTCTGTTGCAGCCGGTATCCTGTGGTGTCACCCTTATCTGGGAAGTGGCGTGGAGCGTGACGACGACAACCGTGCTACAGATAAGTGGTCACACTAGGAGCTGCACGAGTGTGTGATTCGGAGGTGGAGGTTCTCCTCCTAACTGTGCACAGACTGTAGACCACTGAGTGTAAGGATTTACACTCATTCATCTTTTTCTGCTTTCTGCCAGCAGTACCAGGGTCGACAGCCGAGAGGTCACCTGGGGATTCGGGACTTGGCGGCTCCGGTGTTCTTCAGACCGTTGGTGGTGGAGGCCGTGTGGGACGCGGTCTCTCTCTCGTCGGGGTCTTCTATCTTCGAGCCTGCCCACACGTCACCTGGTGTTCATTGACTTTGCAATTTCTGTACATTTAGTTGTGTATTGTCACAACAGTAAATTGTTACCTTTTGGCTTACTCATTGTCCGTTCATTTGCGCCCCCTGTTGTGGGTCCGTGCTACGACACCTTCCCAACAAAGCATTTTAAAAACTCAGTAACGATCATGATTAAAGAGTACAACACTAACACCCCCCCCCACCCCGCCCATGATGAAATCCACGGAATCCCTCGGATCCGCAGAGTTTTCACAGTCCTGTGTGAAGTATGGATTTTTGATTTGGACAGTGTGGCTAGCACTGCTGTTTCACAGCAAGAAGGTTGTGGGATTGCTTCCCATAATGTCCTTTTCTGTGTGGAGTGTGCATGGTTTCTCTGTGTTTACTCCAGGTGCTCCAACTTTGCAAGACAAACAGGTCAGGTGAATTGGTGACTCGACCGTAGGCGTGAGTACGAGAGTGAACGTGTTTGTCTGTCTATATGTACTGGCCTCATAACCCTTGAATGGAGTAAGTGGATCTAGAAAATGGATGAATAAATGATTTTTGAATCAAATTGTGAAATCCTGAGAGATTCACACCCCTCGGATCAGGTTTGGTGGACAGAGACGTCTGGACACAATTGCAGGACTCGACAACACAGCTCTGGTTTTTAAGACAGTTTACTGCGGCGTATGCTGAGTCTGGTACACAGAAAGGCAGTCAAAAATCAGCAAACAAATCCAAAACATCAGGCGTAAGGTGTGGTCGGTATAAACAGGCAGGTGGTAAAACACAACGTGGTAGCAGGACTAGGAAACACAGATAACAGAGCTGGAAACGAAGGCACAAGGCGCAATGATCTGGCGGGAAACTAGTGCAACTACAGGAGCTTAAATACACCCAGGTGATGAGCTATAGATTAGAAACAGGTGTGTGGAAAGTTCCAGAACAGGGTGTGGCCCAGACAGAGTGTAACGCCCACCACCAAGCACCAAGAGAGACAGACAAGAGAGACAGGGACAGACAAAGCCTAAGCAGGAAAAACCCAGCAAGAGAAATCCAGATTGTGACACCTCGAGTCCTTACTGACATAATACACACCTCAACAAAGTTTGGTTAAATTTTAATATGTTTGTCCAGTAATGGAATGGTCAGCAATACTTCAAATCATATCAATGGGGGGGGGATTGAACAAGACTGTGGGGGGGCACAGTCTTGTTCAATCCCATGAAACAAAAACTAAATTAAATGCATTGTTTTTATGTAGATGCTGCTCTGGTGCAACATTTTTTTTAAATTATTCTAATTTTCTTTAAGCTCTTTTCTGACATTTCAAGAACCACCTTTATGACATCACAAGCATCTAGCGTCACATATTCTGCACAAGGACCCACAGACCCAAGTTTAAAATCCTTCCTCTGTCTGCTCCAAAGGTGATGAGTTTACTTTTTTCTGTTTTACAAATTGAACATGAGTTTTGGACCATGGATCAGATATTTAAAGTTTGCACTGCGGGACATTTTGTGAAAAAAATATATGGTTCGACATATAAGCATGTATTTTGGCACAGATGGTGTCACCGGCCACATGAAGCTGCGTCAACGCCAAACCAATACCTTTATTTCCAGCACCTCGCACTCATCAAACACCACAGAAAGAACACACTTGGTTTTGTTTATGTCTCTTTCCGTAACAAATTACAAGAGACGAACAGGGTGGGTTTTTAACCGGGATTACGTCCGGTGAAAACAGCCGCGTCGGTTCGTGTCTGACAGCACGAAGCCGCTAAGGGCTGATCAGCCGGAAAATACTGAAACTACACGCACGGACTGTTCGTGATTCAGCGAGAGATCGTACAGTCGAAAATCAAACTTGGGTAAAGCTTTCTGAAAGCCCCGACTGTTACATACAGGTGACCATATCCGGTGCGTTACGCACGTTCTAAAATATAAACGCACGAACTTACCGCGAAGTGCTGATCTGGATCAGAGAGAGAGAAAAAAAAGCTAGTGCAGACGGACCGGAGACTTTTCCCAACTTGAAGATCGTGCGGACAGAGTCCGTCCTGCTTCGTCACTTCAGACTTCTGGGCCCACTAAGGATGTTTCGGCTGGACATTTTACATGGTGCAGTGGTTAATTCTGCTGTTTGTGTCCATGTGCTGCTCGGTTCATCATCTTTACGCACACTCCGCGCGCCGTCTGCCTGCTGGAAGGCGTGAAGCGCCCTCATCTGCCAGCGCACGACAGACTTCCAAAATAAAACTCCAGCCACTTCTTTTCCTTCGCAACTGGGAATTTTCAGCACAGAATAATCTCATATTCTTTTAAACTGGAAGACGGTAATCATTGATTTTTTTTTCTTTAATGAACTCACCAACAATCAAACATTCATTCCTCACATGTGCATGATACTTCCTAAAAAAGCCAAACTGTCACTGATTAATTTTCTGTCCTCCAAATGCATGCCCGTATATAGAGGGGGTTCAGGGGGTTCAACCGACCCTCCCCCCCCCCCCCCCCAGAATTCTGCAGATTTTTTTCTGATCTGGATATCAACATTATGTATTTTCTTTTCATTGATAATAAGCAACAAGCACTAACTGTTACACAGCTATTATCACACACCCTCAAGTTTCAATTTCCTCTGCTAGAGTAATCCCTTAAGTGATGAAAGGGGAAACTGCTAGATAAACTTTTCCCATGGGGGTTGAGAATTTTTGCTCCCTGTCCCTATCCTCCTCTGATATCAAACAAATTAGTAGGCTTGTAAATACCCATGTAGACACACTTATAAGCTGAGAAATAAAGGGAGCTTCTCCTTCATGTTGCAAATACTGTAAAGGTGCAAATATTCGCGTGGGACTTATTATGCGAATTTTGCGAGTTAAACAAGGTCGCCAAATTAAATACCACTATTTTAATACATAACGTACATATACGTACATATTCATAATGTAAACGCGAATATTAGGTCTGTTAGAAAACTATCCGACCTTTTTATTTTTTGCAAAAACTATATGGATTTGAATCATGTGCACTTGCATCAGCCAAGCTTGAACCTTCGTGCGCATGCGTGAGTTTTTTCACGCCTGTCGTTGCGTCATTCGCAACCGACAGGCAGGTATAAAGTTTGCATTAATGTTTTTTGGTTCTTCTTGGGTGGTTCTTATGGCAACTGATCCAATCCCAAGCAAGGACTATTTGTATATAAAATGTATTTCCTAAAATTATACATTTTGGGTTTCAAATGAAATTTATGTAGCTTTTTACCCCTAGAAATCCTCAAAAAGCTTCTGCTTCGGGGGGCTTCGCCCCCCTGAGCCACCCATGAGGGCGTTGCCCCTCGACCCCACCCGGGGCCCTGCAGCCCACTGGACCCCCAACTCAAGGATTTGAACCCCCCCTTTCACATTCCTATATACGGCCCTGAAGGTTACTGCCTATCAACTAAACTTTAATCAAAATTCTTCTTATTTTTTTTTTTTATCCTGTTGGTGCTGGTGCTTTACTTCAGATTCCATACTATGAAGTGGATGAGAGTCTATGACTCCTGTTGTACTGGACGTCAAACGCAGATGACCTCTCCAGCCAAGGCAGGTCCCCGTTTACAGCTGGTTGGACTGGGACAATGTAGATGAAGTGTCTTTTCCAAGACACAGAGACAGTTCCTGTATATTTGCCCTGGTTGCACATGTGTTCCAGAAACAGAAGGTCACCAGTTCAAGGCCACTAGTGCTCCATTCTGGAGTCATGTCAGGAAGAGCATCCAGTGTAATTTAAAAAAATAATAACTTCTTTGATGTTAGGGCTCCTTGGAGGATCCTTGGGTACTTCTGGAATGAGTCAATAAAATGTTACTTCCTGGTGCACTTGAGCACCTACTTGTGGTAAATGTAAATTTATGCACCTGCCTAATTTTGTTTAAAGAATTATTGCACACTTTCTGTAAATCCTAGAAACTTCATTTCACTTCTCAAATATGACTGTCTACTATATAATATATTTAACTGAAATCGCTGATCCAGACAATCAATGATTTATAAAGGAAAATCATGGAAATCATCAGGGGGCACATGTTGACCTCCTGGAGGAACAGCAGCAGTCGTTACCCGAACCGACTCAAGGTGAGGAAAAATCAGGAAAGCCTCAAGTGCTGGATGTTTCCCTCCATTTCCGTGGGATAAGGAAGAAGTAAAAGAAGCGGCTGTTGGAAAAATGTCACAAGGACCAGATGTAATAGACTACCCATTATTAATAATCGAGGAGTTTGGACCCTATATACAATGTGGCATTGGTGCTGAGAAACTACACTTAAATTGGCCAGAAAAAGATTTGATGAAGAAGACTGGGAACTAGCATCTAACGGATATATGTCTCAATTATGAAATAAAAGAGATGCCGACTTAACAGAGACAACAGGACAAAAATACTTGCTAAGTGTGCTTAGCGAGGAAGTCTGCAGCATTGGTACAATAGGATGCCGAAGAATACCCCAATCGGTTCCAAGATGTCCAAACACCTACTCCTGGATATTAAATGTGGTTTACCTACAACTCAAGACCTGAGTTCACATTGAGATGGGAGATTAATTACGTTGAGCCACTCCAAGGAGTCTATGTTGAAATATCCTTAACCAGTGCTTGATCTGGAAACGAGCCCCAACATGCGAGTCAAATGTACAGACGACTGCAAGACCAAGATATCACGTTTTAGATAACCAGACATTAAATTTGAGAGTTATCGATCAACCTCGGCCTGTATGAGCTGCCTACCCCCAACCGTACCAACAATTTTGTATATCAAGACTTCTTCTACCTGTACAAAAAAGGAGTCTGGAACTGTTGTCAAGCAAGGAAGATTCAGCTTCAAATTGAGCCTAAGGATCAAGAAGAGAAGCCTATAGTTCTCCTTTATCTAGCCTTATCACAGACCATGTATTCTGGAAAACTGTTTTGGCAGCATTGGCAAGATATGGAACTATGTACCCCACATCAGGTACAGAGGATCCCTGAAGGACCCCTCCCTAAACCTGAAAGGATAATTGTTACAATGTGGAAGTGGGCGTGGAAAGGAATGCATTCAGAGCTTAAGCACCCGTCTCCCATCTACACTCATCTCTTTAAGAGACAACGACTATTCCTATGGTGGTGCTCTTGGAGAAAGAGAAAGAAACCGATGGCGGAGTGACAACTCACTCTGAATCATGCTGCGGACCTTCAAACTGGATGAAAATAATGTAAACAGTCTACGATCCGGGCATGGAGGACTTACACCATACTTGGAATTACCCTACAAGAAAATATGTTTAAACTGGCCACAAAAGGATTACAAAGAGAAAGGATGGGTGCTGGGAACAGGAGGATACTTTGTAGATAATGATTCGTATAAAAGGACTGCTGACCTTGCAGAGCCTGGATTATACACTCCTCTGGAAGCTATCGTGGACAAAGTTGGACAACACTGGTATTGCCCTGGGGTCGGATGGAAGTTTTACCCAATTCCCCGGTGTCCAGACTCATACCCCTGCATCTTGAACGTAGTGCATGTACAAAAAAGGGCTACAGGTTTAAAATAAGGTGGGGACTAATTATGTTGATCCATACAGGGATGTATGTGGATATTGGCTTGGATCTTTCCAGATCTGGACCAGTAGTCCCTATATGTTTAAAATACTTCAACTACAAGAGGCACGTTCAACTTTTTATTTGATTGAGATCCAAACTTTGCCAATATGCACGACGGTACAGTATCTTGACATCGAGAAAGGCGGAAGTCTCCAACCTATTAGAAGTGGATGGCGAACCAGAGTACTAGTGGGGTTTGGCAACCCACAAGGGCTATACTGATACGACTTAGCATAAAGTCGGGAAGAGGACTATTCCGGAGATTGATCCTCTGTACTCTGTGATGGGTGCAGTATGTCTACAGTGGAACGGCATATTGGGACGCCTATGAGGCTATATCTTGCATACGTAGAGAATTGAATCCTGCATCTTCACAGTGTTTCTACACACCCAGGGACCACCGCCTGAAATGAAGGAGGTGACAGTCGTCATTGGAAATGGGCGTGGCAAGGACTAGATATTAGACCCTCATGGCCATCTCCCTTGTTAGTCACCCTTCTTCAGCAACGAGCATCAAGCGTTTCTGTTGGGAAACACGAGACAAACAACAGCACCTAAGATCATCATCTCCCAGATGGAAGGACCACGGGAAGACAGCGTGATCACCACGCAACCTCAAAGAACCAACGAAAGACCAAGAGAAGAGGAGTTTGGCATCAAATGCCACTACTGCAACGACCCCAAAAGCTGGAGCCGCTGCCACCAGTACCAAGTGAATTCTACTACGAAAATGTTGGAAGAAGCAGCAGCAACAAAGCCAGCCGCGAAAGAAAAAGTGCCTCCAATGTTGGAGTTGGATGGCTAGAGTTACAGCATTATTAGTCAGCGTTGCTGTACTTCTAGTTATCCTGTACTACTATGGTAGTACGCCCTGGACCTTAACCCATATCAGGGTCCAGTACGCAACAACTAAAAGTTTCCAACAGACATGTTGGGGAGTTGAATCAAGAAAACATCTACATGATATGGGACCAGAATTCTACAGAGAATGGGCAAAGATGAAGAACCTAACCCAGCAGATGGTAAAGATGAGTGGCTGCAATACTTGAACGACAGTGGGGAATTTCCAACCGTCACCACCAATTACAACCTGACCACCGGAGCAGACATCCTCAAAACTACAAGTGAGGGATCAGAGATTATCGTGGAAACCATCTACGGTTTAAAACAAAGAGAGCGAAGAGAAGTAGGCTGCACTTGGATAAGACCTGAACCTGGTGAGCCAGCCTGGTTGCTCATGGGGATGCAGAGTACTGCTGGGCTATCGAGCGGATATTGGGAAAGAGAAGCTGTTTTTCAGCATTACCAAGACATGATGTTTGCAGAACGATAATGCTACCTGGAAACATTGGGGTAATTATAACCTCACCTGTGATAACACCCGCAGCAGAGTGCCGAAAGTGGATACAATATCTACAACAGTCCCTCCGTTGAACAACGCACCGGCATGGGAACAGGAATACTATATTCCAAACTAACCGCCATCCCATCAGCAGCATCGGTGGGATCCACAAAGATATCACCAACACAGGGAAAAACCAAACCACTCCCTACATCGCCAACACAAGATACCCAGCAAGTATTAGAACCAAAAGTTAAAAGTATTGATAAGCGGCTACAAAAGATGGAAGAAGATTCATGATTATTGTGTAAAAGAAAAAGTAGCAAAATTAGATAGATGTTTGGAATCGACCTATTGGATGTAAATCTCAAAACTACATGGTGCTTGCACCAGTCATCGATTTGATACACAGGATTACTTGGAAACAGAAACAGGAGGCAAAACATGATGAATGGCTTAACGACACCTTTCCGTGGGTGGAGCGTTCCACTGATACATTTTGAGGGGAATTTTCCGAAGGGATACACGTGGACTGGGCATAGTTTGCAGGGTCCACAAAAGCAAACTTCTATGTGCAAAAACTACCAAAGCCAGATGAGCTAAGGTCAGTACCTCAGGAAGATTTTAGCAAAATTGATCAATGCGTGGCGAATAAAATCTATGGAAGCTTACATGAGACAGAATACCATAATAATTTGGCTGAAGGTTCTGGTAAATCCCCCCGATGTCCCATAGACCAAATTAAGACAGGGAATTGGCTAAGATGGGTATATAACTGTACACAGTTGTTACAGATTCCAACCAATAAGGGGACCCTTCAAGCATGGCAGGAAGGAGTTAGACGTAGTAAGGACGTCACCTGGTGGGGAATGGAGAAATATGAAGTTGAAGATTGGGTATTCCCCTGTTTGGATCAAAGTAATAATTATTGGGTTAAATATCAATACATCGCCACAGTCTACTCCAGAGACAGAGCTACGTGGTCCAGTGTACTCTGGAGACCAAACCCTTATGTTACGCCACGACCCTGGAAAATTATTTGTAATAGACATAATACCACATGCACGATAAGCCTTGCTTGCCAAAATTGTAGAAATGTTCCTGGCTGGGAAGGATATTGTGACGCTTACTATGACGGCGAGTATGACACTTACGGCCATCAAACAGTTTGGGAGAAGAACAGTGCTGGCGTATGGATAAGAGCTTTTCCACCCAACGTTGGATGTGCCAAGGCTGTCCTGGGACATGGAATGTCGAAAAGGAAGCAGGTCCTAGGCCACATAGTGCCATTTGTTGGTGATGCTTTGATAATGCTTGAGGAAGGATACGCCTTCAAGAAAAGTCTATGAGAAGGACGAGAAATTGTCGGTTACGAATGGCTGGGACCCAATCGGATTTAAAATAATGGTACGTGTGAATCGCCTGCAGAACATTGGTTGAGCTGTGGAAAAGGAAGAAGCCGGCATGAATGTTCTTGGTGGGAAAGAACGCAAATAATAGCTGGAAGAATCATCACCACTTTCGCTGCAGAGACCGGAGAAGTCATTAAAGAAGGTCTCGAAGTGGTGACTGGTTGGATATCTTTGGCCCTATCTGTTAATCATAATAGGACTAATTATTGCTGCAGTGATTGGATATGTTTTGTTAAAAGGAAGTTTCGCAGCAGCCCTGCGCTTGTGTGGGAGGAGCACACAACACAGTGATATGGAGCCCCTCCTCCGTTAGGGGAGGAGCGATGAAACCTACAAAGCCCGACGTCGAGACACGCCCTGTTCATTCTGACTTGGGGAAGTGAAGGAAGAAGAAGCATCTACATAACAGCGTACAAACTTAAGGAGATAAGTAAAAAGAATAAGAGAGCACAATGTCCAACAATACTGGCGGCGTAAATGACACCATCTTCAAAGTGAGTAGAGTGGAGTTTATTGCACTACTGTTAGTATGGCTGCTATACTGCTGTGTCGGTCGTTGGGACTTACGACAACCATTACGAATAGTAACGCTACTACATGGATGTGTCAGATTGGCGATCGTCAATCTGCACTACGGTCAGAGTGACTTAGGGTTGTCTCTATTCATCACTCACGTCCTCGGTCACTTTACTCTCCAGTTTGACTGGGAAATATGGCAGTACACATCAATTACAATTTGGATGGTGATAGATATGACAGCAATCTTTTACGCCCCGGCAGTGATAGCTGACATTGTGTGCGAAGCTGTGATGGCCTTGACCCTGTTGGCGTACATAGCTACGTTAACTGGAGCTGTACAACGCAAGAAACCCTGGCTCTACAAACTTGGACTTATCATAATTTGGGCCTTAGGATGGGGAATATTATCAGCTTTATACTGGCTGTCCATGGTTAGTCAACTACTCCTGCTGTTATGGTTTACGACCTATGATGCTTGCTTCCCGCGTACAGCTCCTTCAGCTACAGCGGGAATGACAACGTCACCACAGTCCCACTCTCCTACGGTGATCATGAGGCGTATCTGGCGTACATGAATAATCCCGACGAACACTTTTGCTTGCTTGCAATATAATAGTTAAAAGACTAATGTTTCCTCTTACACTATAGGGGATATAAGATGTATTCATTGTCAAGCCACCCTGGAACAAGCGCTCTACTTCTGGGAGATAACACCGACTCTGTGGTGCCCGACGTGTTATGCCAACAACTTCCCTGTTCAAGTGGCACGGGGAATAGTGGGATGGAAGGATACTTCTTTTCTGCCCCAGGTACCATCAGAAGCATAATTAAAAATTGAGATCGAAGCAGACATGATCTGGCATTCTCTCTTGATTGATCAAATACGAGCTGACACTATAGTGTCTCCAGAGGGATATATGTATTGCCCGTATTTACCAAAATGTGGATGTAATCTAGCGGGAATAAGATTCTCCACAGCTCCTCTTGCCGATGGCTGGATCGTGGCTATTGGTCCTTCTTACCACCAGTTCCATGTCACCTCCACAGCGCACTGTGGAGGTTGGGTGCAAACCGAGGAAATGAGACTGGTGTTTGGAGGCCCTCACGCAGGTGTTCCTGGATGAACACCTTCAACAGCCCGAGCCTGAGGATATTCTCGCTGAGGCTTCACCTCGAACGAAGGGTACATCCACGGCGGCCATCTACACCAGTTACATCGTGTTATACACCCGTCACCCCACTTCACCATGCGCACCATCGTCCCTGACGGATTATCATCTCAGGAATATGAGGCAAATCAGCCCTCCATTGGAATTACCATTACAATCACCATACTGGAAGGGCAGCCTTCTGACGGCGACAGCAATCTACAGTTGGGCGGAGAGGAGTACGTGGTGCTGGATGAGTGTCGTTCAACTCCAGCTCCTCCTGTTCTGTCTCCGATGGTGGATGAAAAAGAAGTGCTCACTCTTCACCCTGTCAACGACGATGAGGATGTTTTTATGGAAGTATAGAGAGATCGACGGAGCTTCAAGTCATGGAGGGGGTGTCAGGAAAGATGACTTTAAGCTTGCTTTCAGCTTGTTTTCATCTTGGAATATAATACGAGCCATGGAATTAATATACATGCTGTTGGATTAAACTGCACAGTGTTTGGTACCTTCCAGGAGTAAGTGAGGTCATACCGGACTTTTCCATTGCAAATGGGGAGGCCCACGGAATGAACTCGGTGGTGAAGACGAGGGAATATGTCTAAGAATGATTCTAACATGACAAGTATGATCAAATGGAGTATTAATGTGTTAAAATTTAGAGTTGATTAGAAAAAGTATGTTACGAATAAGTGAAATGAATGATTATATGAGTTGTTTTTCCATAAAGAGTGCAGAGTCAGGAGAAAAAGAGGAAGTGAAGAAGATGTCGCAAGTGGGGCAAGAACAGCTGATGTTAAACAACTGATCAAATGATTAAGATGTTGGTAAAATGAAATGAATAATAATGAATGAGAATGTTTGTATATGATCATATGAATTGTTTTTTATGTGAAAGAGAGTTGTAATGAAATGATTGAATATGATTGATGTGATCTAAAGAAATGATTTAAAAGAATGAATTCTCAGAAAAGCTGACGTGTTAACAGAAAAGAGGAACTTGAGAAATAAGTTACTGGTAGGGGCTGCAGAGATTTCCAGTAAAGCAGAGGGAGAGGGGAGGAGGTTTTGAGTCAACAGTGTCCCCATGGTATCCAAGATCATCTGAGGATGACTGGAGTCAAGAACATATATAACTTGTTGAAACACCAGAAAACGGGGTTATTCTTCCAGGGAGAGGTGCTGTTGGCACTACTCCCCTGCTACGAGGAGATCACAAGACTTGACCATCTTGTGAGCATCAATTGGAATCGTGGAGTGAGAGGAATGGAGCCATAAAAGATCATTTGAGAGAGATTTCAACTCCCACTCAGGCCGTCCAGTCACGGAGTAGCAGAACAATGGAGGATAACCACTGGCCTTAAGTCTGAGTGGGGGAATGTTCAACGATTCTCTCTCAAGGAATATCACAGCATACCAGAATGGATTAGATCAACTTTTGTTGATTGAAGACGGAATAAATTCTTATGTGGATTAACTTCCTGAAGGATTACAATATCACACAAGGATCGTGGTCAGCTAACGACTAATAGCTGATGAAGAGGAAATCAAGTTCATCGAGCTGGAGACCCTAACCTCAAAAAACCTCCTTCCCTCACTCCTAGAAAAAAATTGTTAAGAAGTAAATCCAGTCACAGTCAAAGTAAGATCAGTCAGAATTATTGGATGAAAAAAAAAAATCTCTGCCAATCATTATTCTAATTATATTTGAATTACTGTTGTGAAATTATCACCATATAACCTATTTTGATTATGTTATCAGCACTTGCAAAACCTGCAATAAAATTCCAAGCATGCAATTAAAGTGTTAAGGCTCGGACATTGGATTATTGATGCTTTTTAAGGTGTGAAAGTTAAGTTTATTGGGTATACAACATCACGTGCTCTAAAAGGTTAGTCTGGTTTTTAATGAAAATAACACATCCTGGGGACTCGCTGTACGAGTCACTAAATTTAAAATCTAGCAACATTCAAGAGCCTGATCCATAAGAGGAGAGCTGCCGTTAACGGGTGTGGCCGGTTCGTATCCTGGTTCCTGAGAAGGCTATTCGACCGGGGTGCGAGATCAGCTTCAGCGGGTGGACGTCCGGATGGAGGGCAGTGAGCAGCTAGACGAATCTCCTCGCCACCAGCTTAAACAACCCTTTGTGCAGCCCTGCCGGGTAATACCGTGGAGACACGAAGGTCGGACACCAGAGACGGAGAGCTGGTTTTACACAAACACACTCATCGAGGGTGAGCGTGTGCCGTGTATCTAAAAGCAGGATCTGACAACACAAACACACTCAAACACCGATGTCAGGCTGCTGCCATACAAGGCGCTCACTACACACTGGGAGCAACTAGGGGATTAAGTACCTTGCCTGAGGGCCCTTAGTGATTTTCCAGTCAGGCTGGGAATTGAAACGAGGATCCTCTGGGCTCAAGCCCAATGCTAAACCACTAGACATCACCTCCCCAGTTTCAATACTTTGTTTATACACCTTTGGCAGCAATTACAGCCTCAAGTCTTCTTGAATATGATGCCACAGGCTTGGTGCACCTATCTTTGGACAGTTTTGTCCATTCCTCTTTGCAGCACCTCTCCAGCTCCATCAGGTTGGATGGGGCATGTTGGTGCGCAGACATTTTCAGATCTCTCAAGAGTGTTCAAATCAGATTCAGGTCTGGGCTCTGGCTGGGCCACTAAAGGATTCACAGAGTTGTCCTAAAGCCACTCCTTTCGGAGAACCAAGGACCATTGTGGAGAGCTTCAGAAAGTCCAGGAATTAGCAGGTACAACTGTTTCAAAGAAAACAATAAGTAATGCACTCAATGGCCTGTATGCAGGCTCACCACACTTGACTCCATTGCTGAAGAAAAAGCATGTTGGAGCTCAATTTAATGTTTGCTGCACAACATTTAGACAGCCTCTGAAATACTGACAGAATATAGTCTGGTCAGACGAGACCAAAATTGAACTCTTTGGATGCCATAATTAATACACACCGTGTTTGGAGGACAAATGGCACTGCAGTTGGAGGTGGGAGCATCATGGTGTGGGGCTGTTTTTCAGCATACAGCACTGACAAACTTCATCTAACTGAAGGAAGGATGAATGGAAAAATGCGCTGAAACATTCTTGATAAAAATCTGCTGCCATCTGGGCCCCTCCCCAATCGGACCGGGAGTGACATGTTTAGCCGCATGTTCTCCTTGAATTGCTGGCTGTCTGAGTGGTGTCCAAAAAATGAGGTGGGCTTCATAGATAATTGGCAAAGCTTCTGGGGAAAACCTGGTCTTGTTAGAGAGACGGCATCCATCCCACTTTGGATGGAGCAGCTCTCATTTCTAGAAATCTGGCCAATTTTCTTAAATCCTCCAAACCGTGACTATCCAGGGTTGGGACCAGGAAGCAGAGTTGTAGTCTTACACACCTCTCTGCAGCTTCTCTCCAACTGCCATCCCCTCATTACCCCATCCCCGTAGAGACGGTGCCTGCTCCCAGACCACCAATAACCAGCAAAAATCTATTTAAGCATAAAATTCAAAAAGAAAAAATAATATGCACCTTCAACTGCACCACAGACTAAAACAGTTAAATGTGGTCTATTAAACATTAGGACTCTCTCTTCTAAGTCCCTGTTAGTAAATGATATAATAATTGATCAACATATTGATTTATTCTTCCTTACAGAAACCTGGTTACAGCAGGATGAATATGTTAGTTTAAATGAGTCAACACCCCCGAGTCACACTAACTGCCAGAACGCTCGTAGCACGGGCCGAGGTGGAGGATTAGCAGCAATCTTCCATTCCAGCTTATTAATTAATCAAAAACCCAGACAGAGCTTTAATTCATTTGAAAGCTTGACTCTTAGTCTTGTCCATCCAAATTGGAAGTCCAAAAAAACAGTTTTATTTGTTATTATCTATCGTCCACCTGGTCGTTACTGTGAGTTTCTCTATGAATTTTCAGACCTTTTGTCTGACTTAGTGCTTAGCTCAGATAATTATAGTGGGTGATTTTAACATCCACACAGATGCTGAGAATGACAGCCTCAACACTGCATTTAATCTATTATTAGACTCAATTGGCTTTGCTCAAAATGTAAATGAGTCCACCCACCACTTTACTCATATCTTAGATCTTGTTCTGACTTATGGTATGGAAATTGAAGACTTAACAGTATTCCCTGAAAACTCCCTTCTGTCTGATCATTTCTTAATAACATTTACATTTACTCTGATGGACTACCCAGCAGTGGGGAATAAGTTTCATTACACTAGAAGTCTTTCAGAAAGCGCTGTAACTAGGTTTAAGGATATGATTCCTTCTTTATGTTCTCTAATGCCATATACCAACCCAGTGCAGAGTAGCTACCTAAACTCTGTAAGTAAGATAGAGTATCTCGTCAATAGTTTTACATCCTCATTGAAGACAACTTTGGATGCTGTAGCTCCTCTGAAAAAGAGAGCTTTAAATCAGAAGTGTCTGACTCCGTGGTATAACTCACAAACTCGCAGCTTAAAGCAGATAACCCGTAAGTTGGAGAGGAAATGGCATCTCACTAATTTAGAAGATCTTCACTTAGCCTGGAAAAAGAGTCTGTTGCTCTATAAAAAGCCCTCCGTAAAGCTAGGACATCTTAATACTCATCACTAATTGGAAAATAAGAACAACCCCAGGTTTCTTTTCAGCACGGCAGCCAGGCTGACAAAGAGTCAGAGCTCTATTGAGCTGAGTATTCCTTTAACTTTAACTAGTAATGACTTCATGACTTTCTTTGCTAATAAAATTTTAACTATTAGAGAAAAAATTACTCATAACCATCCCAAAGACGTATCGTTATCTTTGGCTGCTTTCAGTGATGCCGGTTATTTGGTTGACTCTTCTCTCCGATTGTTCTGTCTGAGTGTATTTTCATTAGTTTACTTCCTCCAAACCATCAACATGTTTATTTAGACCCCATTCCTACCAGGCTGCTCAAGGAAGCCCTACCATTATTTAATGCTTCGATCTTAAATATGATCAATCTATCTTTATTAGTTGGCTATGTACCACAGGCTTTTAAGGTGGCAGTAATTAAACCATTACTTAAAAAGCCATCACTTGACCCAGCTATCTTAGCTAATTATAGCCAATCTCCAACCTTCCTTTTCTCTCAAAAATTCTTGAAAGGGTAGTTGGAAAACAGCTAACTGATCATCTGCAGAGGAATGGTCTATTTGAAGAGTTTCAGTCAGGTTTTAGAATTCATCATAGTACAGAAACAGCATTAGTGAAGGTTACAAATGATCTTCTTATGGCCTCAGACAGTGGACTCATCTCTGTGCTTGTTCTGTTTAGACCTCAGTGCTGCTTTTGATACTGTTGACCATAAAATTTTATTACAGAGATTAGAGCATGCCATAGGTATAAAGGCACTGCGCTGCGGTGGTTTGAATCATATTTATCTAATAGATTACAATTTTGTTCATGTAAATGGGGAATCTTCTTCACAGACTAAGGTAATTATGGAGTTCCACAAGTTCTGTGCTAGGACCAATTTTATTCACTTTATACATGCTTCCCTTAGGCGTATTATTAGACGGCATTGCTTAAATTTTCATTGTTACGCAGAGATACCAGCTTTATCTATCATGAAGCCAGAGGAACACACCAATTAGTTAAACTGCAGGATTGTCTTACAGACATAAAGACAGACTCAGATAAAACTGAAGTTATTGTACTTGGCCCCACAAATTTTAGAAACATGGTGTCTAACCAGATCCTTACTCGGATGGCATTACCCTGACCTCTAGTAATACGTGAGAAATCTTGGAGTATTTTGATCAGGATATGGTCCTTCAATGCCCAGATTAAACAAATATGTAGGACTGCTTTTTGCATTTACGCAATATCTCTAAAAATTAGAAAGGTCTTGTCTCAGAGTGATGCTGAAAAACTATTCATGCATTTATTTCCTCTAGGCTGGACTATTGTAATTCATTATTATCAGGTTGTCCTAAAAGTTCCCTGAAAAGCCTTCAGTTAATTCAAATGCTGCAGCTAGAGTACTAACAGGGACTAGAAGGAGAGAGCATATCTCACCCATATTGGTCTCTCTACATTGGCTTCCTGTTAATTCTAGAATAGAATTTAAAATTCTTCTTCTTACTTATAAGGTTTTGAATAATCAGGCCCCATCTTATCTTAGGGACCTCATAGTACCATATCACCCCACAGAGCGCTTCACTCTCAGACTGCAGGCTTACTTGTAGTTCCTAGGGGTTTGTAAGAGTAGAATGGGAGGCAGAGCCTTCAGCTTTCAGGCTCCTCTCCTGTGGAACCAGCTCCCAATTCAGATCAGGGAGACAGACACCCTCTCTACTTTTAAGATTAGCTTAAAACTTTCCTTTTGCTAAAGCTTATAGTTAGGGCTGGATCAGGTGACCCTGAACCATCCCTTAGTTATGCTGCTATAGACGTAGACTGCTGGGGGGTCCATGATGCACTGAGTGTTTCTTTCTCTTTTTGCTCTGTATGCACCACTCTGCATTTAATCATTAGTGATTGATCTCTGCTCTTTTTCCACCGATGTCTTTTTCCCTGGTTCTCTCCCTCAGCCCCAACCAGTCCCAGCAGAGGACTGCCCCTCCCTTAGCCTGGTTCTGCTGGAGGTTTCTTCCTGTTAAAAGGGAGTTTTTCCTTCCCACTGTCGCCAAGTGCTTGCTCACAGGGGGTCGTTTTGACCGTTGGGGTTTTACGTAATTATGTATGGCCTTGCCTACAAGATAAAGCGCCTTGGGGCAACTGTTTGTTGTGATTGGCGCTATATAAATAAAATTGATTTGATTTGATCTACCAGGATGATGAAGATGAAATTTCAACAAGGACAATAATCCTAACCCACAGCCAAGGAAACTCGCAGTTGGTTTCAGAGAATGAAAATAAAACTGCTAGAATGCCAATCACCAGACTTCAATCCAAATGAAAATCTATGGAAAGAACTAAAGATCAGAGTTCATAGAAGAGGTCCACGGGACCCTCAAGATTTGAACACTGGTTTGTGTGGAAGAATGGGCCAAAATCACAGCTGAGCAGTGCTGTGACTAGTTTCTCCACACAGGCTAACAAAGGCTTTTTTATCAAGTACTAAATAAATTTCAGTAAATACTTTCAATACTTTTTTTCTCTGTGTCATTCCATTTATTACACAAATTATAATTTCTGACCTTATTTTGTTTTGGTTTCTTTGTATGGTTGGTTTCAAAAGAAAATATGAGGAAATATTTTAATCACCACTATTTACAACAGGCATTGAGACTTGCTACACACACACACACACCACACACACACACACACACACACACACACACACACCACCCACACACACCACTGTTGGCCCAGGCATTGCTGGAACAGGTGCATTGTTTTTATGATGAGAGGCCCTTTGGCCTTTGGCAATTTTACTGAGGAACTTCCCTGATGAGTCTGATGTGTTGCGTTCACACAAGAAAATCACAGCATCTTTACTGGTATACAATATATGCACTAAACAGCCCTGAAATCCATTTACTTCATGTACTCCCATACAAGTACTGTATTCACTCGTCTGAGTACCCCTGGGCATTCCGTGCGAATTTTTGTCGGACCGCCCTTTCATAAGATGTCTGATTTCCTCACAAATAAAGAATAACTCACCTGTCTGTCTGTTTTACCCTATCCTTTTGTCATTTATTGCACAGGGGTGGTGACCAAGTGGTTTGTGCACTTGGTTTCGGTGCAGAAGGTTCCTGGTTCACACCCCTGCCCGTTTCTCCATGAAATGCGGAAGCCGCGTCAGGAAGGGCATCCATGTAAAGCTTGTGCCAAAATCACATGCAGGTCAACCTTGGATCTGCTGTGGTGACCTTAAGTGAAAACAAGGGACCAGCCAAAGAGGCTTACTTTTATTTTTGTCATTTATTAAATGTGTTCCTTGTCAGTTGATGTTTGGGGCAGAAAAAAAAAAGGGGGGGGGGGGTGAAGTGAAGTGCACGGTCAGTTTTGAATGTTAACCACAAAGATTTACTTTACTGCGTTATACTAAAACTCTGGCATGACTCATCACAGTGATGCTTTACAATGATACGCTTTACAGTGATGCTTCACACTGACCCTTTCACATACACACACTGATTGTCACGGTGCTGCCATGCAAGCCGCTCACTTGCACAGCATAAAGTGTGATGGACAAGCTATACCCGATGAACACGATTGCTGGTGAAACACTACAATAAAACATGAGTGCATTTGATTTTTTTAATCTGCTCTGTGTCAGCCTGACCCCGTCAGATCTCAGAAGCTAAGCAGTGCGGGACTGGTTAGTACTTGGATGGGACCTCTTTGGAACACCAGCGCTGTGTGTGTTTCTCCAGTAACACTGGCGTTGTGTCAGGAAGGGCATCCGCGGTAAAACCCTGTGCAAAATACTCAATGCGGATCTGGTTGTATCCACTGTGGCGACCCCGAACACAAAACAGGAGCAGCTAAATGGACAACCATCTCTTTAATATGATATTTTTGTGCATAAAAAAAATTTTAAAAAAAATCATGTTTCCTGTTTAGGGCACTCTGGCAAAACAATTTCCTTCCGATTAATAAAGCTCTTCTTATTCTGATCATAAAACATAGTGAAAACCCATTGTTTTTTGCTTTTTACAATATGCTGGTGGTCACGCAATTAATTTACTTTAGGTGAGCATTTAATAAACTTTAATTAAAAAAAAAAAATCAGTGGGCGTTAAACCAACTTTCCTCAAAAAAGGGGGTGGGTGGATGCTCTGCCCTGGGCCCTTAGACGCGAGGATTACATTTATTTCACCGCACACTCAGTCAAACTCAGACAGTATGCATGAATGCAGCAAGCATGACGACATGATTAACCCTGTATGATGTGCATAATGTGATTTAAAATGTGCATTTTCCTGATTTACCTTATTTATTTTACATGGTGTAGATGTTTAATATTCTCGTTTATGGGTCTTTAATAGATATCAATATACAGTATAGTATCCATTTTGGGGTTTCCATTAGATAGCATATAGACTATGTATTTTGTCTTCCTATAGTAAGCTAGCAGGGTGAACTTTAGATAGATACCTAAACCATATTACATCATCATTCGCTTCTGTTTCTATAATAAATATCCATATTTATAGAATAGCCTTCTTCTTGTCTTTCTTTGCTGTTCCCATTAGGGGTTCGCCACAGCAGATCACTCGTTTCCATCTCACCTGTCCTCTGTATCTTCCTCTGTCACCCAACCACCTGCATGTCCTCCTTCAACACATCCATAAAACCTCCTCTTTGGCATCCCTCTATCTCTCCTGCCTGGTGGCTCCATCCTCAGCCTCCTTTCCCTACATACCCTGGGTCCCTCCTCTGCACATGTCCAAACCATCTCAATTGCGCCTCCCTGACTTTGTCTCCAAATCGTCCTACCAGAGCTGTCCCTCTGATATGTTCATTCCTAATCTGGTCCATTCTTGTTACTCCCAAAGAGAATCTCAACATCTTCAGCTCTGCCACCTCCAGCTCTGCTTCCTGTCTTTTTGTTAGTGCCACCCGTCTCTAAGCCGTACAACACAGCTGGTCCTCACCTACTGTCTTGTAAACTTTCCCCTTCACTCTTGCTGATATTTCTTCGGGTCACAAATCACTCCTGCCACCTTTCTTCACCCACTCCACCCTGCCTGCACTCTCTTCTTCACCTCTTTACCACACTCTCCATTACTTTGAACAGTTGACCCCAAATATTTAAACTCATCTACTTTCACCACTTCTACTCCTTGTAACCGCACTATTCCACTGGGCTCCCTCTCATTCACACACATGTCTCAGTCTTGCTTCTACTGACTTTCATTCTCCTTCTCTCCAAGCATATCTCCACCTGTCCAGACGAGACTCCAACTTGCTCTCTGCTCTCACTACAGATCACAATGTCATCTGCAAACATCATAGTCCATGGGGACTCCTGTCTGATCTCATCCGTCAACTTGTCCATAACCACTGCAAACAAGAAGGCTCAGAGCTGATCCTTGGTGTAATCCCACCTCCACCTTGAATGAGTCTGTCATTCATACTGCGCATCTCACCGCTGTCACACTATTCTTGTACATGTCCTGCACTACCCTAACATAGTTCTCTGCCACTCCAGACATCCTCATACAATACCACAGCTCTTCTCTTGGCACCCTGTCATAAGCTTTTCTAAGTCCACAAACACACAATGTAACTGTTTCTGGTCTTCTGTATTTCTCCAACAGTATTCTCAGAGCAAACGTTGCATCTGTAGTGCTCTTTCTCGGCATGAAACCATATTGCTGCTCACAGATCTTCACCTGTTTTCTAAGCCTAGCTTCTACTACTGTATCCCGTAACTTCATGCTGTGGCTGATCACTTTATGCCTCTGTAGTTACTGCAGCTCTGCACTCACCCTTGTTCTTGAAAATAGGAACCAGCACACTTTGTCTCCATCCTCAGGCATCCTCTCACTTTCCAAGATTTTATTAAACAATCTGGTTAGAAACTCTGCCATCTCTCCTAGACATTTCCATGCCTCCAATGGAATGTCATCTGGACCAACTGCCTTTCCACTCTTCATCCTCTTCATAGCAGCCCTCAGTTCTTCCTTACTAATCTTTGTACTTCCTGATTTACTCTCACCACATCATCCAGCCTTTTCTCTCACTCATTTTCTTTATTCATCAGCTCTTCAAAATATTCCCTCCACCTTCTCAGCACACACTCCTCACTTGTCAGCACATTACCATGTGCATCTTTTACCACCCTAACCTGCTGCACATCCTTTCCAGCTCTGTCCCTTTGTCTGGCCAATTGGTACAAGTCCTTTTCTCCTTCCTTACTATTCAGCTTCTTGTACAGCTCGCAATATGCCTTTTCCTTCACTTTTACCACTTCTCTTTTCGCCTTATACCGCATCTCCTTGTACTCCCGTCTACTTTCTTCATCTCTACAACTATCCCAAAACTTTTTCACCACCTCTTTCTCCTTATGCTTTCCTGGATCTCTTCATTCCACCAACCACAACACCACCACAAGTCTCCTTGTCTTCCTTCCACTGTCCATATGTCATACTCAGTACTGTCCGTCTCCCTCACCACATCTGCAGTACTTTTCCAGTTGTCCCAAACTGCTTCCCCTCCAACCAGTGCGTCTCTCACCTGCTCGCTAAATGTCACACAACAGTCCTTGCCCTTCCTTCAGCTTCCACCATCTGATCCTTTGTTGAGGTCTCATCTCTCTTCTTTCTTCTTTACGTCTAAATCACCTACAAACAACCATCCTATGCGTCTAACAACCACTCTCTCCTGCCACCACCTTACAGTCTCTGATTTCCTTTAGCTTGCATCTCTATAAAGAATGTAGTCCACCTGTTGTGCACCTTCCTCCACTCTTATATGTTACCCTGTGCTCCTCCCTTTTCTAAAGTAGGTATTCACCACAGCCATTTCCATCCTTTTTGCAAAATCACATACCATCTGTCCTTCCCCATTCCTATCCTTGATAACCATATCTATCAATCAATCAATCATTTTTTTATATAGCGCCAAATCACACAACAGTTGCCCCAAGGCGCTTTATATTGTAAGGCAAGCCATACAATAATTATGTAAAACCCAACGGTCAAAATGAACCCCTGTGAGCAAGCACTTGGCTACATCTTGGCTAATCACTAACCATTACTTCCTCATCACCTCTGTTTCCTTCACCAACATGCCCACTGAAGTCTGCTCCTATCACCACTCTTTCATGCTGGGCACACTCTCCACCACCTCATCTAACACAATCCAGAATCTTCTTTCTCCTTCATCTCACAACCTACTGTGGGCATATGCACTGATGATATTCATCATCACCCCTTCAATTCTAACTTCACACTCATCCCTGTCAGACACTCGCTTAACCTCCAACACACTTTTAACATACTCTTCCTTTAAAATGACCCCAACACCATTTTCTCTTCCTGTCCTCACCATGGTACAACAACTTGTACCCACCGCCGATGCTCCTGCTCTTACTTCCCTTCCACTTGGTCTCTTGCAACACACATATGTCTACCTTTCTCCTCTCCATCATATCAGCCAGCTCTCTCCCTTTACCAGTCAGACTACCAATATTCAAAGTCCCTACTCTCATTTCCACCCTTCTAGTTTTCTTCTTCTCCCGCTGTTTGTGGAAACGTTCTCCTCCTCTTCTTCGTCGTCTTTGCCCAGCAGCAGCCCAATTTCCACCTGCACCCTGTTGGGCAACAGCACCGGTGGCGGATGTTGTTAACCCAGGCCGCCGACCGATCTGGTATGGAAATTCAATTCTTAGTCTGCATAGTTGGGTTGGCTTGTTTTACGCTGGATGACCTTCCTGACGCAACCCTCCTCATTTATCCGGGCTTCGGACCAGATAGCCTTCTAGTTATAATTTATTTTACTACTAGCCTATAGACTAGATATACGTATAATACAAGCCTCTCCTGTATGAATATTTAGGTTTTAGAAGCTAATTCCTATATATTATGTAGTACTATATTTCTTGTATATGTTGTTGTATATGTTGTTTATTACCCTCAGGGGTCGAAACAGTACGTGCATGTGCTAGTTTTTGCACGTACTATTCGAGCGGTGCATGTAATTTTATACTGCACTAGCACTGGTGCAAGTAACTTTATCCAAGTTTTATCAACTATAAGCGCCAGTACAATGAACCAATAAAGGAATAAATAAGGAAAAAAACAATTTCCAGTGTGTTGTCTTTGTCTTTCCTGCGTTTTATGACTCTCACACATGGAGCGAGTTGCTGTGCTCTATTTGTTGTGTTCGCGCGTGCACATGTAAACAAAGAAAAGAAAAAAAACTGGCTGCGGTTCCTCTCTCTCTGCCCTCAAACTCTGTCATCATTGTGTTATAAACTAGTCATCATTTGTTTTATTATACATCTGTGTAGTTAATAAAATTATCTTCACGGACGATTAGTTTCGCGTGCACACGTGAAAAAAAAATCATCTGGCTGCCGCTGTGGTTCCTTTACGGAACCCGGGAGAGGTCACTTAAAGTGATTTTTTTTTTTTCTGGCCATGATAATTTGTGTGCACGTTTCCTTTAATTAAGCCCACGAATTAATAAAACGTGCGCAAGTTTTCCTTTCGTTCAAAATGAACTCCATAATATGACCTAAATTGTCATCGTCACGACGGGGAGAAGCTTCACCCTCAGCATCCTTTTAATGTGCTTAAACTCCAGATGATGCCATGCTGGACAGCTGGAGTTCTCTATATGTCCTTGTGTGCCCAAACCATGATGATACACCCTGACCAGATCCATTTCTACACTGTCTGCTGGTTTGTTGGCTAATAGCCAACATTTATGTGTCAAAACAATGTTGAATAATTGAGTGCACGTTTACAAAATTGTGACCACGTTTAAGTAGATCGTGCCCTTGTTTCACTCAAACGAATCTTAAACGTGCACACAATATCATAAAACGTGCACACAATATAATAAAACGTGCGCACATTCTCTCCACATGCAAAACATTTTGCGATGACACTTCCAGGGCTCTGTAGTTCCTCGCTCTCTCTCCCTTCAAACTCTGTCATAATTGTGTTATAAACCAGTCATAATTGTGTTACAAACCAGTCACCATTTGTTTTATTTTACATCTGTGTAGTTAATAAATAAAATAATCTTCACAGACGATTCGTTCGCGCGCGCACATGAAAAAAAAAAACTGTCTGCCGCTGCCGCTGCTGCTGCTGCTCTCCCCTCAAACTCTCCCCAGAGTGGAAGAGTCTGACACATCAGCGGAGGAGTTTTAAGGTTGATATAAGATTGACTTTTGGTTGAGCAAGTAACTTTTTTTTGGTGAAAGTAATTTTTTTGTAACTAGCACCAGTGCAAGTATGTTTAAAAATGTATTTCGACCCCTGACCCTTATTATGTAAATATCACTTATATACATGATGTCATATTTCTTGAGCCGCTTGGGTGGGTAGGGAGAGTTCCCATGGGATAAACAAGTTTTTGAACCTACCATCCCTGGTTCTCAAGACCAGGCACCTAAGCGGCTCTACTCTACTCTTCTTTTTTTTTATATTTAGATATACCTTAGTATACACTAGTATAGTTCTACTTTAGAATAACTGTCTGATTTTAGAGGCACAATGGATTCAAACAATCAGAATTTCTAGTCACAATTCAGTAATATGGATTTAGACGAGTGATGCGTGGCAGTAAATCACTGGTTCAGGCTACAGCTTCAGTATAGGATCTGAAGAGCCTGTTGCTTAGGAGCATGACATACAGATGTGCAGCATCTCCCTCTCCAACACACTCATGTATTTTTACCCACACACACACTTCACTGAACAGCAGATGTGCACATGTGTATACCAGTGAGTGAAATCTAATGGTTTTCAGAGAGCTACTGAGCTGTCAGAGAACATAACAGCTGCAGACTGCTTAATGTCGTATGTGGGAGTGTAGCGAGCAGTGAGATGGACACTGACGGAACTAATGTCTGTTAAAAAAAAAAATCTCTTACTTTACATTGTAACGCCGTCCGTAATGCAGCACACCCTGCTTTTCTCTAGATGAGTACTACTAATGCAGCCACTGCTACATTCATAACGCCTATTAAGACAAGTTCAGAGAGATTCAGGTGAATCGTCACCTTATCGCCAATAAGTGCACAACAACAACTTTGGATCTCAACAAGTCAGGTTCCTCCTTCGGAGCCATCTTGAATAGATTCATGGTATCACAAATGACTGCAGGGATGAGCTACATAGATTTCAAATTTCTATATCCGCCCACCCTCTTTTTTAATGAAAGTTGCTTAAACACCCACCCGAAACGTAATTAATTTTGTGACCTAAACACATCGTAAAAAGCAAAAGAACTGAGTTTTCACAATGTTTTTCTTGTTGTTTCCATGTCATCAGCGTGCACTGGTCTTTCGCCGAATGCCCTAAACACACCACATGGCTACTAGGGATGGGGATTGATAAGATTTTATTGATATCGATACCATTATCAATTCTGCTTATCAATTTAATTCCTTATCGATTCCCTTATCGATACCTCTGGTGAATTTTCTGTGTACTAAAAATAGATTTTACAGGTTTTCTATGTCAACAACATTTTATTGAGTCTTAAAGTAAGTAAATATGAAAATAGTCACTGGATCCTTAAACTCTGGACATAAATAAACTCTACATGGTGGATCCTTGATCTCTGGACATAAACAGAAATAAACAAAATCTGTAGTTTTTGTCAAAAGCATTTCCTTTCAGACATTATTGGCATGAATGTCTTTCCATACATCTGAGCTGAGCTCTTGCAGCTGTGCTGCGCGTCACCATCAATGTAATTCATGAAGTGCGCAGGACGTGTCATTTTGGGAGGAAAAAACATTTTAGTCAATTATAGTTTATTGTCTGTATTACAACGTTTGGAAAGACATGCCATTTTATTTAAAGTGACGATTCACTTAATTCCGACCAGATTCTGTCTCGGCAGAGAGCTGGGCAGCGTTTGGAGCTGTTCAATGGAACGGCGGATGATTCTCGTTTCTTGACTGCAACAAAAAAAGGGTCCCAGTTAGTGACTTTAATCCGCACAAAAGTGACTCATTATCGACATATTTTAATGGCTTTGAGAGGGGTTAAGAAGAGGACTTGCCCCTTCTGAAGACTGGCGAAGCAATGAACCAACGAAGCAGCAGTTCGAAGCACTGCTTTATTGGTTCAACCTTCCACGTTGAGTCGCGCTGCATAAGCGGATGATTACAGACCTGCTGCAGGGTCTATAATCAATGTGGAGAAATGATCATTTTCCCGACAAACACCCTCAAAAACAACAACCGCTCAGAAGCATACAGAAGCAGACAACAGTAAGGTTGCATACAAAACCTTTCAAAGTAAATTTTACCCAAATGCACATATTCCATTTAATCTAACAATATGTGTGTTTGAAGTCAGCTAGATTGTTCTTTTGTTCCAAAGATCCACTGGAACCTCAGGATTACAAGTAAGGAACTGATGAAGAAGTTGGAGACATCAGATAGAAATTTGATCTCGCCCACCTTTAACAGATCACTCCATATCCATTGCTTGAAAGGCTGACAACCAAGTACAAAGCCATTAATCCAATACTGACATGAAAAAAGGTTTGGACTTTCTCTTGGTGGTCAACTGAAAACTTTTGTCTGGCTTTTTAATGTTATTTTTTATGATAATGGCTTCATCTTTGGCTGACAGCCTTTCATGCTGTGGTGATGGAATGCTCTCTTCAAGGTTCAAATGTTCTCTAATGTCTGAGTGTTCATTTAGATCTCCTTCCTCAATGATGTAAAGTCTGTTAGGCCTGAAGCACTGTACTTTTTTATAAACAACTGTACAGTAAGGAAGTGCCATATCATATTGTCTATGTATGATACACCAGTCGAATTTAACCCCATTAAAAGAAAGTCATCCTGCAATATTAACGATATACGGTGCATCTGGAAAGTATTCACAACGCTTCACTTTTTCCACATTTTTTTGTTACAGCCTTATTCCAAAATGGATGAAATTAATTTTTTTACCTCAAAATTCGACACACAATACCCCATAATGACAATGTGAAAAACGTTTGGGTTTTTTTTTTGTTGTTTTTAGCTTTTTGCAAATTTATTAAACGTAAAAAACTAAGAAATCACACGTACATAAGTATTCACAGCCTTTGCCATGAAGCTCAAAATTGAGCTCAGGTGTATCCTGTTTTCACTGATCTTTGAGACGTTTCTACAGCTTAACTGGAGTCCACCTGGGGTAAATTCAGTTGACTTGTACATGATTTGGAAAGGCACACACCTGCCTACATATAAGGTCCCACAGTTGACAGTGCATGTTAGAGCACAAACCAAGCATGTGAACAGGGCTGTGAAATGAAAATTGTAAAATCCGAGGAAAATTCGCAGGGGGTCTGGGGGGCGCAGCTCCCCAGGAGCCAGGGTCTAGGGCCTTGTGGGGCCTCAGAAACCAAATTAAATTTTCATGTACTGATATATTTTCAACATCTCCTGGAAGAAAAAATCTCAAAATGAGTGCATATTTAAATGATCCTAGCGTCAACCTTTCATTTGAACCATCAATGATCATGTTGAAATAATAGAATACGACATGGAAGTAGGACGTGGAATGATTTTCCTTTTAATTGTAAACCAAATTATGCATTAACTCAGAACAATTAGACTACATGAAATTCATGAAGACTGAAAAGACTGTTAAACCATGTCAAAAACCACAGCTAAAGATTGTAGAATATTTTAAAAATCAGGGTAAAATATCAATAACATACCTAATAATAAAAAGCCACACATTCTTGTGTAAATTCCTTTAAATCCACTCAAAGCCACAGTCTTTTTTCCCATGAAAAAAGTCTACAATAATAAAAACTAATTTACACTGTTGTGTAAATTCATGTAGCCTAAATTCATTCAAAGCCACAATGTCTTTTTTTCAATGAAAGGAAGTCAAGATTAATGAAAGACAAAAAGGCACATAATCTTTTCTGAAATCCTGTTTGAACAGCACAATGTTTATCTTCCAGAGAGGAAAAAAATTCTTACCAGTTTGCTTTTCCCATTTATCTTTCAGGTGTGTTGATGAAGCCAGCAACAATTCCACGGATTCTTGTCCTTATCACACTTTTTCAAACCGTCTTTCTCGCCATCTTCACTCTGTCTGATGTCGCTCCGTGACACAGACATGCTGCAAAATTCTTCTTTTAAAAACTTGAAAGTTCTAAAAGTGTGCGATGTCCAAATGCTACGCTTAGCTAAGCTTCGCACAGGAGCCACACAGCGTCGCCGCAGCAACCAACCAGCCCCGCTTTACGACAACTGTCGTAACAGCCAGGCTTTGAGTGGCATTTTTCCTCCGCGAATCTCCGCGGATCCGAGGAAACTGATTTGTATCTGTAACACACAGATCAGTGTCCGTGGACTTATAAAACTTGCATGATGTCGTAAAAAAGAACGCTTTGCAATAAGCATGTTATGTGGGCCGCTGAAGAGGAGGTACTGCTGGCCCACCACCACCAGAGGGCGCCCTGCTTGGAGTGCGGGCTCCAAGCACGAGAGGGCGCCGGACCCTGAAGAAGTGACAGCTGTCATTCATCCCCTGCACCAGCTGTCACTCGTTCATCATCATCATCACCATCTTAAAAGCCGGATCGTGACTCCACCTCCTCGCCGAGAAATCGACTACCGTGAGGTACTTTCTCTGCTGATTAACACGTTGTGTAGGATTCTGAACTTCTGTTGCAGCCGGTATCCTGTGGTGTTCACCCTTATCTGGGAAGTGGCGTGGAGCGTGACGACGACAACCGTGCTACAGATAAGTGGTCACACTAGGAGCTGCACGAGTGTGTGATTCGGAGGTGGAGGTTCTCCTCCTAACTGTGCACAGACTGTAGACCACTGAGTGTAAGGATTTACACTCATTCATCTTTTTTCTGCTTTCTGCCAGCAGTACCAGGGTCGACAGCCGAAGACAGAGGTCACCTGGGGATTCGGGACTTGGCGGCTCCGGTGTTCTTCAGACCGTTGGTGGTGGAGGCCGTGTGGGACGCGGTCTCTCTCTCGTCGGGGTCTTCTATCTTCGAGCCTGCCCACACGTCACCTGGTGTTCATTGACTTTGCAATTTCTGTACATTTAGTTGTGTATTGTCACAACAGTAATTGTTACCTTTTGGCTTACTCATTGTCCGTTCATTGCGCCCCCTGTTGTGGGTCCGTGCTACGACACCTTCCCAACAAAGCATTTTAAAAACTCAGTAACGATCATGATTAAAGAGTACAACACTAACACCCCCCCCCACCCCGCCCATGATGAAATCCACGGAATCCCTCGGATCCGCAGAGTTTTCACAGTCCTGTGTGAAGTATGGATTTTTGATTTGGACAGTGTGGCTAGCACTGCTGTTTCACAGCAAGAAGGTTGTGGGATTGCTTCCCATAATGTCCTTTTCTGTGTGGAGTGTGCATGGTTTCTCTGTGTTTACTCCAGGTGCTCCAACTTTGCAAGACAAACAGGTCAGGTGAATTGGTGACTCGACCGTAGGCGTGAGTACGAGAGTGAACGTGTTTGTCTGTCTATATGTACTGGCCTCATAACCCTTGAATGGAGTAAGTGGATCTAGAAAATGGATGAATAAATGATTTTTGAATCAAATTGTGAAATCCTGAGAGATTCACACCCCTCGGATCAGGTTTGGTGGACAGAGACGTCTGGACACAATTGCAGGACTCGACAACACAGCTCTGGTTTTTAAGACAGTTTACTGCGGCGTATGCTGAGTCTGGTACACAGAAAGGCAGTCAAAAATCAGCAAACAAATCCAAAACATCAGGCGTAAGGTGTGGTCGGTATAAACAGGCAGGTGGTAAAACACAACGTGGTAGCAGGACTAGGAAACACAGATAACAGAGCTGGAAACGAAGGCACAAGGCGCAATGATCTGGCGGGAAACTAGTGCAACTACAGGAGCTTAAATACACCCAGGTGATGAGCTATAGATTAGAAACAGGTGTGTGGAAAGTTCCAGAACAGGGTGTGGCCCAGACAGAGTGTAACGCCCACCACCAAGCACCAAGAGAGACAGACAAGAGAGACAGGGACAGACAAAGCCTAAGCAGGAAAAACCCAGCAAGAGAAATCCAGATTGTGACACCTCGAGTCCTTACTGACATAATACACACCTCAACAAAGTTTGGTTAAATTTTAATATGTTTGTCCAGTAATGGAATGGTCAGCAATACTTCAAATCATATATCAATGGGGGGGGGGATTGAACAAGACTGTGGGGGGGCACAGTCTTGTTCAATCCCATGAAACAAAAACTAAATTAAATGCATTGTTTTTATGTAGATGCTGCTCTGGTGCAACATTTTTTTTAAATTATTCTAATTTTCTTTTAAGCTCTTTTCTGACATTTCAAGAACCACCTTTATGACATCACAAGCATCTAGCGTCACATATTCTGCACAAGGACCCACAGACCCAAGTTTAAAATCCTTCCTCTGTCTGCTCCAAAGGTGATGAGTTTACTTTTTTCTGTTTTACAAATTGAACATGAGTTTTGGACCATGGATCAGATATTTAAAGTTTGCACTGCGGGACATTTTGTGAAAAAAAATATATGGTTCGACAATATAAGCATGTATTTTGGCACAGATGGTGTCACCGGCCACATGAAGCTGCGTCAACGCCAAACCAATACCTTTATTTCCAGCACCTCGCACTCATCAAACACCACAGAAAGAACACACTTGGTTTTGTTTATGTCTCTTTCCGTAACAAATTACAAAGAGACGAACAGGGTGGGTTTTTACCGGGATTACGTCCGGTGAAAACAGCCGCGTCGGTTCGTGTCTGACAGCACGAAGCCGCTAAGGGCTGATCAGCCGGAAAATACTGAAACTACACGCACGGACTGTTCGTGATTCAGCGAGAGATCGTACAGTCGAAAATCAAACTTGGGTAAAGCTTTCTGAAAGCCCCGACTGTTACATACAGGTGACCATATCCGGTGCGTTACGCACGTTCTAAAATATAAACGCACGAACTTACCGCGAAGTGCTGATCTGGATCAGAGAGAGAGAAAAAAAAGCTAGTGCAGACGGACCGGAGACTTTTCCCAACTTGAAGATCGTGCGGACAGAGTCCGTCCTGCTTCGTCACTTCAGACTTCTGGGCCCACTAAGGATGTTTCGGCTGGACATTTTACATGGTGCAGTGGTTAATTCTGCTGTTTGTGTCCATGTGCTGCTCGGTTCATCATCTTTACGCACACTCCGCAGCGCGCCTCGTCTGCCTGCTGGAAGGCGGTGAAGCGCCCTCATCTGCCAGCGCACGACAGACTTCCAAAATAAAACTCCAGCCACTTCTTTTCCTTCTTCGCAACTGGGAATTTTCAGCACAGAATAATCTCATATTCTTTTAAACTGGAAGACGGTAATCATTGATTTTTTTTTTCTTTAATGAACTCACCAACAATCAAACATTCATTCCTCACATGTGCATGATACTTCCTAAAAAAGCCAAACTGTCACTGATTAATTTTCTGTCCTCCAAATGCATGCCCGTATATAGAGGGGGTTCAGGGGGTTCAACCGACCCTCCCCCCTCCCCCCCCCCAGAATTCTGCAGATTTTTTTCTGATCTGGATATCAACATTATGTATTTTCTTTTCATTGATAATAAGCAACAAGCACTAACTGTTACACAGCTATTATCACACACCCTCAAGTTTCAATTTCCTCTGCTAGAGTAATCCCTTAAGTGATGAAAGGGGAAACTGCTAGATAAACTTTTCCCATGGGGGTTGAGAATTTTTGCTCCCTGTCCCTATCCTCCTCTGATATCAAACAAATTAGTAGGCTTGTAAATACCCATGTAGACACACAATTATAAGCTGAGAAATAAAGGGAGCTTCTCCTTCATGTTGCAAATACTGTAAAGGTGCAAATATTCGCGTGGGACTTATTATGCGAATTTTGCGAGTTAAACAAGGTCGCCAAATTAAATACCACTATTTTAATACATAACGTACATATACGTACATATTCATAATGTAAACGCGAATATTAGGTCTGTTAGAAAACTATCCGACCTTTTTATTTTTTGCAAAAACTATATGGATTTGAATCATGTGCACTTGCATCAGCCAAGCTTGAACCTTCGTGCGCATGCGTGAGTTTTTTCACGCCTGTCGTTGCGTCATTCGCAACCGACAGGCAGGTATAAAGTTTGCATTAATGTTATTTTGGTTCTTCTTGGGTGGTTCTTATGGCAACTGATCCAATCCCAAGCAAGGACTATTTGTATATAAAAATGTATTTCCTAAAATTATACATTTTGGGTTTCAAATGAAATTTATGTAGCTTTTTACCCCTAGAAATCCTCAAAAAGCTTCTGCTTCGGGGGGCTTCGCCCCCCTGAGCCACCCATGAGGGCGTTGCCCCTCGACCCCACCCGGGGCCCTGCAGCCCACTGGACCCCCAACTCAAGGATTTGAACCCCCCCTTTCACATTCCTATATACGGCCCTGAAGGTTACTGCCTATCAACTAAACTTTAATCAAAATTCTTCTTATTTTTTTTTTTTTATCCTGTTGGTGCTGGTGCTTTACTTCAGATTCCATACTATGAAGTGGATGAGAGTCTATGACTCCTGTTGTACTGGACGTCAAACGCAGATGACCTCTCCAGCCAAGGCAGGTCCCCGTTTACAGCTGGTTGGACTGGGACAATGTAGATGAAGTGTCTTTTCCAAGACACAGAGACAGTTCCTGTATATTTGCCCTGGTTGCACATGTGTTCCAGAAACAGAAGGTCACCAGTTCAAGGCCACTAGTGCTCCATTCTGGAGTCATGTCAGGAAGAGCATCCAGTGTAATTTAAAAAAAATAATAACTTCTTTGATGTTAGGGCTCCTTGGAGGATCCTTGGGTACTTCTGGAATGAGTCAAATAAAATGTTACTTCCTGGTGTGCACTTGAGCACCTACTTGTTGGTAAATGTAAATTTATGCACCTGCCTAATTTTGTTTAAAGAATTATTGCACACTTTCTGTAAATCCTAGAAACTTCATTTCACTTCTCAAATATGACTGTCTACTATATAATATATTTAACTGAAATCGCTGATCCAGACAATCAATGATTTATAAAGGAAAATCATGGAAATCATCAGGGGTGCCCAAACTTTTACATACAACTGTATATATATTAGGGTGGTGCTCTACATCTACAGTATGCCAAAAATATATATGCGACTTTCTTATGGTGCTTCCTGACAAAATTGTTCATCTTGATGAGAAAATGTTTTGTGCTAAATTTCATTTCAATACGATTTTTCTAACTACTTCCTCCCACTGGGTGGAAATTGCAATAGTTGTGCATATTAGTATAAAGCAGCAATAATAATGTATCTGTTCACAAATGAAATACAAATTGAAAAAATTATCCTTTCTTCTTCTTTAACTGACCATACAGGGGAGATAAAAAAAAGTATTACATGTCACTGTCACCTGTTTGGTGAGAACAGTCATGGGGAGTGGCGTTTGGTTCAGATGTAGAGTGACATTGATGTCACTCTCCAACTTGCAGCAGGTATTGGTGCTGCTGTTCATCCTTCGTTAGGATCTGATTGTAATACTGGATAAGTGCAACTCCTCGCTCAGCAGTGTTATCCAGGACCTGCTGTGATGACTGGAATGATGGATCATACTCCCACTCTGAGGGGTCCTTGATGAGGAAGTCCATGTTGAGGTTAAATGCCTCAAAAAATGTGACCTGAGGCAAATAGAACAAAATCTGCCACTAATGCCACAAATGAACTAATGTATCCAATAAATAACTCAAAATGTCTTGCGCACATTACAAGGTCCAAAGTAATGACTTCCATTCCTTTGCACTTCACTGTTCATAACGCAAAGATTGCTTTTGTGTAACTCAAAGTATAGCATATAACATAGAGGAAAACAGCTATGACAATAAGCATTTTGCATCAGTTTCATTATTCTGCATGAACAGATTAAATGTAAATTGTGTTATATTAAGGTTACGCAAATATGGTGACCTTCCACTGCAATGGAGGCACTTTGTTCTGCTGTTACCAAAGAGAGAGAGGAAAAAATAGACAATGAACTTGCATACATTAAGTGACCCTGAACTTGTCTTTCCATTGGCCAGTGTTGCAACAGTGGGCTGTGACTGGAGAAGTGGGTGTAGATTGAATTTGCTCCTTTGTTATGGAATACTCATTCCTGTCATTGTGTCTATAAAGTGATCATGTGGAGTTTTGTTATATTCAGTGTGACAACAGAACAATGCTTCTGGTTCACAGTGTGATGCCACTGAGGCTGTGCTGAAGGGCTGGATGTAGATCCCCCGGGGTGTCCCTGCCCTCTCCGTGGGCTCTGAGGAAACATCACAGCAGCACGCACCATAAACTGTCTAACCTTGAAAACAATAACTAATAAAGACAGAAAAACTAAAAATACTTGTGCAAGGAATGACCTCAAAGGGCTCCTTTGAGGTCAAAGGAGCCCTCACATAACTCCTCTTATTTGAGTAATGCTGTTACCACATTCATCAAGCATCAAAAACATCTTGCAAACTGGAGAGAGAAAAAAAAGCTTGCAAACACAGAGAACTTTGTGATGTATGTCCATTGTGTTGTTGCTATTTCTGATTTGTTGTGAAGCTTTCAAACAGCAGCTTCTGCCTGGAAAACTTTTATTCAGAGACCTTTTAATGCATTGCTGCTATTTAGTCAGCAGAGCTGAGTCAGTTTATTTATTCACTTTATTCATGATTGTACCAATTTTTGGCCCACATTTCCAACCTGATTTAAAATTGAGGAAATGACACCCTATATTTTAAAATTGTAGCGAAAATGTATATGTAATTGCAGTTCTTACTATTACCTACTATTTTATATCCAATTCCATATGACTATAACCAATTAGTGCTGATTACATTATACAGTTTTTTTATTTATTTCTCATCATGTGCGCAAAACGCTACTTCTCACACTTTTTCCCAAAAGGTAAAATTTGTATAAAAGTTCTAATTTCCACAATGTCCTGAGTTGAAGAGCACAGCATTCTTTATGTTAGTTTCATGTTGTGGAGGAGGATCAGAAGGTTTCTGCTCAGAGAACTGGAGGTCCCAATTACTGCATAGCATATCTGACCATCCACTGTTGCCAACTTTTACTCAAAATTACCCTCAGAGGTGGGCAATACTGCCCTCTACGAGTAAAAGTCCAGCCACAAATTTGTTCCATCTAACCACTAAACCAGCTGATTCTTGTTGTATGGCTGGGGGGCCTGGCTGCCTTTTTGTTTCTTTTGGTTTTCCTTCCAGGTGGCTTGCATTTGGGACTGAGTGGCTGTGTTGCTGAGGTTATCAGGACCTCACCCTGATCACCTGCGGCTCGTCAGGACTCACAGCTGTGGTGCATCTATATGGATTGGAACATGGTGGCATTTAAGACTGGAGTACACAGTGTGTATTTGCCAGAGACTCGACCTTGTGACCAGACGGGTGAGATCGTCGTCTCGGGAGCCATCTCATCATCAGTGGATGCAGAGAACGTCCAGGGTTTGATGCACGGTCTGTGAAAGAGGAGGGGGTGAGGTCTCACGCTCGTCAGCACACTTCCTGAGGTACGTTAGATTTTGTGACTAACATTTATACAGTCAGTAAATGTGGTGTCCCTCACACCTTATTATATTGAGCTGTACGTTAGTCATGTATCGGCTTCCACTGCAGTGGAGTTTTGTGAACTGGATGTTCCATGCCTGCAGGTTGGGAAGCTGATTAGTAATGAAGCCAGGAAGTGTTTGCTGTTTATGTACACCTTTGAGTGGTCTCTCTGTGTGTAGAGTGTGGACTCACATAATGGTTCCTTCTTTCACAGACTCGGTTTGTTGCAGCCACCTGGGGGGTGTCGGCGGGATCCTTGGGTCCGAACGGCTTCTGGCTCCGGACCGTTAGCGCTGCTGGGAGCGCACCGTATCACCACCACGCCAGACCGCACACTCTTTTGTTGTTTTGTATCACATCACTGTTATGTATTAAATTCAGTTAGCCTTTGTGCCGTGCTCTGCTTATTTCATACTGGGTCCTTCAAACGCTGGTCGGTTCTCCGAGCTGCGTCCGACACATAACAGATTCTAATCAGTTCAACTCTCACTGATCAACACAGTTTTTCTTGCGTGAAGTTTTTCAATGGATTTTGGGTAATTTGGGGCACTGAATCTGAATTTGGTGTTAGTTTTTGCCAATCACATCATGTTTTTTATATATAAAAACAAATTTAAAATATATATACGAGGTCTGTTAGAAAAGTATCCGACCTTTTTATTTTTTTCAAAAACCTGATGGATTTGAATCACGTGTGCTTGCATGAGGAAACCTTGAACCTTCATGTGCATGCGTGAGTTTTTTCACGCCTTTCGGTTGCGTCATTTGCTTGTAAGCAGCCTTTGTGACCGACAGCCGACAGGGGTGAAAAAACTCACGCATACACACGAAGGTTCAAGGTTGGCTCATGCAAGCACACGTGATTCAAATCCATCAGGTTTTGAAAAAAATAAAAAGGTCGGATACCTTTCTAACAGACCTCGTGTGTATATATATATATATATATATATATATATATATATATATATATATATATATATATATATATATATATATATATTGCCAATTTACATTGCATTTAAGCACTCATATATGGAATAATGTTTATAAAGGAATCCAACCACTCCCTTGGGGCCCCTTCACACATAACACAAAAGACACAGAAACCGGAAGAAAATCCGCAAAACAAATATGAAATGGGGAACTACGAAACATCCACCTACTGTCGTGAGGGATGCACGGTCACACAGGTGTGCACGACACACTGGCAACGGTTTTTTGTACGTTCGTGCGCGTGCATGAACACAGTACGAGCAGCTGGAACGCATTGCACCACATCGCACCTCTGCTGTGGGGGAGAAAAAGCTAACACCCATACAAACATACAAGAACACTGCATTTTATTGAATCCCTCTTATCGAGTGGACAATACAAATATGAACCGTCTGATCCTCTGTAGATGATTCATGGTCACAGACGTACAGTCATGAAATGACATGAATGAAGCAGTGTGCTCTTATCATGTCCACGTCTGCTGGCCCGGTGTGTCCAGTCGGCCCCACGTGCATGTCCGGCCCAACATGTGTCCTGTGGACAGCGCACCGTAGGACAAACACCGCATCATGTGGAACAGAGCTCATGTTAAATAACAAATAAATGCCACTCGCGGGAGTCAAACCTGCAATTTAAAAAAGCTCTGATTAACAGACAGATACTTTACCACTATACCAGAGAGCAGCAGTAGTGAGCGGAGCGAGCAGCGTGCGTGCTTGTTAAATGGTAAATGGACTGCATTTATATAGCGCTTTTCCATCTACATCAGACACTCAAAGCGCTTTACAATTATTATTAATATTTAATAATAATAATATTAATATTAATAATTATGCCTCACATTCACCCCGATGTCAGAGTGCTGCCATACAAGGCGCTCACTACACACCGGGAGCAATAGGGGATTAAAAGCCTTGCCCAAGGGCCCTTAGTGATTTTCCAGTCAGGCAGGGATTTGAACCCATGATTTTCTGGACTCAAGCCCAACACCTTAACCACTAGACCATCACCTCCCCTTGTTGTTGCCAGCGGCCGTGCCCGTGTCCACCTTCCAGATTCATGGCAGCATCGCAGGTCCATCCCGGCCAATGGCAGCGTAGCAGACCCACCTCAGCCCTCGGTTCCTCAGAGGTTCAACTCAGCCCCGCGGCAGCATTGCAGTTTCATCCCAGCCCGTGGCAGCGCTGCAGATCCATCCTGGCTCATGGTTCCTTGGAGGCCAAAAACTCAGCCCCGCGGCCGAGTCGGTGGCCCAACTCAGCCCCTTGGCTGCGTCGGAGGCTCAGCACAGCCCCGTGACAGAGTTAGAGGCCCAGTCCAGCCCCTCGTCGGTGTTGGTGGCCCGGCTCCGCCCCTCTGCGGTGTCGGAGGCCCAAATCAGCCCACGGCAACACTGGACTTCGCCAAGCAGGCCCACAGTAACAGCAGCTACAAAGTCCACGACCACAGCTTCTGCATTGGTTCTCTGGATTTATAGTAGTGTGATTTGTCTTTAATCTCGATCTACTACGTCCAGAAAGCCTTAAAATGGCCTTAAAAACTCTTAAAAAAGATATGGAAGAATTAAAGAAGTCCATGAATATGTTGTCCACAGAAATGGCTTCTTTCACAAAGCAAAATCACATCATTACAGAACTACTGGGAGAAATTAAACAGTTAAAAGATCAGAACTCTGAACAAGAACAAAAAATTCTACATCTGGAAAATTGGGTGTCTGACTTGGAACAGTATTCACACATGAACGATGTCATCATCTCTGGACTAAAAATTAAACCAAGGAATTATTTACGGGGCTTGTATCATTTTAAAATTGCTGGCACTCGGACAACCAGGAAAGGTTTCTGTGTTTCCATATGTGGCCCTAGAATATGGAATAACCTGACAGAGGAACTCAAACGATGTCCAAATATCAATCAGTTTAAAAAGCAATATAAAAACATGATGTTTTCAAAATATGTATCTGCTAAGAAGGGTAAGTTTTGTGTGTTGCCAACTGTAAATGTAAATTTGTAAATGTAACTTTGTAAATGTAAATTTGTTCGGTATCATTGTGTCCTTTAAGATGAAGAGTTTGTAGTGGTTGAAAATGGGAGTGGGAATAGTAGGCTTTTGTACTTCCCCCCACTCCTTTTGGACTAGATAATTTTACTTTTGGTTAAAGGGGTAGGCGTTAATAAGCTTTGCTTCTGCCTATTCCCTTTGAGGCAGACGGATGCACTGTTAATTCATTTTCTTTCTTTGTTGTAAGTTTTTTCTGTTGTTGTTTTGGACTGTGTGTGCTGAATGAATTCATTCATTCATTCATTTAAACCATGGAGGAACAGGTGACTGCTTTCCTTCATATTAAACATATTGTTATTAATAAGGAAAACATTGAAGCATGTCACACTCTGCCGACCCCCGATAAGACATCCACTCCAGTAATCATCATCCACATATATTACATATTGTTTACGCATATAATATTATACACATATAATACACATATAATATTATTATACATTCTGTATTATGCACTTTAACAGTAGAAGCCTTTCTATGTTTGAAAATTGCTAATAAACATTTTTCAGTTATTGCAGTTACTGAGGCATGGTTAAAAGAAGAGAATGTTGAGTCTGTCCAGCTTGAGGGTTATGTTTTTTGTTTTGTTTTTTGCCAGAAATAGGGCAAGCAGACGAGGTGATGGAGTGGCTCTTTATGTCATATCAAATTATTACTGTGAAGTTGTTCTGAATATGTCATTTTCTTTGGATGCTGTTATGGAGTGTGTTACTGTGGAGATTATTTGTAAAAAATCAAAAAACATAAATATGTTGTACATATTTATAGAGTTCCCGGGTCAAATATAAATATTTTTGTGGAGAAATTGACTGAGATGTACAGCTCAGTTAAAAATAGTAAGCTTTTGTTTGTTTGTGGAGACTTTAACATAGATTTTCTAAATCTTCATGGCCATATACATATAGTGGAATTCCTAGACTCTGTTCTGTATGGGATTATATACAGCAATTACACACCCAAGCAGGATCACTGCGAACACATCGACACTTAATGATAATATATTAACAAACGTTACTGTTTGGAATTTAACAGGTGGATTACTCATTAGTGACATCAGTAATCACCTGCCGGTTTTTGTTGTTTACAATCCTTTAGTTGATAAAGTTGATCGTATTGACACTCCAAATCTCAAAAGAAAAATAACTAAGGAATCTATAGCCAGTCTTAGAGCAGATTTATTGCACCAGGATTGGCGTGGCATCTATGTTGAGGACATTGACCGTTCATATGAATTATTTGCCTCCATTATCTCCAAGCTGTATGATAAACATTGCCTGCTGATATCAAATATTGCACACAAGCAAAATACTGAAAAGCCCTGGATCACGAAGGGAATTCTGAATGCATGTAAAAAGAAAATCTTTTGTATAAGCAATTTTTAAAGCACAGAACAACTGAGGATGAGAGTAAATATAAGATATACAAAAACAAATTAACTAACATTATGAGATCATGTGAGAAGCAGTACTACAGCGATTTATTGGAAAAAATAAAATCAACATTAAAGGCACCTGGAAGCTTTTAAATGAAATCATTAAAAAGAAGAAAGTTGTTAAAGATTATCCATCTCTACACATTCTGACACAAAAGATAATAAAGTTATTGCAGATCATTTCAACAACTATTTTGCTAATGTCAGTAAAAACTTATCAAATTCAATTGTATCCTCAAAAACGTGTTACCACATCCACATTCACAAACACAATTCTGGATTCAATGTATATTAAAGAAACAGATGCAAACAAAATTATTGACATAGTTCATGAACTCAAAGGAAAAAAAAAATCAACTGACATTTACAACTTTGATATGTTCTTGATAAAGAATATTATTGATTGTATTATTAAACCTTTAACTTATATTTGTAATTTGTCATTAATGACTGGGAGATTTCCTTATAAAGGAAGATATGTTGTGTGGGCCGCTGAAGAGGAGGTACTGCTGGCCCACCACCACAAGATGGCGCCCTGCTTGAAGTGCGGGCTTCAAGCACGAGAGGGCGTCGGCTTTGCTGGAGGTGACAGCTGTCATCAATCAACACAAGCTGTCACCCATCACCACCACTACAAAGACCGGACTGCAACTCCACCTCCTCGCCGAGAAATCAACTACCATTCAGGTAATTTCTCTGCTGCCTGACACTGTGTGTGTTTAACCTGAACTTCTATTTGCAGCCGTTTTCCTGGAGTGTTTCCTTATCTGGAGGATTGGCGTTTGGTGTGACAGCGACGGCTTCGCCTCACACCCCAACTCAGATAAGTGGTTGACCAGGAGCTGCACGAGTGTGTGTGATTGGAGGTGGAGGTTTTCCCTCCTTTACTTAATACAGACTGTTGGATTACTGAGTGTGCGAACTCACACTCATCTGGACTGTCTCTGTTCTCTGCCAGCAGTACCGGGTCTGACTGCTGAAGACAGCGGCCACCTGGGGCGCAGGGCTTGGCGGCTCCGGTGTTCTTCAGCTCCGTTGGTGGTGGAAGCTGTGTGGGGATCCAGCTCTTCTCTCTCCAGGCGTCTTCTATCGTCGAGCCTGCCCACACGTCACCTGGTGTATGATTGACAGTCCACCATATTGTTATTGTCTGTACGTTGTTGTGCGATTCACAACATTAAATTGTTACTTTTTGGCTTATCCATTGTCCGTTCATTAACGCCCCCTGTTGTGGGTCCGTGTCACGTCACTTTCACAACAGGATTTCTCGGCCAGCGTCATGGATCCCGAGGGGCGTCAACCATCGCTTGAACAGCCAATGGGAGAGCGAGGTGCACAGGCAGGAGGCGTGTTGGGTGAGCTGCAGCACATCTTAACCGCCTTTGCCGCTCGGTTGGACTTAGTCACCGAGCAGAGCAGTGTTCTCAATCGCAGGATAGAGGCTCTCACCGCACAGGTGGAAGCGCATGCTCAGGGCGCTGCTGCAGCACCTCCTCCTGCTGACCGTGTGCCAGAAACAGACATTCCGCTGGTCGTTCAACGACCCCCCCCACCTTCCCCTGAAGCATACATAAGCCCTCCGGAGCCGTACGGAGGCTGTGTGGAGACGTGCGCGGACTTCTTGATGCAGTGCTCGCTCGTCTTTTCACAGCGTCCCGTCATGTACGCGTCAGACGCCAGCCGGGTGGCTTACGTTATAAACTTGCTTCGAGGAGAGGCACGCGCCTGGGCTACGGCGCTTTGGGAGCAGAATTCACGGCTCCTAACGGTTTATACTGAGTTTGTGAGGGAGTTCCGACAGGTGTTCGACCACCCTCATAGAGGCGAGACCGCTTCAAGTGTGCTGCTGTCGATACGACAGGGGCGTCGGAGCGCAGCAAAGTATGCAGTCAACTTCCGCATTGCGGCAGCACGAGCCGGCTGGAATGCTGTTGCGCTCCGCGCCGCCTTTGTAAACGGACTGTCTCTGGTCCTCAAGGAGCACCTGGTGGCGAAGGATGAGCCGCGGGATTTAGATGGGCTTATCGACCTGGTTATACAGTTAGACAACCGATTAACAGAACACCGACGGGAGCGAGACGAAGGGCGTGGTCAGGCACAAGCCCTCCCTCTTCCTCCCGGGTCTGAAAGGGAGCCGACTTCCCCATGCTCCACTGCCAGGGCTCTCCACGTGACAACAGCTCCCCCTGCTGACATTGTTATGGAAACGAGCAGGGCCAAAAAACGATCAGATCAGAGACAAAGGAGGCTGATCTGTGGAGAGTGTTTTCTCTGCAGCTCTACTGAGCACACACAGAGAGAATGCCCCAAACGATCAAAACAGCAGCACTCGTCCTTAGAGACTGGGATAAGGGTGGGTCACAATACCCACGTGGGGAGACCCCGTAAATCTGCACGAATCCCAGTCACGATCCTGAGTGAGGATTTAACCCTTCACGCCCCAGCACTGGTGGACACGGGGTCAGAGGGAAATCTGCTGGATAGCAGATGGGCAAAGGAGGTTGGGCTCCCTCTAGTGGCCTTACCATCACCATTGTCGGTGCGGGCACTAGATGGCACCCTTCTTCCACTAATCACACACCAGACTCAGCCAGTGACATTGGTGGTGTCTGGGAATCACAGGGAGGAGATTGTGTTTTATGTAACACCTTCTACCTCCCGAGTGATTTTGGGTTTTCCATGGGTGTTAAAACACAATCCCCGGATTGATTGGCCGTCTGGGGTTGTGGTTCAGTGGAGCGAAACCTGCCACCGGGAGTGTTTAGGATCCTCGGTTCCACCGGGTTTGACAGCTAAGGAGGAGGTTTTAGTCCCCCCCAATCTGGCGGCGGTGCCAGCCAAGTACCACGACCTTGCTGACGTCTTCAGCAAGGATCTGGCACTCACGCTGCCCCCGCACCGTCCGTACGATTGTGCCATTGATTTGATACCGGGCGCTGAGTACCCGTCCAGCAGGCTGTACAACCTCTCACGTCCGGAACGCGAATCAATGGAGCCCTACATCCGGGACTCGTTAGCTGCCGGGTTGATCCGGAACTCCACCTCCCCGATGGGTGCTGGTTTCTTTTTTGTGGGCAAGAAGGACGCCGGACTCCGTCCATGCATTGATTACAGAGGGCTGAACGAGATCACGGTTCGAAACCGATACCCGCTACCTCTGTTGGATTCAGTGTTCACGCCCCTGCATGGAGCCCAAATTTTCACGAAATTGGATCTTAGGAATGCTTATCACCTGGTTCGGATCCGGGAGGGAGACGAGTGGAAGACGGCATTTAACACCCCGTTAGGTCACTTTGAGTACCTGGTCATGCCGTTCGGCCTCACCAATGCGCCCGCGACGTTCCAAGCATTGGTTAATGACGTCTTGCGGGACTTCCTGCATCGGTTTGTCTTCGTATATCTAGACGATATACTCATTTTTTCTCCGGATCCTGAGACCCATGTTAAGCATGTACGTCAGGTCCTACAGCGGTTGTTGGAGAACCGGCTGTTTGTGAAGGGCGAGAAGTGTGAGTTCCACCGCACTTCTTTGTCCTTCTTGGGGTTCATAATCTCCTCCAACTCCGTCGCCCCTGATCCGGCCAAGGTTGCGGCGGTGAGAGATTGGCCCCAACCAACGAACCGTAGGAAACTACAACAGTTCCTCGGTTTTGCAAATTTCTACCGGAGGTTCATCAAGGGCTACAGTCAGGTAGTTAGCCCCCTGACAGCCCTGACCTCCACAAAAGTCCCCTTCACCTGGTCGGATCGGTGCGAAGCCGCGTTTAGGGAGTTGAAACGCTGGTTCTCAACTGCACCAGTTCTGGTGCAGCCCGATCCCAAGCGCCAGTTTGTTGTTGAAGTGGATGCCTCTGACTCAGGGATAGGAGCCGTGCTATCCCAGAGCGGGGAGTCCGACAAGGTTCTCCATCCATGTGCCTACTTTTCCCGCAGGTTGACCCCAGCTGAACGGAACTATGACGTCGGCAATCGGGAACTTCTTGCGGTGAAGGAGGCTCTTGAAGAGTGGAGACACCTGTTGGAGGGAGCATCGGTACCATTTACAGTTTTCACGGACCATCGGAACCTGGAGTACATCCGGACCGCGAAGCATCTGAACCCCAGGCAAGCCCGCTGGTCGCTGTTCTTTGGGCGTTTTGACTTCCGGATCACCTACCGCTCCGGGACAAAGAACCAACGATCTGATGCCCTGTCCCGGGTGCACGAAGAGGAGGTCAAGACCGAGCTGTCAGACCCCCCTGACACCATCATCCCCGAGTCCACTGTCGTGGCCGCCCTTACCTGGGACGTGGAGAAGACCGTCCGGGAGGCCCTGACACGGAGCCCGGACCCGGGGACCGGTCCGAAGAACAAACTGTACGTCCCACCAGAGGCCAGGGCTGCGGTCCTTGACTTCTGTCACGGTTCCAAGCTCTCCTGTCACCCAGGGGTGCGAAGAACCGTGGCAGTGGTCCGGCAGCGCTTCTGGTGGGCGTCTATGGAAGCCGACGTCCAGGAGTATGTCCAGGCCTGCACCACCTGTGCCAGGGGCAAAGCTGACCATCACAAGGCTCAAGGCCTCCTCCAGCCTCTGCCAGTGCCTCGTCACCCCTGGTCTCATATCGGCCTGGACTTTGTCAGGGGCCTCCCGCCGTCCCAGGGAAACACCACCATCCTAACGATAGTGGACCGGTTTTCCAAGGCGGCCCACTTCGTGGCCCTCCCAAAGCTCCCGACGGCCCAGGAGACTGCAGACCTCCTGGTCCACCACGTCGTGCGTCTGCATGGGATTCCATCAGACATTGTCTCGGATCGTGGTCCTCAGTTCTCCTCCCAGGTCTGGAGGAGTTTCTGTAGGGAACTGGGGGCCACCGTCAGTCTCTCGTCTGGGTACCACCCCCAGACGAACGGGCAGGCAGAGCGGACAAACCAGGAACTGGAGCAGGCCCTCCGTTGCGTGACCTCCGCGCACCCGACGGCCTGGAGTGACCATCTGGCCTGGGTCGAGTACGCTCATAACAGCCAAGTCTCGTCTGCCACCGGCCTCTCCCCATTTGAAGTGTGTTTGGGGTACCAGCCCCCATTGTTCCCGCTAGTGGAGTGAGAGGTCGGGGTGCCCTCGGTCCAGGCCCATCTGAGAAGGTGCCGTTGGGTGTGGCGTACCGCCCGCTCTGCCCTGCTCAAAGCCCGGACGAGGGCCAAGAACCATGCAGACCGCCGGCGTGCCCCGGCCCCTGCGTATCAGCCTGGGCAGGAGGTTTGGCTTTCTACAAAGGACATTCCCCTGCAAGTGGAATCCCAAAAGGTGAAGGACAGATACATCGGACCTTTCCCTATCCTCAAGGTCCTCAGTCCAGCCGCAGTGAAGCTGGCAGCTTCAGCTTCACTGCGGATCCACCCGGTTTTTCATATGTCCCACATCAAACCTCACCACGTGTCACCCCTCTGTACCCCCGGACCGGCGCCGCCTCCTGCCCGGATCATCGACGGGGAGCCGGCTTGGACCGTGCGCCGGCTCCTGGACGTCCGTCGGAAGGGCTGGGGGTTCCAGTATTTGGTGGACTGGGAGGGGTATGGACCCGAAGAACGCTCCTGGGTGAAGAGGAGCTTCACCCACTCCTGGTGACTTCTACCGGCGGCACCCGGACAAGCCTGGTCAGGCGCCAGGAGGCGCCCGTTGAGGGGGGGGTCCTGTTGTGTGGGCCGCTGAAGAGGAGGTACTGCTGGCCCACCACCACAAGATGGCGCCCTGCTTGAAGTGCGGGCTTCAAGCACGAGAGGGCGTCGGCTTTGCTGGAGGTGACAGCTGTCATCAATCAACACAAGCTGTCACCCATCACCACCACTACAAAGACCGGACTGCAACTCCACCTCCTCGCCGAGAAATCAACTACCATTCAGGTAATTTCTCTGCTGCCTGACACTGTGTGTGTTTAACCTGAACTTCTATTTGCAGCCGTTTTCCTGGAGTGTTTCCTTATCTGGAGGATTGGCGTTTGGTGTGACAGCGACGGCTTCGCCTCACACCCCAACTCAGATAAGTGGTTGACCAGGAGCTGCACGAGTGTGTGTGATTGGAGGTGGAGGTTTTCCCTCCTTTACTTAATACAGACTGTGGGATTACTGAGTGTGCGAACTCACACTCATCTGGACTGTCTCTGTTCTCTGCCAGCAGTACCGGGTCTGACTGCTGAAGACAGCGGCCACCTGGGGCGCAGGGCTTGGCGGCTCCGGTGTTCTTCAGCTCCGTTGGTGGTGGAAGCTGTGTGGGGATCCAGCTCTTCTCTCTCTCCAGGCGTCTTCTATCGTCGAGCCTGCCCACACGTCACCTGGTGTATGATTGACAGTCCACCATATTGTTATTGTCTGTACGTTGTTGTGCAATTCACAACATTAAATTGTTACTTTTTGGCTTATCCATTGTCCGTTCATTAACGCCCCCTGTTGTGGGTCCGTGTCACGTCACTTTCACAACAAGATAGCTAAAGTGATACCACTGTTCAAATCTGGCGACAAACATGTCTCTTCAAACTACAGGCCAATCTCATTGTTTACCGCAATTTTCAAAAAGATATTTGTAAAAAGGTTGAAGGATTTCATAACTAAACATCATATACTCAGTGAACAGCAGTATGGATTTAGAAAAAAATCATACTACTTCACTGGCTTTAATTGATTTTGTTGAACAAATTACAAATGCAACTGAGAATAAGCAATATACTGTAGGGGTTTTCTTTGATTTGCAGAAAACATTTGATACTATAGATCACACTTTACTATTGGATAAATTACAGAAGTACGGTATTAGAGGACTGGCTCTTGATTGGATAGCTAGCTATTTATGCAACAGGTTTCAATGTGCCCATATTGGTGGGATAAATTCTGAATTTGTGAGGATTACATGTGCGCTAGGGTTTTGGGCCGTTGTTGTTTCTATTGTATTTCACTGATATAGGTTTGGTCTCCAAGTCGGTGAGTTGTATTTTGTTTGCTGATAATTTGACTGTGTTTTGTAGTGAGGATCATTTGGGACAGCTTTTGGACATGATGGAGAAGGAACTACTAAATTTCAAACAGTGGTTTGATTCAAACAAATTGTTGCTTCATCTTAGTAAAACAAAGTGTATTATATTCGGAAATAAACCCAGGAACTTAAGCAGAATTTTATTATTGAATGATGTTGAAACTGAAATTGTAACCAAAACCAAATTTCTTGGAGCTTTTATTGATGATAAATTAAGCTGGAAAAGTCATATAAATTATGTTTAATCTAAAATCTCAAAAGTCATAGCGATTATAGACTTCCTCTCCGAGCATTCATTAGTTACGCTATATCATTCATTACTTGTCCCATATATGACCTATTGCTTTGAGGTTTGGGGAAACACATATAAAACAAATCCAATATTTTTGTTACAAAAGAAAGTTATAAGAGTTATAAGTACTAAACCATATTGTGAGCCAACAAACCCACTATTTGTCTGTTTACACAATTTGAAATTCTGGGACTTGGTTGATTATATGATACAAATCATGTATAAAGTTAAAAATAAACTTTTGCCTCAAAATGTCCAGGATCTGTTCAGCTATAAGTCCAGCTATAAGTTGAGAGGAACATTAGTATTTGATAGATTAAAGATTCGAACCACTGGTTAAAAGTCATTGCATTTCCGTGAAAGGTGTCAAAATTTAAAATAACTTCTGATAGCATTAAATCATCCGGTACTTTAGCTGGCTTGAAAAGACTTTATAAAAACAATATAATTACTTATTATAGTACAATGAATCAGGTTAACTGAGTTTGTTACTTTTTATTGTGCGTTGTTTTTTTGTTTTTTTGTTTTTGTTTTTTATACATGGACAGCAATCATGTCAGTGATCACGCCACTGTGGGAATGTGCATTTGAATACCGTCACCTTAAACTGACAGCTTAATGCAAGCAGTGGTTATGGTGGACTTCTGCCAAATGCTGCGCACCTGATAAACCATTTTCAAGGCACTTTCTTTTTTGATTAAATTATTAATTAAATCTTAGAAGAAGAAGGGAAAAAAGCAATTTTCAATTAAAATGTATTAAAATTAAGTTAAAATTTGTCTTATTGTGGGGATACCAGCAAGTGGCTGATTGAATTTTGCATTTTCATTTTACGGTAACGAACACATGAAAAATCCTCAGTTATATGCTGAAGTCTACATCATGTTACAACCCAACGACACACTTTTTGCACACTTTGTAAGTCCCACACAAAATGTTCTCCACCCCAACCTGAAAAAGTTTTGTGTGCCCATGCAATTTAGCACTTGATACATGGGATCTTAGAAAATCAGATACAGTTTTGTGTGGATCTGGATAATATGTGGAACCATTGAATGTGAATTAATATCAGGTGGGGAGTTTGTAGGTTTCCAGGTCCAAATATGTTACAATATGTGTTGATTTTAGAACAGCTGAAGAGTTCGGCTTTGTCAGAGCCGTGTGCACTCATACAGTAGTGTTCAGAATAATAGTAGTGCTATGTGACTAAAAAGATTAATCCAGGTTTTGAGTATATTTCTTATTGTTACATGGGAAACAATGTACCAGCAGATTCAGTAGATTCTCACAAATCCAACAAGACCAAGAATTCATGATTTGCACACTCTTAAGGCTATGAAATTGGGCTAATAGTAAAAAAAAAGTAGAAAAGGGGGTGTTCACAATAATAGTAGCATCTGCTGTTGACGCTACAAACACAAAACTATTATGTTCAAACTGCTTTTTTAGCAATCCTGTGAATCACTGAACTAGTATTTTGTTGTATAACCACAGTTTTTCATGCTTTCTTCACATCTGCGAGGTATTCATTTTGTTGGTTTGGAACCAAGATTTTGCTTGTTTACTAGTGTGCTTGGGGTCATTGTCTTGTTGAAACACCCATTTCAAGGGCATGTCCTCTTCAGCATAAGGCAACATGACCTCTTCAAGTATTCTGACATATCCAAACTGATCCATGATACCTGGTATGTGATATATAGGCCCAACACCATAGTAGGAGTAACATGCCCATATCATGATGCTTGCACCACCATGCTTCACTGTCTTCACTGTGAACTGTGGCTTGAATTCAGAGTTTGGGGGTTGTCTCACAAACTGTCTGTGGCCCTTGGACCCAAAAAGAACTATTTTACTCTCATCAGTCCACAAAATATTCCTCCATTTCTCTTTAGGCCAGTTCATGTGTTCTTTGGCAAATTGTAACCTCTTCTGCACATGTCTTTTATTTAACAGAGGGACTTTGCGGGGGATTCTTGCAAATAAATTAGCTTCACACAGGTGTATTCTGTCACAGCACTTACAGGTAACTCCAGACTGTCTTTGATCATCCTGAAGCTGATCAGTGGGTGAGCCTTTGCCATTCTGGTTATTCTTCTATCCATTTTGATGGATGTTTTCTGTTTTCTTCCACGTGTCTGTTTTTTTTTTTTTTTTGTCCATTTTAAAGCATTGGAGATCATTGTAGATGAACAGCCTATAATTTTTTGCACCTGCGTATAAGTTTTCCCCTCTCCAATCAACTTTTTAATCAAACTACGCTGTTCTTCTGAACAATGTCTTAAATGTCCCATTTTCCTCAGGCTTTCAAGAGTTCAAGCATGTTCAACAGGTGCTAGCTTCATCCTTAAATAGGGGACACCTGATTCACACCTGTTTGTTCCACAAAATTGACGAACTCACTGACTGAATGCCACACTACTATTATTGTGAACACCCCCGTTTCTACTTTTTTTTACTAATAGCCCAATTTCATAGCCTTAAGAGTGTGCATATCATGAATGCTTGGTCTTGTTGGATTTGTGAGAATCTACTGAATCTACTGGTACCTTGTTTCCCATGTAACAATAAGAAATATACTCAAAACCTGGATTAATCTTTTTAGTCACATAGCACTACTATTATTCTGAACACTACTGTATAATTTGCAGTTGTTTTCTGTATGGTTGCTGTTTTTGATGGGTTCAGTTTTCAATCCAATGATCTGGAAATACTGCATTTCCTGCAGGCAATACAACTCACAGCCGTACTCACAGAATTAGTTTTCTCTAATAGTGTGCTTTTCAGTAGCCTATGTGAAGTGTTATTTTCCAGGTAATGGAAGCGTGCCCTTCGTATCATCCTGTTCCAGTCACCTGTAAACCATTTACTGTGTCTTTACATCACAGTGTGGTCCTCATCAACTATATCAGCTCCTTGCTCTCTATTGGATTAGGATAGAAGTGGCAACATGGCTACAGGGATAACACATACTGAAAACAAAAACATCACCAGCAGCAAATGTTCCACACATTCATTAAATGGTACAAAGCTAAAAGACACAAAGCGATGATGAAATCACTAGTCGTAAAAACATAAACCAGCGTTATGAAGATAGTAACTGACAGCAGGAGGTATGACATGGTAAAGATGGCAGGAAATTGAAGTGAATTGGTGAGTGTATGGGATGAGTAAGATCCACTGAGCATAAGCAAGGAGTACTCCGCCATGTGCAAAACAACACAATTAACATTGACGGTTTGCCTAATCAATGAATGCATCATTCAAATGATGTTTTTTCCCCAATGCCCGCTTAATGTGAACTATCATTGGAGAATTCAAATTAGGGACTTAACTCTAATGAAAAAAGGAGGGAGTGAAAAGAATGGGATGAGAAAAAGACTTACAACTGGAGATGGAGAGGGTGATGCAAAAATAAAACAATGGTGTTTGCTTGGTGAATGTGTTCACAGTGTGAGGTTGGGTCTGGGAGCATGTGCTCGTGCCATGTGTTGATTCATCAACCCCCACAATGGGACCACCTTGCGTCCTGAACAGCAACAAACCAGGCAGACAGCCACTCCATCCACACCTTTGGCCCCATCTGGCCAGAATATCAATAAGGGCCCTTGGGCAAGATCCTCCCCAAGTTGCTCCTGGTGTGTAATGAGCGTCTTGCATGTCAGCACCCTGATATCGATGTGGGAAAAGGGTGAATGTGAGGCATTACTGGAAAGAGCTCTGAGCTTCTGATATAGATGGAAAACCACACATCCGAAAAGTATTCACAGTGCTTCACTTTTTCCACATTGTGTTAAACTAACTAAGAAATCCCATGTATGTACGTCTTTACAGCCTTGGTTCAATACATTGTTGATGCACCTTTTGTTGGGAAGCACGGACCCACAACAGGGGGCGCAAAGGAACGGACAATGAATAAGCCAATAAGTAACAATTTAATGTTGTGACAACACACAACTAAATTCACACAAGATATAAATAGACAATTAACACCAGGTGACGTGTGGGCAGGCTCGAAGATAGAAGACCCCCGACGAGAGATGTGCGCGTCCCACACGGCTTCCACCACCAACAGCCTGAAGAACACCGGAGCCGCCAAGTCCCGAGTCCCCAGGTGGCCTCTGTCTTCGGCTGTCGACCCTGGTACTGCTGGCAGAAAACAAAGACAAGATGGATGAGTGTGAATTCGCACACTCAGTAATCCCACAGTCTGTACACAGTTAGGAGGGAGAACCTCCACCTCCAAGTAGGAACACACTAGCAGCTCCGGTTACCACTTATCTGATTGGAGTGTGAAGCGAAGCCGTCGCTGATCACACCAAATGCCAATCCCACAGATAAGGCAGACACCACAGGATAACGGCTGCAAAAGAAGTTCAGATTATTACTCAACGATTTGAGTCAGCAGAGAAAATTACCTCTTCGGTAGTTGATTTCTCGGTGGGGAGGTGGAGTTGCAGTCCGGCTTATGTAGGTGGTGTGAATGAGTGACAGCTGGTGTGATGAGTGACAGCTGTCACTTCTTCTGGGTCTGGCGCCCTCTCGTGCTTGGAGCCCGCACTCCAAGCAGGGCACCCTCTGGTGGTGGTGGGCCAGCAGTACCTCCTCTTCAGCGGCCCACATAACACCTTTGGCAGCAATTACAGCCTCAAGTCTTCTTGAATATGATGCCACAAACTTGGTGGGCAGTTTTGCCCATTGCTCTTCATAGCACCTCTCAAGCTTCATCAGGTTGGATGGGGAGCGTCGGTGCACAGCCATTTTCAGATCTCTCCAGAGATTTTCATTGTGGCTGGGTCACTCAAGGACATTCACAGAGTTGTCCTGAAGCCACTCCTTTGATATTTTGGCTGTGTGCTTAGGGTCATTGTCCTGCTGAAAGATGAACCGTCCCCCAGTTTGAGGTCAAGAACGCTCTGGAGCATATTTTCATCCAGGATGTCTCTGTACCTTGTTGCATTAATTTTTCTCTCAATCCTGACTAGTCTTCCGAGTTCCTGCCACTGAAAAACATCCCCACAGCATGATGCTGCCACCACCATGCTTCACTGTAGGGATGGTGCCTGGTTTCCTCCAAATATGACGCCTGGCATTCACACCAAAAAGTTCAATCTTTGTCTCATCAGACCAGAGAGGGGTACCATGCGCCTTTTACAAAGGAGTGGCTTCCATCTGGCCACTCTACCATACAGGCCTGATTGGTGGATTGTTGCAGAGATGGTTGTCCTTCTGGAAGGTTCTCCTCTCTCCACGGAGGAATGTTGGAACTCTGACAGAGTGACCACCAGGTTCTTGGTCACCTCCCGGACTAAGGCCCTTCTCCCCCGATCACTCAGTTTAGACGGGTGGCCAGCTCTAGGAAGAGTCCTGATGGATCTGAACTTCCATTTACAGATGATGGAGGCCCCTGTGCTCACTGGGACCCTCAAAGAAGCATAAATGTTTCTGTATCCTTTGCCAGATCTGTGCCTCAAGCCGATCCTGTTTCAGACGTCTACAGACAATTCCTTTGACTTCATGCTTGGTTTGTGCTCTGACATGCACTGTCAACTGTGGGACCTTATATGTAGACAGGTGAGTGTCTTTCCAAATCATGTCAAGTCAATTGAATTTACCCCAGGTGGACTCCAATTAAACTGTAGAAATATCTCAAGGATGATCAGTGGAAACAGGATGCACCTGAGCTCAATTTTGAGCTTCATAACAAAGGGTGTGAATACTTATGTACACGTGATTTCTTGGGTTTTTATTTTTAATGTTGTCAGTTCGGCTGCTCCCATTATTGTTTGGGGTCACCACAGCAGATACAGCCAGATCCGCATTGGTATTTGGCACATGTTTTATGCCGGATGCCCTCCCTGACGCAACTCCAGTTTTACCTGGAGAAACACACACAGCCGTTGGTGTTCCAAAGAGGTCTCCCATCCAAGTACTAACCAGATGCTGCACTGCATAGCGTCTGAGATCTGACAGGATCAGGCTGACACAGAGCAAATGGGCTGCAGGTTTTTATTTTTAATAAATTTGCAAATAAATAATTTAAAAACATTTTTTTCATATTGTCATTATGGGGTATTGTGTATAGAATTTTGAGGAAAAAAATGAATTTCATCCATTTGTAATAAGGCTGGAACATAAAATGCAGAAACAGTAAAGCGCTGTGAATACTTACGATACGGTACGATACGGTACGATACGATACGATACGATACAATACAATATACTTTATTGTCCCCAAAGGGAAATTTGTCTTGGACTTCAAGTGCTTTGCAAACATTCCTGTCTCAAAATCAATAAATACAACAGCAAACAGTACACTGCTTACATGCCTATGCAACATTCATCAGTATGTTGCACATTCCCATAATATACCATTAAAACAGCATAATAAGACAATAAAAAACAGATTAAAACAGATAAGTTAAAGCACACAACTTACTTGTACACATACACACACACACACCCTTATATTATTGTACTTGGCCCCACAAATCTTAGAAGCATGGTGTCTAACCAGATCGTTACTCTGGATGGCATTTCCCTGATCTCTAGTAATACTGTGAGAAATCTTGGAGTTATTTTTGATCAGGATATGTCATTCAAAGCGCATATTAAACAAATATGTAGGACTGCCTTTTTGCATTTACGCAATATCTCTAAAATCAGAAAGGTCTTGTCTCAGAGTGATGCTGAAAAACTAATTCATGCATTTGTTTCCTCTAGGCTGGACTATTGTAATTCATTATTATCAGGTTGTCCTAAAAGTTCCCTAAAAAGCCTTCAGTTGGTTCAGAATGCTGCAGCTAGAGTACTGACGGGGACTAGCAGGAGAGAGCATATCTCACCCGTGTTGGCCTCCCTTCATTGGCTTCCTGTTAATGCTAGAATAGAATTTAAAATTCTTCTTCTTACTTATAAGGTTTTGAATAATCAGGTCCCATCTTATCTTAGGGACCTCATAGTACCATATTACCCCATTAGAGCGCTTCGCTCTCAGACTGCGGGCTTACTTGTAGTTCCTAGGGTTTGTAAGAGTAGAATGGGAGGCAGAGCCTTCAGCTTTCAGGCTCCTCTCCTGTGGAACCAGCTCCCAATTCAGATCAGGGAGACAGATACCCTCTCTACTTTTAAGATTAGGCTTAAAACTTTCCTTTTCGCTAAGGCTTATAGTTAGGGGCTGGATCGGGTGACCCTGGACCATCCCTTGGTTATGTTGCTTTAAGACGTAGACTGTGTTTCATAATTATTGTATGGCCTTGCCTTGCAATGTGGAGCGCCTGGGGCAACTGTTTGTTGTGATTTGGCGCTATACAAGAAAAAAGTTGATTGATTGATATATACATACATATATATATATATATATATATATATATATATATATATTATATATATATATATATATATATATATATATATATATATATAAACACATACACACACATATTCACAAATGCATACACATCCATACACAAAGCCCTTAACGCTGTTCCCGGACAACAGTTTTTCATGATTTCTTCATATCTGCAAGCATTCATTTTGTTGGTTTGGAACCAAGATTTTGCTCATTTACTAGTGTGCTTGGGGTCATTGTCTTGTTGAAACACCTATTTCAAGGGCATGTCCTCTTCAGCATAAGGCAACATGACCTCTTCAAGTATTTTGACATATCCAAACTGATCCATGATACCTGGTATGCGATATATAAGCCCAACACCATAGTAGGAGAAACATGCCCATATCATAATTCTTGCACCACCATGCTTCTCTGTCTTCACTGTGAACTGTGGCTTGAATTCAGAGTTTGGGGGTTGTCTCACAAGCTGTCTGTGGCCCTTGGACCCAAAAAGAACAATTTTACTCTCATCAGTCCACAAAATATTCCTGCATTTCTCTTTAGGCCAGTTGATGTGTTCTTTGGCAAATTGTAACCTGTTCTGAACATGTCTTTTATTTAACAGAGGGACTCTGCGGAGGATTCTTGCAAATAAATCTCCATTCTGGTTATTCTTCTATCCATTTTGATGGTTGTTTTCCATTTTCTTCCATGCGTCTGTTTTTTTTTTTTTTTTTGTCCATTTTAAATCATTGGAGATCATTGTAGATGAACAGCCTATAATTTTTTGCACCTGCGTGTAAGTTTTCCACTCTCCAATCAACTTTTTAATCAAACTACGCTGTTCTTCTGAACAATGTCTTGAACGTCCCATTTTCCTCAGGCTTTCAAAGAGAAAGGCATGTTCAACAGGTGCTGGCTTCATCCTTAAATAGGGGACACCTGATTCACACCTGTTTGTTACACAAAATTGACGAACTCACTGACTGAATGCCACACTACTATTATTGTGAACACCCCCTTTTCTACTTTGTTTTACTAATAGCCCAATTTCATAGCCTTAAGAGTGTGCATATCATGAATGCTTGGTCTTATTGGATTTGTGAGAATCTACTGAATCTACTGCTACCTTGTTTCCCATGTAACAATAAGAAATATACTCAAAACCTGGATTAATCTTTTTAGTCACATAGCACTACTATTATTCTGAACACTACTGTACACCACTGTGTCTCCTTATGACCCAGAGCCTGTTGTTGCCCTTTTTAATTGTATTTTAGATTTTAAGTCATGGATGGCAGAGGCCTTTCTACAGCTCAATCAGGACAAAACGAAAGTCTTGTTTATCAGTCCTGAAGCTCAGAGAGATAATGTCAATGCAAAACTTAAACCTTTGGCATTAAAGCCATGTCAGCAACTTAAGAATTGCCCCCGTTAGTTTTAGAATAGATTTTAAAATCCTTTTATTGGTTTATGAAACTCTTTAACAGGCTTGGTCCTATTTATTTTTTGGGGTTTGCTTTTGGCTTGTGAACCCTCTAGAACCCTCAAGTACTCTGGTGCTGGCCTCTTCAATACTAAAACTCACGGTGAAACAGATTTTTATTATTCTGGTCCACGTTTGTGGAACAGCCTGCCCGAGGACCTGAGGGGGGTGGAGAGTGTTGATATTAAGAGCAAACTAAAGACCTACCTTTTTAGAAGAAGTCCTATATTGTGTCAGGATTTGCTCCGGCCCGGGTCATGTTTTTGTACTGATCCCCTGTCGGCACCTGTTTCCCCTTTTGCCCATTTGTTTTGATTGATTCATGTTATGTAATACTTTGGTTTTGTTTATTTATCCTGTGTCTTATCATCTGGTTGTGTTCTGGTAGTCATGAGTTTTACTTTCTGTTATAATCCATTTTGTGTTCAGTCTTATTAGTTTGGTTTTGTTTTTCACATTTACTGCATTATGCTTTAGTCACAGATTTTGGTTATTATTCATCTTCAGTGTTTCTTATATTATGTTCCATTTGTTACTTATTGCTTAGTCTCTGGTTTTGTCGTTCAGTTCATTCATTTTGGTGTAATTTATGTTGTCATCTTATTATCAGTTACTGCTTTTACTTTTATACTTTAATCTGTTTCAGTTCTGTTCTATTCTAATTTTTTTTAATTCTTTTTAAATTATGTTTTATGCTGAATTGTTTCATGTAAGGCGCCTTGAGGCAGCTTTTGTTGTGATTTGGCACATTATAAGATAATTAAGTTGAAAATGAATAATTTCAGTTATTATCATAGATCTTCTGGTTTCCCGCTTTTTAGATTAGTCACGTTAAGTATTGTTTGTCGAGCACGTCACACTTTGCATCATTGGTTTTTCTGGTACTAAGTTATCTTGCCCCAGTTCACTTTGCTTTTGTCTCACTGCACTCTCTTGACTCTCTTCTCCCTTCTTTGCTTCACCAGACCACTACCCCTTCCAGAACCTTCACTAATCCCTGTGTCTTGTTCCACTAATTACACCACCTGTTATTTAAGGCCACACAGTCCCTCACTTCCCTGCCAGTTTGTTAGTATCTCGTATCTACATTGCAGCCTTCTTGTTCAAGTCCTGTTTTGCTCTGTCGTGCTTTGACCTCACTTTGTGCCCCGGATTTCGTCTCTGCCTCAGCCCTTGTAATCTCACTGTTTTTGAAACCTGCTTGTTTTTGACTGTGTTTTTGTCTGACCCTTGTCTGTGATTTTGCATCACTGCCTGGCTACCTGTTTAAAGTCTCCTTGCCTGCTTCAAGGATAAAGTCATCTTTTTATTCCTACATCATGTCTGTGACTCTGCATCCAGTGTCTGACCATTTTTGTGGCACGCTGCCTCGGCGCTTGTCATATTACTGCTTTTACTTTTATACTTTAATCTGTTTCAGTTCTGTTCTATTCTAATTTTTTTTAATTCTTTTTAAATTATGTTTTATGCTGAATTGTTTCACGTAAGGCGCCTTGAGGCAGCTTTTGTTGTGATTTGGCACATTATAAGATAATTAAGTTGAAAATGAATAGTTTCAGTTATCATAGATCTTCTGGTTTCCCGCTTTTTAGATTAGTCACGTTAAGTATTGTTTGTCGAGCACGTCACACTTTGCATCATTGGTTTTTCTGGTACTAAGTTATCTTGCCCCAGTTCACTTTGCTTTTGTCTCACTGCACTCTCTTGACTCTCTTCTCCCTTCTTTGCTTCACCGGACCACTACCCCTTCCAGAACCTTCACTAATCAGTGTCTTGTTCCACTAATTACACCACCTGTTATTTAAGGCCACACAGTCCCTCACTTCCCTGCCAGTTTGTTAGTATCTCGTATCTACATTGCAGCCTTCTTGTTCAAGTCCTGTTTTGCTCTGTCGTGCTTTGACCTCACTTTGTGCCCCGGATTTGGCCTCTGCCTCAACCCTTGTAATCTCACTGTGTTTTTGAAACCTGCTTGTTTTTGACTGTGTTTTTGTCTGACCCTTGTCTGTGATTTTGCATCACTGCCTGGCTACCTGTTTAAAGTCTCCTTGCCTGCTTCAAGGATAAAGTCATCTTTTTATTCCTACATCATGTCTGTGACTCTGCATCCAGTGTCTGACCATTTTTGTGGCACGCTGCCTCGGCGCTTGTCATATTGGTTCTGAGGCCCATTGGTGCCGGTGCTGATCACCAGATTCCGTAGCATCAAGTGGGTGAGGGTCTACAACTCCCCCTGGACAGGCCATTCCGACACAGGTTACGTCCCCAGCTGAGGCTGGCACCCATTTATAGGGTGGGCTGAGACAATGCACAATAAGTGTTTTGTCCAAAGACAGACAGGTAGCATGAACTGTATTCAAACTATACACCACTAGCGGGCCAGCTCCTTATCCACTCACCTACAGTACCTGTCACATCACACGACCCCAACGTCAAATGTGCAAGCCTTATTGCTTCCTAAAGTTACTGCTTCATGTGGTGTTTAAAGCCCTTTGAAGCATTTAATCATTTTGTCAAGCAAATTTTTCAAATGTGGTTCACAGTTAAACCTTGTTTCTGCTGTCAGTATGTCATATATTTCAGGAGAGAATGTACCAAAGAGCCAGACATCCTGTTTACAGACACAAGTTGAGATGAAAAGCCCTTTTCAGTCTCTCTCTCTCACACACACACGAATGCCTGTCATTTACATTTGCTTGTCATTTGAAAACAGAAAAAACCTGAATCAATCAGCAGTTCTTCACCAGCTCAGCTTAATGCACTTGAATTGCTGCTGTCATTGTTCTCTTATGAACTTGTGCCCCTCTGAAACGATTGTGGAAATGAAGGAATCTTTTGTTGGAAGAGTTGAAGGGAAAAACATTTTCTTAATGGTTTCTCATTTGGGAAACAGATTTGATTAAAAGCAGCAGTAAATGTCTTTATGCAGATGCTTGCCAAACCCCACGTGTGAACAGTGCCACCTCTAAAACAGATGAAACTCTTATGGATTAAACCAGGTACATTTTACCTCCACCTTTTGCGTTACAGGCCAACGCCAGCAGATTTTTAGACCGGTTATTTTGTCTTGAATTTGGTGCAAAATTGGTTCCAACAGACAAAATGAACTCCCTAATGTTTTACATCACCATAGCTTGGAAGATGTTTATTCAGTTGATTCTAATCTCCACAGTGGAACAGTTTTGCTGACCTGCTTTTTAAAGACAACAAGGGGACATTTCATTTGGGTCAAAGGTCGTAAAAGTTGTTTCCAGAAATTTTGAGACAGATGTTCATTAGGAGAAAACACATCGTTGGGGTTTCTTGGGGGGGATAAAGATAAAATGTTCAACCAGAACATTTATTTAAGAGGTCATCTGGATCAAAGGTCAAAACATGCATTTCTGAACATTATTTAAAAGTTCAACTGTTGTCATTGGTTGAGCTAATGGGATTAATAAATGGAATAGTTTTGACTGTGTTGAATGCTTGGTCTCCAAAGTAAAGGTCAAACAAGGTTGACGTCTATTGGATTCTGCGGCATACGTTACCCTGTAATATGATAACTAGCATGGCATATGGTGCAAACTATTTCTGTTAAAAACTCCATTAACCAAACCAATAATTTGCATCACTTTTTACCAAGATTTACCTCCTGTAGTACAAACTGAAATTGGCCATTGCCACCGTTTTTGTTTTTACCCTATAACTCAACATTCAGTGATAGACAGTCCAAACTACATATACCCTTTTTGGAATCTTTATGATCAGACAAATAATATGGTACCCTCTTCAATATAATTGGAGCATATTCCAAATTTGACCTCTGGCTGCCCCCATGTGCCCCTGGTCTCCACTAGTCTAGCACTGCCATGTGGTGTTGTGTGGGCTCTTTAACGGACTTGTTTGGTGGTCCTCCTGTTGCCCAATCAGGATCCCCTCAAGCCTCTGTACTGGAGATTCATCCCTGGTGGTGTGCAGTGGGGCTTGGGGAGTTGCTGGCTCTTGCACCAATGGGCAGTCATAGGTGGGGCACTGCCTCAATCTCCCTTGAGGTATTGGGTCCCACCAAATGTTCAGACTGAAGGTCTGTGTTCAGTTTCTTATGTTCATAGGGGTGGTTGAGCCCCACAAGCTGAGTGGCAGGGGGCACCTTCTCACCCGGACTGGACTGTTGTAGAGTCTCACCTCCTGGTGGTGAGGGTTCTGATCCTCTTGCTGTGCATATCCTCTCCCATGTGTCCTGTCTCTGTGTTACTTGCCATGGCTATGGGTAACATATGTAGCCGTGGGCCCCATGCTTGCAGTTGGGGGATAAATGGCACTGATGCAACTCCTCATTCACATTATTGCACATTTCATGAAATTAATCACAATCTATACACCGATGTATAGCTCTCTCTCTCAGACAAATACATGCATGGAACTCATACCTACTTCAATAAGCAACAGGATTTCACCAAGAGCATTAGTTTACTCAATGTCTTTAACCTGGGTACAACTACATATTTCTATGATTACTACTGTCGTCACTCTCTCTAGTAAGCAGCATGTTGTTTCATCATTTTTTTTTTTTTTTTTTTTAAGCAATGATGTTGAAGACAATACATCACTGTAACCATAACTGTCGCTATTTGTGAAATGGCTCTTTTGTGGGGGTAAAATTGCTGCTGCGATACAAAATACTGAATATACTGTTAATGGTATGAGCCAGTGATGACTCAACAGATTTTACCATATTTTCTGGAGTATAAGTCACTTTTTTTTTTTGTTTTTTTACTAGTCTGGAAGGCCCTGCGACTTATACTCAGGTGGGACAGACAAATCATGAGTTTGTTATTCATCATAATAATTAAAGTATTTATATAGGACTTTCAGATTAATCAAAGCATTAAACAAAATAAACTTCAACAATAAAAGATTAAATACCAATAAGAAGTACACTTTATCGCTGCAAAAAAAAAAAAAAAATCAAATTAATGAACTGACAATATTGAAAAAAACAAGTGACATACTGCAGTGTATATATACACACACACACAACTAGATAGATAGATATGGGATTTAAAAACAAACAAACAAGCAAACAAAACTATAGATATCAAGCTGTCCTAGAGTTTGACTCCAGAGCATCTCAGCAGCCAGGATATACCATCCAAAAGCCCAAACAGCGATTCTGCCACTGTGTCCTGCACCTGAATGACAGAAAAACACAAACACTTGGTACCTACAATTCCACACAGGAAGAGATGAAGATGTTCCACTCCTTGGACTTGCAAAGAAAATATTTCATCTCAAATATACAGTATGAGCCAATTCTTTACCATCCAGGGGTTAGTCAGCTGTGGGAGGTCAAGCTTTTTTGCCATCTCAACACAAGGAGATCGACACCTGGCCCTGTTTCTGGTGATCCTGTCTGATTGGGGTTCTTCTCTGGAGATGCAAGATAGAACCACTAGAGGCCTTGATGTTGAGCCCCAGGCAGAACTCAGCACTGCACGGATCTGAGCTGCCTCTACTTCCCAGTCACCTGCTGAGGATAAATACTGGTTGAAACATTCCGTCTTGGTGATTAAGAAATGAAAGTGCCCACACCACAGCAGCATGCCATGAGATGACAAAGCACACCACATCTATCAGCTGACCATGATGTCCAGCAGCTTCTTGGTGATCATAATAATCCTTAGTTTGTCCCAGACAGCAGGCTGATCAACTGGACTGCAACATTAACCAACATAAATGAGTATTTGTTTGTCAGTCATTAATAAAAATGTGGGGACCGGAACAAGATGTGGTCGGTGAGTGTATAAGTGTTTCCCCAAACTTTCGCAGTGTGTGATGCATGGAACAACCACTCAACTATGCAAAACGCACACTGCTTTTTCCATACATTTCTTCAGCGTTACAAAATAAACCAACTGATTTTCATATTTTTCTATTAACAGATTATGTGATATCTTTTCATTAAAAAGCTTGCTTCTTTTACCTTTGAAGGTCGGCTATATCCTTATTTTTTTTAATTACTGAATTGCAAAGTTCACTCATTGCTGATGTTGCCTACAACAAGCAAACAGAACTACCGTCTCACCTCTCCCAGGCTCTGCATTGGCGACATAGATGAAGCCATCGACCACCTGGCATACTTGCTGGACCTGAGGAGCAGGACTGAAGATGGGGTGGCCTGACTGATCCTTTCCTTCAGCAGTGAAGAGCTTGCTATTGGTACTCTGCTGCTGCACTTTGGCTCTGTCCCTCTCTGCTCTGCAGCCACAAACATAAAAACCTTAATAACTGTAGCAATAATCACAAAGACATACCTTGACAGAGTAAAAAACATTATAAATCAAAACACAAAATGCTTACTTGTTGGTTGAGTAAAGAGTGAGAATATTGAACCTATGTTGGTTGTTGAACATGTAACTAATCCCCGAACCAATACCTAGAATCATAATACAAAAAGAGGACCTTAGTTTGGGTACATCCTTCAGTAGGCTAACAGTACAAGAAAGCCACCTACTGGTAGAAACATAAACCTGCATCACACAAAATGACAGCAGACAAACATTTTGCTATTACAATACTATTATTTAGCTGCACAACAATAATTCAATTGACAGTTGCTCTGACATAAGAAAAAGCAGGTGTTCAAAGTCATTTAGGGAAAGTTTATTTTTATGACTGCCATATTAATCATTAACTAGAGTGCCAAAGACCTTGTGGGTTACCGGCTCAATTAAAGCCAAAGGCAAAATGGCCATTTTCAGCATAAAAATGGCTATCATTTCCAAACAAACAAATCTGTGCAAATAATTTTGGGACAGGAACAATGTCAATGACCAATATTGTACTCTTGTTAAATTAAAAGAAATGTTACTGGACAGTTTTTGAGAAAATTGCCTTTAAGTGCCCAAAATAGCTATTTTCTGCATAAAAATGTCCACAATTTCAGACACAAACAAGGTCAATGACTCATACTGCACCCTTGGCAAAGTCGAAAAAGAGTTAGTTTTTGAGATAATGCAATAAACTTGACGCAGACGACATAGGGTTAGCGACCTATGGATGTCCACTAGCTACCTTCGTTGAAATTTCTTGGGAAGTTGTTCTTCAATTATCAGGATCTGGATGCCTCATGCGATAGCATACTGTAGTCCGTTTACCTACTGTGGAAATACAGTGCATCTGGAAAGTATTCACAGCTCTCCACATTTTTTAATGTTACAGCCTTATTCCAAAATAGATTAAATTTATTTATTTTTTCCTCAAAATTCTACAGACAATACCCCAATATGAAAGATCTTTTTTTTATTTTTGCAATAAAAAAAATAAAAATAAAACAGTGAGAAACGAGAGCAATCAGAGATTATTGATGTCTGCATAATCGGATCCGGATCACCTCCAAAATCCAGTGGAGTCTTCCATGCCCTAATATTTATCTGTGGTGCAAATTTGGTGAGAATCAGTGAAGTAGTTTTGATATAATCCTTAAAAGCCTAGACAGTGATATCCTAAAACAGACTCCGGATCACCTCCAAAATTCAGTGGTCTTCCATGCCCTAATGTCTATCTGGAGTGTAAATTTCTTTAAAATCTGTGCAGTAGTTTTGATATAATCCTGCTGACAGACAAATAAACACAGATTATTTATTACATTTTTGGAGGAAATAATCACATGTACATTAGTATTCAAAGCCTTTGCCATAAGGCTCAAAATTGAGCTCAGGTGCATACTGTTTCCACTGATCCTCAACATGTTTCTACAGCTTAACCCTCTGGGATCCGAGGGCATTTTTTGGACAGTTCACTTGCTGACATAAATGTTTTATTATTGCTGTTAACCGCTCTCCCTGCATCCCACAATCAAGTTTTATGTCTCTCTTTTTTCAGGACAATCTGTGCTTTCATAATATATATGCTTTTATTGTGTTTTATAAGTGTAATAAAGGTTTACACTCAGAAATAAAGGAAAAAGTAAAGCAGAAAATAATTTTCCACACACATTTATTCAAAACACACAGCAAACTATAATAAACAACTGTTTTGACACTTTATAAAGGTAATTTGGGGTATTGTGTGAAAGACTTTACAATAAAAAGGTTCAAACAATAAACACAAATGCACATTTTGAACAATATATACAAAATGGTCTATGCGTTTTGTTTGTCTCATCTCACAGCAATTTCTGTCTGCTATACACAAAAGTTACATCACAAACCTCTAATTCTACTGTGTTTTGGAGTCCTAACTCAGCTTTCATTCACACTTTGGCCCACTTTCTCCTTACAGTCTGAGGAGCGGCCCTCCCCCTCGCTCCATTGATATGGTAAACAGTGCTTTACGCCGAGAAAGCAACAGAGTTATCCAGTAACATTCACATGCAAACTAGTGGAGCAATCCTGATAGTTACACACTGAGCATGTGAGACTGTCATCAGAGGCTCTCCGTCTGCTTTCACTGATCGCTGTGCGTAATGGCACAGGGTGCACAGGAGCCCAATAGTATGTACTCACTGGAGCACCCAGGAGGTTATTCAAAAGGGCCAACTAGTAACATATCACTCCTGAAAACGATCTTTGGCTTTTCACGTGAAGTAAATCTGCCCTACGATTGGATTTTGGAAAACCATGTGATGGTGAACCAATTCCCATTGGACACTCACATTGCGCATGTCATCACAGCTTCTATGAGGACTAAAAAGCTGGCTGATGGCTGGCTCGAAAGTCCGCAGAGTTAACTTTTCAGCAAAAAAAAGTAAGTTTCTCTCATATCATTAAAAAGTTATTTATAATTTAGTAAGGCTTGGTCTTAGCTGTTGTATACGACGGCGTCGGCCCCAGAGGGTTAATTGGAGTCCACCGGGGTAAACTCAATTGATTGGACATGATTTAGAAAGGTGCACACCTGCCTACATAGAAGGTCCTGCAGTTGACAGTGCATTTCATAGCACAAAGGAATTGTCTGTGGACCTTCAAGACAGGATTATCTCGAGGTACAAATCTGGGGAAGGGTACAGAAACATTTCTGCTGCTTTGAAGTTCCCAATGAGCACAGTGGCCTCCATCATCTGTAAATTGAAGAAGTTCAGATCCTCCAGGACTCTTCTAAAAAGTGGCCACCCATCTAAACTGAGCAATTGAGGGAGAAGGGCCTTAGTCAGGGAGGTGACCAAGAACCCGATGGCCACTCTGTCAGAGCTCCAGCATTCCTCTGTGGAGAGAGAAGAACCCTCCAGAAGGACAACATCTCTGCAGCAATCCACCCATCAGGACTGTATGGTAGAGTGGTCAGACAGAAGCCACTCCTTAGTAAAAGACACATGGCAGCCTGCCTGGAGTTTTCCCAAAAGGCACTTGAAGGACTCTCAGACCATGAGAAACAAATGTCTGTGGTCTGATGAGACTAGTGGTGGGCACAGCTAACCAAAAAGTTAGCTTCGATAACTGGTAATCAGCTAACTGAAAAGTTATCTTTTTTAAAGCTAAACCGATAAACTGCCTAAAAACTTATCGGAAGCTACAGATAACCGACAACTTTCGATATTGCCTCAAATACGCTCTCAGGAACTAAGAAGCTGATTTTGAGTTTAAACACCGCCAAAGCTTCTAAAAGAACCAACGGTGATCACAAACCCAAACAGCCAATGAGCCAGCGCTTCTGTCTTTGTGCGCTCTGATCTCGCTAGACAGCGCCTAAGCGCACGTGTGATGACATCACAACTCTACCCAGTTAGGGAGACAAAGTTTATTTCAATAACGAACTGTCAAAAAACTTTCTCGTGTGTGGTTGCTGGAGTTGTGTGGCGATAGGAATCTCTGTTTGAATGCTTGAATAACGATGTCAGTCGCACAAAGAAATCAACTAATAGTGAAAATATGCTCATTGCGCCCAGAATGTTGGTATTTTGGTCGTTGAACTTTGCGGTCCGGTGTCAATAATGCATCGATCAGTCGCTCCATGTGGTGTCATAACATCTGATATGTTAGCGGCTCCATGCGGCATCATAACGCATCAATCAGTCGCTCCGTGAGGCATCATAACATCAAGCCTGGTTCACATGGCAAGATAATTAGGATAATATCGGACCCGATCTTCCCCATCCGACAATCTTAAGGAAGCCCTGACAATCGTGATGACGCTAAATATAATCTTATCAGATATTCCTGCCGTGTGTGGTGTGTTAACAAGGACGTGAGGAGATAAATGTGACAGGCAGCCAATCAGAAAGCGAGGTGTTTGACCTGGGAATGTTCGTGTGTGAAATCTTTGTGTGTGTTGTTTTAACCATGTGGCTGACACCACACACTGTACAACTAAACCTGTCAGATCTGTGATTTGTTTTTATCTCCATGTGTGTGGTCTCTCAGGTTTTGGAAACCTACAGATAATTTTAAAATCCTGCGGTCAACAACACTGTGATATAACTGGTGGCCAGTAGATGACAGTGTTCTATGCATTTTGACACCGGTTATATCACACGGCCTGAATCACAATTTAACAGACTTTTCAGCCTTTGGAGAAGCAACCTGGGCTTCTGGCATTTTTACATAAAACAAACACAATGACGTCTATAAACCCAGAGAATATATTCACAAGAGTTTTAGGTAGGGACGTCCCGATCAGGTTTTTTTTTTAGCCCCAATCCGATTCCGAGTCATCTGATTTTGAGTATCTGCCGATACCGAGTCCCGATCCGATACTTTAAAAAACTGAATGAACAAATGCTAAATATATAATATTTTAATTTTAATCACCTTATGTTATTATTTATCACTTAAACAGTGCACTTCTCCTTGAGGTAGCTTGAACAATCAAGTGATAATCTACCAGACTTAAAAAAAAATGTACAAATTTCCATGTTATTTTATTTGTCTAAAAATAAATGTCCAAGGTTTCTTATGTTAAACAAGAAATTATCTAATCTGAAATAACAGGTGGTTTTAATTTACAGATGAAATGTTTCTTATGAACCATTTATTGATTTAGCTATTTTAATTACAAGTGTTCTAAACGTTTTAAACAGTAATCAGAAATTGAGGTAACAAACAACAAAAAACATTTCCAAGGATTTTTCTTCAGAAAACTGCTCTATAAATGAGCAGTCCTGTGACACGTTTCTGTTTTGTACTGATCAGTGGTTTCTGCCACTAGTCTTCCGACGCGTCATTCCTATTGGACAGTGCAAAGGTACGTCACAGCTCAGAGCGTCGAAAGTTGGATTGGGTTGAACTTATGTTTTTTCTTTTATTCAATAAAAAAAAAAGAAAAAAAAAAAAAAAAAGATTGGGTTGAACTTTGACCGCGTCAGCCTGCCGACAAGTGGCAATGCGCACTTGTCAGAAGCGTCGCTTTAGCTCAGCTTTTGACGCGACGCTTCTGATGCCTCTAAAAAGCAACGCGTCTGAAAATAATGCAGATTCTTGACGCCTGACGCTTCCGACGCGTGAAAAGCCCATTAATCTGCAATAATGATCTTGAAATAGCGCTGATCAAAATAATCTATATTGGATTACTGATCGGGATGCAATGTCCAATTTCGATCAAGTCTGAAACCACGTGATTGGGCCCGATTTCTGATCAGGTGATCGGATCTGGACATCCCTAGTTTTAGGCACAATATACAAAGAGTTTAATGCCATTGTCCCTGTGGAGCCTGATCAGAGCGTCTCAAATGCATTTCTTCTGTCGTGAATACCCATAATGCACTGGGCACAGCATGTCCACACTAAAACCTTCGAAATTAGTGCATTACTTTAAAACTAAAACACATATCTGATATTTTCACTTTATAAAACTTCAGACGTGACGTTAATTTAAATAACTTGTTCGAAATTAGTTTGGTTAAAATCTTAGCCATAAGTTAAAACTGTATGCCTCTGGATGACTTGGGTGCGATTGCCAGCATATTAGTATGGGGTCAAAAGAAATGAGCTTTTTTCTTTTCTATAACCAGGTCTCCTTTGCCTGCAGAGGATAGAGCGGTTTCCTCTAGAACCAACTCTTCTCTATTTGTAGAGGATAGAACTGTGCATCTACTAAGAAAAGCTACATCTGCAAAAATGTTAGCGGTCTAAAAATTATGGGATCAAAACTTATCGTAAGATAATTGGTCCGATGATGGTTTTCAAAGTTATCTGAAAAGCTAATCCGATAATGAAAACATTATCTTCAATAATTAGCGGTTAATGGATTAGCGAACTGTGCCCACCACTGAATGAGACAAAGATTGAACTCTTTGGCGTGAATGCCAGGCTTTATGTTTGGAGGAAACCAGGTACCATCCCTACAATGAATCATGGTGGTGGCAACATCATGCTGTGGGGATGTTTTTCAGCAGCAGGAAATGGGAGACTAGCAAGGATTGAGGGAAAGATGAATACAGCAATTTACAGGGACATTCTGGATGAAAACCTGAACCAGAGCGCTCTTGACCTCAGACTGGGGCGACATTTCATTTTTCAGCAGGACAATGACCCTAAGCACACAGCCAAGATATCAAAGTAGTGGCTTCAGGACAACTCTGTGAATGTCTCTGAGTGGCCCAGCCAGAGCCCAGACCTGAATTTGAATGAACATCTCTGTAAAGATCTGAAAATGACTGTGCACTGTCGCTCCCCATCCAACCTGCTGGGGCTTGAGAGGTGCTGCAAAGAGGAATGGGCAAAACTGCCCAAAGATAGGTGCACCAAACTTGTGGCATCATATTCAAGAAGACTTGAGGCTGTAATTGCTGCCAAAGGTGCATCAACAAAGTAATGAAACTGGGGACGTGATTGTCTAGTGGTATAGCATTGGGTTTGAGACCAGAGGATCCTCGGTTCAAACCCCAGCCTCACTGGAAAATCACTCCACTAAGGGCATCATATTCAAGAAGACTTGAGGCTGTAATTGTTGCCAAAGGTACATCAACAAAATCTTGAGGAAAGGGTGTGAATACTGATGTACATGTGATTTCTTAATTTTTTTCTCATTTTTGTTAAATTAGCAAAAAGAAAAAAAATTCATGTTGTCACTATGCGGTGTTGTGAGTAGAATTTTGAGGAAAAAAATGAATTTACTCCAGTCTGGAATAAGGCTGTAACATAACAAAATGTAGAAATAGTGAAGCACTGTGAATACCATAATTTCCAGATTGTAAGGCTCTACTTTTTTCATACACTTTGCGGCTTAAACAATGATGCGGCTAATTTGTGAATTTTTGGAGCTTTTCTTGTCATTTACTTAGTCAAAATACGTCCATAATACCCCCTTATGGCTGTGAAATGAAAATGGCGAAAACCAAGGAAGATTTGTAGGGGGTCTGAGGGATGCAGCCCCCCAGCAGCGGGGATCTAGGGCCCACGGAGCCCCAGAAACCAAATTAATTTTGTATCTAATGATACATTTTCAGCATCTCCTGGAAGAAAAAAATCTCAAAAGTGCATATTTAAATGATCCTAGATTCCAACTTTCATTTGAACTGTCAATGATCATGAAATAACAGAATATGACGTGAAAGTAGGACCTGGAACGATTTTCCTTTTAATGGTAAACTAAATTATGCATTAACTCAGAACAATTAATCTACATAAAATTCATGAAGACTGAAAAGACTGTTACAGCATATCAAAAACCACAGCTAAAGCTTGTAGAATATTTTGATAATCATGGTAAAATATCAATAACATACTTTATTCTAAAAAAAGTCACTTATATCCTTTTGTAAATTCCTGTAAATCCATTCAAAGCGACAATGCCTTTTTTTCCCTCCAATAAAAGAAAGTCTACATTAATTAAAAAAGTCACATAATCTTGTCTGAAATCCTGTTTGAACAGCACGTTTATTTTCCAGAGACAAAAATTTTTTAACCATGTTTTTTGAGGGCACAAGATGCAGTGAGCTTTTCCCGTTTCTTATCTGTGTTCACAACGACGAACTTTAAATTCAAGCCAGTGCCAATTCCATGGATTCTTGTCCTTATTAAACTTTTTCAAATAGTGTTACTCGCCATGTTCCCTCTCTCAGACATCGCTCCGTGACACAGAAATGCCACAAAATTCTTCTTTCAAAAACTTGACACTTAAATTATGCGATGTCCACATGCTATGTTTAGCTTGGAGCAGCCACACAGCATCGCTGTAGGAACCAATCAGTCCCGCTTTACAACAATTGTCGCAACAGCCATGCTTTGAGAGAGGCATTCTTCTCTGTGGACTTCCGCAGATCTGAGGACACAGATTTGTATCTGTTATACAGATCAGAGTCTGCGGACTTATAAAACGTGCACGATGTTGTGTAAAAAAAAAAAAAACGCTTTGCGACAGACATTTTAAAAACTCAGTGACAACCACAATTATTACAGAGTATAACACTGACAACAATGATGATGAAATCTGCAGAATTCTGCAGAGTTTTCACAGCCCTGCCCCCTTCAGACATAACACAATTGAAGCCAACTAGCGCACAAAGGAGGAATTGCATGGCACTTATGAAAAATCAGGGCCGCCTCAAACGCCTCGTACAGCTGTTGCCACAACCATTTGCGTACACAAGCGGCCGAAAGACAGCGAGTGCTCTGCGAGTGCTCATTCGACCCCCCTCTCACCAGGTGACAGCCAAATTCCAGGTGTCACACATGAACATCTAACACCGCTTGCTGGACGCTTAGAAAAGGCGGGGCTATTCGCGCTCGTGGCACGAGAACAGAGAGCAGGCGACCAGATTCGAGCTGTCTGTGAAAACTAAGTGCAACACGAGTGTGGCGTAACCTAGCAACAGACATGGGTGTGACTGTGCCGAACGCTATCTCCTACCCCACCCCACACACACACATACATGGCTTGTGTAGTGTAGTGTCACCCCCATACACATACACACACACACACACACACTGCCAGCTGTGGCTGAGGGTCCTGGAGTCCAGTCGCTGTTCAGCGCAGTGTGCTGCTGGGACAGCTGACCACTGTGTACTGCAACTCAGCTGGTGAACATGCAATGCACATGTGTGGGCGGGCGCTCATGCCCTCATGATATGCTGATAATTTCGTACAGACATGATCACATGAGGACCAGGTAGCATCAGAGTGCGGCATGGCGTGAAGCCGGCCGGGCAGGCTGATGCCACTTCCACCACATAAATTGTAACTTACATGACAGACAGAAAAAGTGGAGATCAAATAAAACAAATAACGTTAAAGGCGTGAAGTCATTCATGTGTGATCCCATTGCTCATATGCTTTGCTGTGGACACACAGTGCATGTCAGCTGACGCCGACTATCAGCTGGACCTGACCGTGCACGCAAGGTGGTAAATTAAAAACACAGAGAGACAGATGCAAGACAAAAAAATAAAAATCACAGAATAAAAGGAACAGAGATGAGTCTTTTTTCTGTGAGCTGCCAAGGTCCGCAGATAAATGTGGACGTGTCCCTGCCACCTGCAGCTGTTCAGATATCTGTGCTCGCAAGTCACAGCCGGATAACACCTGTAGTGGCTTGTAGAATATGACATTGCATACCTTTACCATGCAGCACAGATGTCAGGTTGCTGTCCTCACATGGAAATAAATTAAAAGACATCGCTTCAGCTGACCGCCGTGTCAGCACACCGCGATGCTGGTGAATATCGTGCCACACAGAAAATCACCTCATGGGACACCCCCGTGAGGCACGTTTATCTGTGGGATTTCCCCACATTGTAATAATTAAAACACATATCACAGTTGCAGCGGATCACTGCGCACTGGACACACGTCATGCCGGCTGATGTGTTTATGACACGGGAGCCAGCTCTTCATGAGACCAGAGCCCGGCTGATGTATGCATGAGACGAGCGCATTAGGTAATTCATGTAAAACATAAAAGGGAGTACAGTAATCCAAGTCATTTCATTAGTTCCTGGTGTACGTCTAGGCGTCTCTTTACAACAGGAATTAAGTATTATAAATCGTGTTTTTATTTTTTGCTCTGTTGCTGTGTGCTCGACTTTCCACGTGCTCGCACTATGTTCATGCATGCAAACATGAGCGTGCACAAACCGTCGCCGCAGTATCGTGCACACCTATCCGACCGTGTGTCCCTCGCGACAGCAGGTGGAATGTTTCACGGTTCCCCACTGTTTTTTGTGCGCAGATTTTCTTCCGGTTTCTGTGTCTTTCGCCTAACGTTTGTGTGAAGGGGCCCTTAATGCTGTCCATTGATTGGCTGAAAGCCACTGTTCTCATGCGAACAGACTGTTTCAAATATTAAACCATGACACATGGAGTAAATATAAAGTCTTAACTGTTTGTTTCAGTGGGATTCATTATCACATCCCAAGTAAAATTATGCACAAAAAGCCTCCCGATTTTGGAAAACGGCATCTGAAAATACTTTAATTCCTTGTCATGGCTGAAGAAAAGTCCCTCTGTGACACCAGCACTTTGCGCTACAGTTGTTCCATCAGATCATGGTTTCTGCACCAGAGATCGTGCATCAGGTTGCTGAGTTGCAGTCCCCGGTGTGACTGGGCCGCTGCATGACCGGCACAGTCTGCTACAGGTGTAATCCAGTGATCGGGTCTCGTTTGAGTCTCAAGTGTGAGCGGCGTCTCCTCTCCCTCCTTTGCACCACAAGTCGAAAGAGTCACTGCACCTCATTCATAACGTCTCAGTTACCACAGGCATCAGGCGATTCTGTCTGCACGCTATCAAATTAGCCCATGATCCATAAATAAAAAACTTAATTAATTAAAGTTAAAATTATTCAGCTTTTCCTCCGTGTGGAGCAGAGACGCCACGCGACACCGTGCATGCGCTCGATGCTGTCCCCGTCAATATTTACATGTTCCACTTTCGGAAAAAAAAGCATTTATGGTCTGTATTTGTGTATGTTACGATACGTATTTAATTAAAAGTTTAAAAAAAAAAAAACTTCCTGTGTAAATATCTCATGTTACAACATGGACACTTGCAGCTTATAGACCAGTGCGGCCTGTATATGTACTTTTTTTTTAAGTTGGTAGGTGGGGTTTATATTCAGGAGCACTCAATAGTCCAGAAATTACGGTACTGTCCAGATGCACTGTAGTAGGTCATCCAGGTACTGTACAACTACTTCTAAATGTATACTGTGCATTCAAAAATTCAACACATCATCGCAACTTTCCAATGTAACAGCTACTGTAACCTACCATTAACTTGTCGGTGTGGGGTCCCAGACACTGGAAGCACATCTGGGGAGTGCATAAGTTTTGTGACTAGAGAGACATCCAGCTGCTCTATGCCAGAACCAAACATGGCATAACGTGGCTCATATGAAGCAACCAAACTCTGTAGGAATGATGTTACAATCTCGTAGCGTGGCCTTGAAGGAAGCCACTGATGTCTGCAGGATGGACAGCCTTTGAGGTATCTGTTGAAATAAACATTAACCTGATACTCAAAAACCTTTCAAGGAAATCAGTGACCACTGGATCAAAGTCTGTTTTTTAGAAACATGACTCAACATACTCACTCTGCCATGTAGTCGTGCTTTGTCATTTTCTCCTCATCTACCCCTTGTTCTCCATCATCCAGGCTCTCGTCTTCGCTGCTTAGCGGTACGTGCAAGTACTCCAGCTGAGGCATAGTCATGTGGTCTATGGAGGGCCAGAAGGGCATGTCTCTGAGCAGGAAATATCTCCACAGTAATGGATCTTTGACCATAGCCTTCCAATACCGACTGGTGGCTCCCAATCGACAGATATCCACAGGAGAGAGAAAGGTCATGATCAGGAACTGAACATCCACCTACAGAGAGGAGGATATGTGATTTATTTTGTTTCCTATGTACCAAGTGTGTACTATGAAGACCAGGGTCAGGAGATGAGCTGTCCACATGGAGATTTAAGTTTAATTTCAGGTCACGCTACCCATCTCATGTCCTTGTACAGTTCATCTACACTCTCTCAGTCCACCTACACAGTAAATTTTGCAGAGTAAAATGTACTCTGCCAGGATAACAGTTGATTCAAGTCCAAATAGAGGCCCGCAGGGCCGAAGCCCATAGGCCGGGGATCTGGGGGCTGCTTTAGGCCCCCAGAAGCCAACGGTTTCTAGATAAACTCAGATGCATTCTGAGCATCCAGAACAGTATGAGGTCTATTAGAAAAGTATCCGACCTTATTATTTTTTGGATTTTATGGATTTGAATCACGTGTGATTGCGTCAGACAAGCTTGAACCCTCGTGCGCATGGGTGAGTTTTTCCACGCCTGTCGGTTGCATCATTCGCCTGTGAGCAGGCTTTGAGTGAGGAGTGGTCCAGCCCCCTCGGCGGATTTTCATTGTCAGGAAATGGCGGAATGATTTGGGCTTTTTTTTCCCCATCAGAATTTTTTCAGAAACTGTTACAGACTGGCAGCTGGAAACCATTAGAAAAATTTATCTGGCTTTTGGTGAAAATTTTACGAGCTTCACAGAGAATAAGGACTGTTACTACAGCTTCAAGGATGCTCGGCGCGCCGCGCTCCGTGCCGCCATCGAGAGCCACAAACCACCGGATCATTTCTAAACGGATGGCTCTGTGGATCCGAGACCGCTGTGTGCACTTTCTCTGGTTATCACAAGAGCTGGACATCAGCCATTTTTCGGCAGATTTCACTTTTAACAAGAGATTTTGTCATGGAAAGCTGAGCGGAGGCTTCGCGCGTCATGACCGATTTGCTGATGGAGCGAGACAAAGGAACACCTCAGTTTTGGTCTCACAGGATGGCTTTGAGATGGCGTTCAGACAGCTGTCGGTGGTTTTTCCAACGAGTGATTATCTGAGAAATTGTGGATGTGCCTGGACATGCCAGAACATGTCCCGTGAGGCTTCATCACGGCGTTGCTTTGCGCCATGCGGCACCGCCGCGACGCGCGGAATTCCTCCGCACGTCTGTCTCAATGTGCCGAAAAAGTGCTGATGTCCACGTCTTTTCACAATTCCTGTGCTAGTCAGACGATGTCCCGGATAAAACACAGCGTCCAGTTTGGAAATGAACGGCACATTCCACTGTTACAGGAGTTTTTGTCATGGAAAGAGGAGCGGAGGATTCGCGCTGTAACAGTTTCTGAAAAAATTCTGATGGAAAAAAAGCCCAAATCATTCCACCATTTCCTGACAATGAAAATCCGCCGAGGGGGTGGACCACTCCTCACTCAAAGCCTGCTCACAGGTGAATGACGCAACCGACAGGCGTGGAAAAACTCACCCATGCGCACGAGGGTTCAAGCTTGTCTGACGCAATCACACGATTCAAATCCATATAGTTTTTGAAAAAAATAAAAAGGTCGGTTTCTTTTCTAATAGACCTCATAATTTTAATGTTTTGAGAAGACCATAAAGTGGACACCATTTGACTTATACAATTTGAAACTGTGGATATAAGTACTTTATTCTGAGAACAGCCAGAATTGATTTTATTAACATCCTGGTGTAAATAAGGTATCACCACATGTGTAGAACTCAAAAAGAATGATAGGTTGAGTTCTCATTAAAAAAACAAAAAACAAAACACAACTGCAATGTGGTAAAATGTATTCATGAATATGAAAGAACAGGCTCTTAATAATTATTAACTATCGCATATTGTATTTTTTTCCCCTCAAGATTTGTTTTTGCATAAGTTTGAAAAAACAACAGATCATAAGTTTAGGACAAATTACTTATGAATTTAATTTTCTAAGTGGCACTAATGACAACTATTATTGGTTTGATCTCTTCTCATGATGACTCTTTGTATAGATCTGAAGTGCAAAACGTGGTTTCCTGGAGTGAGGAAAACAATTTGATGTTAAACACTGCAAAAACTTTTGAGTTGGTTGTTGACTTCAGTAAAAATAGATCTTATGCTCCCATCATATTAAATGGCGCTGAGGTGAAAACAGTTGAAAACTGTAAATTTCTGGGATTGTTTTTATCTGATGACTTGAGCTGGAATTATAACACCAATGGAATTGTTAAAAAGTCTCGACAACGGCTTTTTTTTTTCCTGCGTAAGCTGAAAGAATTTACTCTGAACAAGAATATTCTCAAATTTTTATCACAGCTGCATTGAAAGTCTTCTTACAAATGCTATAACTGCATGGTTTGGAAATGCCACTGCTAAAGAAAGGAAGGCTTTGAATAGAGTGGTTCATTCAGCCAGTAGAACTACTGGTGTGGAACTGTCTGTCCTGGAGGACATTTACAAAAAAAGGCTTAAGTCCCGGTCTTTGGCTATTACTAAGAATCTCCTGCATCCTGCCAGGGACCTGTTTGAGCTTCTACCTTCGGGTAGGCGCTATCAGTCTATTAAATGTGGGACATCACGTTATAGAAAAAGTTTCTTCCCACAAGCCGTAGCAATGATCAACACTCTTTGATTAGTTTTAAATGTATCTTAAATTATTTTGTGGTTTTGTTGTTTTTATGGCATTTTTATGTTCTTTTATGTCTTTTTTATTGTTTGTGTATGTCTTGCTAGTGCACTTTTGAGCTCCTTGCACCATTTTTCCAATGTGGTTTTAATACTGCAAATGGCAAATAAACTTGAACTTGATGACAACACTCATACTGAACATAATTTCGCATGCATAGACTGATTTTGGAGATCAAGCAGCAATTGCAGATGGGCTTTCTGAAGTCCCAGATAGCTTTTCTGATTTCCTTTTATAACTTTCAGAATTTAGTAAATTAGCATATGGTCCATTGATACTTATGTGTAGACACTAGTCCCTAGAGGCAACTATTTTTGGCTTCAAATCTGGGCAGATGCAGTCCCAGAAAATTCTGAATGTGACAAACAAGAAACAGGTGTTGTAAACAAGTCAATGCTGTTAAAAATACAAACTTGTAGAAACAAAGATACTATTCTGACATGGTTTTGCACATAAGACTGACATAGCATGTTTCAAGTACACACATATATGTCAAAAGGTGGGGGGGACATACCATATTCTGTCCCCCTGGTTGAAAAGGTGGGGGGGGGGGGGTCATGTCCTCCCTATCCCCCACCAAATTGCACCCATGCTGGCAGAGTATATTTTACTCAGCAAACTTTACTGTGCAGCTGTATATGGGTACCAGCATTGGCTGGGGAAGAAACCCACATTGGACTTGACTGACATCCTGTCCAGGCGGAGTTGTAGACTTTCATTCGCTTCATGATACACAACCCGGAGATGAGCACTGGCACCTGTAAAGAATATACTATATCCTGAGCCATTAATGAGTGGAACTCAAACATCTAGGGGTTTCAAAGACTATCCAAGTGCCTTCAGTCACAGCAGTTGAGACTTTTTCTTTCCACAAGCAGTTACTACGTTGAATTTTTAATAAAAACATTTCAATCTATCCGTGGACCTCCACCAGGAATTACAACTTCCATAAACATGTGGCAGAGTTCATTACAGACTGCACTCAAACACCTCATATAGCATTCCTACAGCAGTGGGCACATTCGTGTGTTACTTGTGCTGCGAAACATCCCAACGGCAGTGAAGTCAGTCGTACCGCATTCGTACTGCCATACAAATGTACATTACAACATAATTTGTGCAATTCGGCCTGCAGTCGAACTGCATTCGACCTGCAGCACAAATTGCACAAGTGCTGTACATGCTGTATTCGAATTCCTTGGACAGCATTCATGTGGCACTTAGGAAAATACACCAAATTGGCAGGCCAGCACAAATGTAGAGAACAGGCATACTACTGTTGTGCTGCATTCAAACTGGGGAAGTTATACTGCAGTTGTACTGCTGTGTGACTGCTAGGTCGAATGGCATTCAAACTGGCATCTGAATTAGCAACCCACCAGCAGTTGGAGCATTCTGAACAGGTAGGCACATCCTGATTGTGCCCCCAAAAAGCTGAACACCCCCCCCGCGCGCATTCTGTTCGTGCACAAAGGAAATATTGCAATGTGCAAAGTCTGTGGCACGCAATCATCATGTGCGCTAGACGTGAACACTGCGCAATCACACTGAATACACCGTGTGTCACAGTGAGACAGCGTGTCTCCGTGACGGCGGCCCGATCAGAGCACCACCCCAGCATAGCAGATGTCTGACACGCTGCTGGGCCTACGTCATTTCGGTGCGTCAGTAACGACTCACCGATTATCACCTTGTTTCTGCTTAAAACTGACTTTAGAATGATTTAAGAGGTTTTACTTTGTCATCTGATGGTTAATAATCCCACTATTCCCTTTGATCGCTTTGGATGTAGAGTCCGTCTTAGACATGCTGCTGTGGTCCCAAATGACTCATGCGCAGTGAAGGCTGGGCGGACCAATTTTTATGGGGGACCGTTCGTTCTGCGTCACAGTCACTGTGGGGTGTATTCTGCTAATTGTTTCTTGGGGGAAGGATTATGCCCGTATTCGACTTGCACTCTGTGTGGTCCAGCTGGATTTGGGTGCTGCTGCACTCTTACCTGCGCGAATGATTCATGCTGGCTTGGTACCATATTCTGGGTATTAGTACATGGCTGTACAACTGTCTGTCCCATACAAATGCAGTTCATATTCTGTTTGTTTTTCCAATTTGTGTGATTCATACAGTATTCCTGCTCTAGTGTGATGGGGTCCTGTAGGTTTTCCATTTAGAAATGTACAAAATTGTTGAATTCAATCCAGAGTTTATACCAGTGAGTTTACATAAATGATTTATTAGAAAGTGCATATACAAGTATAATGGTATAACAGCTTTTTGCACTATAACCTGTGGCATTGATTTGGACTCCTTTTACCATTTCTCAGATGTATACAACTTGAAGAAAAATAATTTCTTCAGGTATTATAGCAGAACTTTATTGATCCCTTGGGAAGACTCCCTCAAGGAAATTGAAGTTCCAGCAGCATTGTATAGCAGCACACAGAGTATCAAAAGTGAAAGTTTTAGGAAAAAAGTTTGCACAAATAAATACCAGACATACTGATCAATACTGGTTTACTGGCTAGTACTGTTCCTCTCCTTTCCGTCCTCTGTCTTCCTGTTACTCCTTGTCCCCCTGAGTGATGAGTTATACAGTCTGATGGCCTGAGGGACAAAGGAGTTTTTCTGTCTGTTGGTCCTGCATCTGTATCGCTAGGCTAGAGAATTCCACAAAGAAATCAAACAAACTAATCATCAAGACCCATATTTAATTAATATAGTCATTGATGCTTATAAATCCAAAGTAAGTAGACACCTTAGCTCACAAATTTATAGATGAATACAAGAGTCCCAAAATTATCCACCTCACTATGTCAAGTGACCGTTCAGCCTAAATCTGTGGTTCTGTTGGCGATACCGGCCGATTCTTATTGGATTCGATCCAGTGGTGGGCACAGCTAACCAAAAAGTTAGATTCGATAACTGGTAATCAGCTAACTGAAAAGTTATTTTTTTAAATGCTAAACCAATAACCTGCCTAAAAACTTATCGGAACCTACAGATAACTGATAACTTTCAATTTTGCCTCCATATGCTCTCACCTACTAAGAAGCTGATTTTGAGTTTCAACACCGCCAAAGCTTCGAACAGAATCAAAGGCAATCACAAACCCAAACAGCAAATGATCCAACGCTTCTGTCTTTGTGTACTCTGTCCCCTGCTGTAGGAAAGTATCATTTACCCTGACAGGATACAGTGGTCCCACGATGAGGCAGAGGTCTTGAAATGGAAGGCAGGTTTGAATTATGGTTTTGCTAAAAATAAAATAATTCCGGACAGAATAATTACATTAATGTAAACTCTTAAAATGTACAAAGTGAGACATAACACATCTGTTAACTTTAAAATAATGCACTAATTCTGAAGATTTGAAAATTAACACACAGATGCCCAAAGGGATTATGGGTAACTAAGCCTCCGCTCATGATGTTGATTCATTCATTCTATGTAAAAACCAACACAAGTGAATCAATGTAACATGTGTTGGTGTTTACAAATAAATATGCTTTTGTAAAGTCATTTTTTTCATTTGTATAAAAAAAGAAAGAAATTTTCAAGATCCCGCTAGACAGCGCCTAAGCGCACGCGTGATGGCATCACAACTCTATACGGTTAGGGAGACAAGGTTTCTTTCACTAACAAGAACTGTCAAAAAACTTTCCTGTGTGGTTGGAATTGTGTGGCAATAGGAATCATCTTTTGAATGCTTGAATAATGATGTCAGTCACACAAAGAAATCAACTAATAGTGAAAATATGCTCATTGCGCCCAGAATGTTGGTATTTTGGTCGTTGAACTTTGCGGTCCGGTGTCAATAATGCATCGATCAGTCACTCCATGTGGTGTCATAACATCTGATAGGTTAGCGGCTCCATGTGGCGTCATAACAACAAATCAATCAATCAGTCGCTCCGTGAGGCATCATAACATCAAGCCTGGTTCACATGGCAAGATAATTAGGTCGATATCGGACCCAATCTTCCTCTTCCGACAATCTTAAGGACGCCCCGACAATCGTGATGACGCTAAATATAATCTCATCAGATATTCCTGCTGTGTGTGGTTTGTAAGAGCGCTCTGATCTGCTCAGAAGGATGTGAGGAACTAAATGTGACATGCAGCCAATCAGAAAGCGAGGTGTTTGACCTGGGAATGTTTGTGTGTGAAATCTGTTCATTGGGTTGTTTTTACCATGTGGCTGACACCACACACTGCACAACTAAACCTGTCAGAGCTATGATTTTTTTTTTTTTTTTTTAATCTCCACGTGCGTGGTCTCTCAGGTTTTGGAAACCTACAGATAATTTTAAAATCCTGCTGTCGACAACACTGTGATATAACCGGTTGCCAGTAGATGGCAGTGTTCTATGCATTTTGACGCCGGTTATATCACACGGCCTGAATCACAATTTAACTGACTTTTTGGCTTTTGGAGAAGAAACCTCGGCTTCTTCTGCCATTTTTACATAAAACAAACAACGTCTATAAACCCAGAGAATATATTCACAAGAGTTTAGGCACAATATCCAGAGTTTAATGCTGTTGTCCGTGTGGAGCCTGATCAAAGCATCTCAAACGCATTTCGCCTGTCGTGACTGTACCCATAATGCACCTGGGCACAGCATGCCCACACTAAAACCCTCAAAATTAGTGCAGTACTTTAAAACTAAAACATGTATCTGATATTTTCACTTTATAAAACTTCAGACATCACGTTAATTTAAATAGCTTGTCCGAAAATAGTTTGGTTAAAATTTTAACCATAAGTTAAAACTGTATGCCTCTGGATGACTTGGGTGATATTGCCAACATATCAGTATGGGGTCAAACAAAATTAATTTTCTTTTTTCTTTTTGTGTGACCAGTTCTCCTTTGCCTGCAGAGGATAGAGCGGTTTCTTCTGGAACCAGCTCTTCTCTGTTTGTAGGGGAAAGAACTGCGCATCTACTACGAAAAGCTACATCTGCAAAAATGTTAGCAGTCTAAAAATTATCCGACCAAAACTTATCGGAATATAATTGGTCCGATGATGGTTTTCAAAGTTATCTGATAAGCTAATCCAATAATGAAAACATTATCTTCGATAGTTGTTAGCGGAACTGTGCCCACCACAAATTCACTTTTCATCTAGTTCCGATGTCCCGTCGCGATGAGGTGAACGTCGAAATGAGGTGCATCGCGCCTGAGATAAATGTGCGCAGCAATTAAACAGCAAGACACAACACACTGACATTTTCTACCCAAGTAAGTATTTTCCCACTCTAGAACCAAAAACACCGAACGGCTAACTGACCTTTGCTACGTTTTAGAGATCGTTACTTTAAAACTTGCAGGAATGAGTGAGTCAGAAACAGCGCAGACACCGGGATGTTTTGATTCCTCTGCTGGTCACAAGCACGGCTGGATCCGGTCGAGCTTGTGGTCGTTTGTAGACAAAACATTAGTCTTATCCATTGGTACCAAGTATTAGCTTATTCGTGCTGATTACGAGAAACGGCGGCACAAAAACTACAGCAGTGATCCGGAACTGGGCAAGTGACTGTACGTTTCTTAATGCTTAAATAAATAAATCACTCAACAGGCAAATGCAAGTTTGTTAGTGAAAAATGTACCCCCCCCCCCCCCAAAAAAAAACCGACCACGGCAGTTTACCGCTGCGCATAAAAAAGTGACACGAGAATCCTCAGAATGACAATCATCCTATATAATTAAAGCCATTTTTGCCACGAATCCACGTCAATCGCACACAAGTTTCTTCAAGCTAGTTCTTGCCATAATGACACGAGAGTTTTATTGATAAAGCTCACCGGTAAGAAATCCAGAAGTCCGAACCAAGACTCATCAGCCTCACGAGCAGGAGGCGCTTCGCCTCTACTGGGAAAGTATCTGTCTCTGAAACGCCTGAGGCTGCGAATCACCACAGATTCATTCAGATGCTGCTCAGGTCCTTCCATGGCTTCGACAGTTCCAACTAAAACCAAAACACCGACCACCTGACAACTCACACTTCCTTGTTGCTGGCGTTCCCGGGGCATGATGGGTATTTAGTTCTAATGGTGCGTTCCTGACACTTAACGAAGTGTCGGAAATTCCACTTAACGTTGAATGTAAACGAAAAATAGCTGAAAATTGATAATTTGTAGTCAACGTTCGTTCATTAAAATACATTCTTTGTTTACAGCTACAGTGAGTAACTACACTCAACAAAAATATAAACGCAACACTTTTGGTTTTGCTCCCATTTTGTATGAGATGAACTCAAAGATCTAAAACTTTTTCCACATACACAATATCACCATTTCCCTCAAATATTGTTCACAAACCAGTCTAAATCTGTGATAGTGAGCACTTCTCCTTTGCTGAGATAATCCATCCCACCTCACAGGTGTGCCATATCAAGATGCTGGTACACCATGATTAGTGCACAGGTGTGCCTTAGACTGCCCACAATAAAAGGCCACTCTGAAAGGTGCAGTTTTGTTTTATTGGGGGGGATACCAGTCAGTATCTGGTGTGACCACCATTTGACTCATGCAGTGCAACACATCTCCTTCGCATAGAGTTGATCAGGTTGTCAATTGTGGCCTGTGGAATGTTGGTCCACTCCTCTTCAATGGCTGTGCGAAGTTGCTGGATATTGGCAGGAACTGGTACACGCTGTCGTATACGCCGGTCCAGAGCATCCCAAACATGCTCAATGGGTGACATGTCCGGTGAGTATGCCGGCCATGCAAGAACTGGAACATTTTCAGCTTCCAAGAATTATGTACAGATCCTTGCAACATGAGGCCGTGCATTATCCTGCTGCAACATGAGGTGATGTTCTTGGATGTATGGCACAACAATGGGCCTCAGGATCTCGTCACGGTATGCCATCAATAAAATGCACCTGTGTTCTTCATCCATAACAGACACCTGCCCATACCATAACCCCACCGCCACCATGGGCCACTCGATCCACAACATTGACATCAGAAAACCGCTCACCCACACAACGCCACACACGCTGTCTGCCATCTGCCCTGGACAGTGTGAACCGGGATTCATCCGTGAAGAGAACACCTCTCCAATGTGCCAAACGCCAGCGAATGTGAGCATTTGCCCACTCAAGTCGGTTATGACGAACTGGAGTCAGGTCGAGACCCCGATGAGGACGACGAGCATGCAGATGAGCTTCCCTGAGACGGTTTCTGACAGTTTGGGCAGAAATTCTTTGGTTATGCAAACCGATTGTTTCAGCAGCTGTCCGAGTGGCTGGTCTCAGACGATCTTGGAGGTGAACATACTGGATGTGGAGGTCCTGGGCTGGTGTGGTTACACGTGGTCTGCGGTTGTGAGGCTGGTTGGATGTACTGCCAAATTCTCTGAAACGCCTTTGGAGACGGCTTATGGTAGAGAAATGAACATTCAATACACGAGCAACAGCTCTGGTTGACATTCCTGCTGTCAGCATGCCAATTGCACGCTCCCTCAAATCTTGCGACATCTGTGGCATTGTGCTGTGTGATAAAACTGCACCTTTCAGAGTGGCCTTTTATTGTGGGCAGTCTAAGGCACACCTGTGCACTAATCATGGTGTCTAATCAGCATCTTGATATGGCACACCTGTGAGGTGGGATGGATTATCTCAGCAAAGGAGAAGTGCTCACTATCACCGATTTATACTGGTTTGTGAACAATATTTGAGGGAAATGGTGATATTGTGTATGTGGAAAAAGTTTTAGATCTTTGAGTTCATCTCATTCAAAATGGGAGCAAAACCAAAAGTGTTGCGTTTATATTTTTGTTGAGTATATATACTAAGTGTATCTACCGTTAATAAACGTTACGTTTTACCTGTAAACATGTAATCAGCAACGTTGGTGACAAATTTTAACATCAGTCGACACACAAGCATTGTTAGTCATTTTACATTTTTTATTCAAATCGCAACGTCAACAGATAAATCTGGAACAAGTTAACCAACCAGTCAGATCTCCAATTTAAAGTGACATTCAAATGTTTCATTTTGCAAGACAATTTTGGGTGGAATGTCACAAAAAAGTGCCTGTTTATGAATTAAACAAATGTCTCATAAAATGTGGATTTATTGTCAACGAGGACAGTAAAGAATAAAATAAGGTTTTCATCCAAACACAGATGCTATTAATAGTTATACTATTAAAGTTATTCAAGTGGCAGGAAAATGAATTGCAATTGATGGGAACATAAGCGGAGCATTAAAACGCTCAAGACAAACAAATCTCAATATGTGTCAGTTTGTCATGAATACGTCAGTCAGGTTTTCAACACTGCGCCTTTGTGTGTACATAACACACATACATATAATGTATACATATGCATTTATATTAGAAGCAAAATTAAACAATAAATAAAATGTTACTGTGCAATGTCTTTTCAAATGGATTATCACTAACAATTTTTTTAGAAAAAAGGAAATGTCAACTATGTTCATAACTTTTTTTATATTAATGTTATTGTAACATTCTGTGCCCGAGCCAACAGTCTAGATTAGAAGCAAGATAACTGCATTTTCAGCAGGACAGGGCAAAATGACTTCTTTCTGAACACCGCCCCCTGGCGGCCATACCCGTTCGAAACCACCTATAGTAAAACTTCACTCATTCAGCTGCTGACACTGGAGTCATTTGGCATGAAATGAGGTCACCTGTACACGCAGAGAAAACGTGTCTGACCTATTGTAGTTCCTCTGGCTTCTCACAACATTACACCCCACCTGTTTCATTTCACTTTCTTCCTTTCTTTTTTTCCCCCTCTTTTGACAGGGGTGGGGAGAATTACATTTGAAAATTGATCTTAGATCTGAGCCTTAGGACAACTTCAGTGTCGAAGTATCTTGGTTCACTGTAACACACTAAGGATTTCCTTGGCATTCTCAGTGTTCCAGCCCTGGCCCTGCAGAGGGCCCTCGCAGACCAACACATACTTATTGAGGATTTGTGTGCCAATGTCCCGGAACTGGAGACGATCTTCTTTGTGATCCATAGTATCGGCACTGCAGTCCTCATATTTCACTGCCCAGAAACACATTTCCCCGATATACATCATTGTCAACAGATGTGTGTCTGAGAAGATGCCTGTATAAAAACAAGTATTTAGCAATAAATTATTTCAATTTAAGACAGACTCCTTCATTTTATAGGGGGGAAAATGTATACAAACTTTTGTCTAGTAGTACACACACACACACACACACACAGTTGTCAAGACCAAACCCAAGAGTATAAAAATCTGTGGCCCAATAACAAAGTGACACAGGTTTGAAATTATTCAATGACAAACTTACCTTCAGACAGGAAAGTGGCAGTAGCAGGGTCATGGAGTACCACTCCATCGTTGAGTTTCACAGAGTTTCTCACCTGCAGCATCCGCATCAGGTAGCGCACACCTTCCTGAATACACTGAAAAATGACAAAGCAGGACACACACACACACACACACACACACACACACACACACACACACACACACACACACACACACACACACACACACACGAAAGAAAAAGCAAAGAGCCACAGGAACATCACACCTCATGTCAGCACAGGTCAACAAGAAATCTTTGGATATGAAATTTAATTTTACACAAGTAGCTGGAGTTGAGCAGATTATTCAAGCCCATGTTTATTTTGTGAAGAATGAGCTTGATAAACTTGGATCAATGTTGAAAGTGCTACCTTAAGAAATGTTTCCTTGTTTTTCTTGATCCACTGTTTACGCTGATGAAGAGTGTGGCAATACATGTAGAGCAAAGCTCCTCGTCTCCAGTAGAGACATTCTAATAGTTCCAGGCCCAAAACAGACTGCACCTACCACAGACCAAATAACAGCAACATACTATAAAACAATGACATGAAATAAACATGCAGGATTTATTTCGGCTACTACTGTTCAAATAAGAATTCAGGAAGAATGGACTTTTTACTCAATACTTTAAAACTGACTAGCCAAAGACGATCTAAGAAGCTCAAACACTTTTTTTTTTGCAGTAGTGTGCGTCTTTTCACCATGGCATTATCATTTTGATACTGGACTTAATGCTACATTTATATAATACATCATTTGATGTACTCCAATATCCAGGCCTACACTTAACTGGTACTCAGGTGCTTGTGTGTGCTAAAAATAAATTTTATGCAGCAGAAAACATGGTTGGAAGTGCTTCTCAAGAAGAAACTGATGAGGACAGATTGTAGGAAAAGCACTTCCATTTCATTTTTCTGCAGACATTTATTAGCACACAGAAGCACCAGTTAGATGCATGCACAAGCAGCAGTGTAGGTGCAAGCCTGGTAATAACCCTTTAGAATCCATGTCAGTATGAATTTAGTCACCAGAACTTAAGGCAAAGGATAGTGTCAAAGAGGCCTTGTAGCTACTTCTGAACCCAAAATGAATGATTAAGGTTGTGTAGAAATGACAGCAAATTGCAAATCACTTATAAAAAATTATACAGATTCAGAACATGAAACATAAGTTGTATGAACTGCAAACAATAACAGTAGAATTCTTGTAACACTTTGGTTCTGAACAGCATGTAGCTGGTATGTAGCACGTCAATGTCAAAATATCAATGTAATATGTTAAACTAGCAAGTACCTGTGTTGTTCAGGGAGACTTTCAAGTCCAGACTTAAGACGCACCTTATTTTCCCTTTTGTATGGCTAGCATACCGACATACTATGTTACTATGCTTTTTACCCCTTTAAAGTCATTTTATTAGTCAACAGGGCAGGTTGCAGCCTCAACTTCACCTAAAGTTTGGGTCTTTTCATGAAGCTTAGGGTTAGTGGCGGGAACTCTTTGATTTTAGAGTTGGACCTTTAACAAATAACAGTATTTAGGTTGGAGATGAAAATAAAGAGGAGAGATGGTTCAGACCACACAAGATAAAATCTTTAAAGGTGCGTTTACACATAGGCAAGACGCATTACGAATGTCATATTTGCGTCGTTCTTGGCACATTCCTGACATTCTTAACGTGACTTAACGCATTTGAATAGGTTTCTTAATAGCACGTGTTGGTGCGTGATATTTGGAATTTTCGTGGAGCATGTTTTTGGCTCTCAAAAAATCTTCCACGAATGTCATGCACCACCCTCATTTCGCGGAGGTCGGAACTGAGCATGTTGAGCGGTCTTGATTAGTGGTGATCCTTAATAAAGCGTGACAGTGTTTTCTGACGTACGCACAATTAAACCCTGCTGCACCACATTCAGTTTCATTGCTGCAGTATGCTAAAGGAGGACAGTGATGCCAAGTTGGCTAAAAGTCTTATTCCAGTGCTCCTCAGCATGCTCCTGCAGGTGTTCCACCTGTTGCATGTGCCAGATGTTTGGGAAAACTAGTGCAACGAGAGCCACGTGAAGCCACACATCTGGCTCTCTCCATCTCCTCCTCCTCTCTGCACCACTCCATGGCACAGAACCCAACTAAGCATGCAGTCACAAAGTTCTTCTGCTGTGGCTGTTGAGGAAAAACTGGAGTGATCTGAATTGTTCAGCAGCTGACGGTTGGATGAATATGGGTGTGTGTGTGGAGACAATTCGCCTCATTCACAACGTGACAGAACTTAACGATGCCCTGTTACGCACGATAGCATGCAACAACGCGGAACATTATTCTTGACCGTGCGTAATGGTTCCTGATAATTCTCCAACACGTGCCATTAATCAAAACGTGTGGTAACAGGTTGCAGCAGTTCCTGAGGAGACCTGAGGCCTCTGCCCCAAATCATCACATTCGTGATCAGCGGCCAAGAATGTATACTACGTGGCATTCGTGACATGCCGCTATTATGTGTAAACGCAGCATAAGTGAATTCTTCTCTGCGACATGCTGGACAACAGTGCTTCAAATGCCACAGTAAGTTGATGACCTATCAGTCTTTATTTTTTTATAAATCATTGTTTAGTCTCAAATCTTAAACAGCTATATTACAGACATCTTTTGGCCGTGCCTATTCACAACACTGACTTTCCTTGTGACCACTAGGACTATTGAGCTGTTTGCTTTCCTTTCCATGTCTGATTATTTGTCAAGGTTTACCGTTTTCTGCCATTCAAGTTTCACTTTAGCACAGCTGCACATAATAAGCTGCTGCTACACTGCATTCTTTGTAATCACGTAACTGGCAGACAACTCTGAACGGACTGCCAATTACTGCAGCTCAGAGATACTACTGGCTTCATGCATTGTCAATAACTTACGATCCAAGTTCGTCTATATACTAAGAGACAAGTGTGTGTACTTTGACATATGAGGAATGATATAGGCTAATGAGCACTTTAGTAGTAGTAAAGGGGAGAGCTATGTTTGTGCTGCACCATCATTGGCAAGTGTGCTAAAAGGTTGGTGTCATACTTTTCTGTTCTCTTTTGCTGCACATAGCAGTAGCAGCAGTAGTAATAATAGCAATAATAGTAGTAGCTGTCTCTTCTTGAGGCAAGTTTAGTCACACCTAAATCAAACCAGCCCTGGGGAGGATAACCAACTAGTTATTATATACTGTTGTTGTGATGCATTTCTAATTAAAATTACACACTTGACATTGGTTGCAATGAGATACCGACACAGATACACACCTCTTGTGCTGGTGCTAGTTTCCCTGCCAAAATTTCTGGCTCTGTCAAGTCTTGCAGTAATTGTTGGATTTTAAATGGAGAACAGTCCTCTGGGAACTCTTGGTCCACAAGCTTATTCTCTTCATAAAATGTAATGTCAAGAATGACCTTTAAAAAAAAGAAACAATAACAACATACACACAATGCTGAATGTCAGAGTCAAGAAACAAGTACATTGTCTTGTAAATGTTGCTTTAGTAACAACTGCCTCTCAAATCTGAGGAATCGCCCGACAGAGCGGAGATCATGTGATCACCCCATCAGCCTCTTTATTGTGGACAAGATATCACAAACAGAAATGTACAGCTATATGTATGATGAAATGGTCCTGGGGACAGGAAAGAGTTGATTAGAATTTAACAGTGATCCAAAACTGCTGCAGATGTTTTCGGTTCACCTCTTCCTTTAATGTTGTTGTGAGATCAATTGTACTTTATCCCTTTCAGACAACCCAGAGAATTCATACTGAGGATTGTGGGCAATGAATCAAAAACTGTCAGATTACGTTTTAGGAGAGATGGACCATCTCTAGGAGTAGGTGAGGAATATTTGGTGGTGATTCAAGTCTGCCTCAAAGTGTTTCCTTTAACTGATATTTATCTCAAATGGCCACACTTAGATGACATCACGGTAGACAACTGATATCAACCAAAACAAAACAAAAGCTTATTTTCAAACTCTGATTTTGATGCTAAAAAAATTCAACTTCAAACTCTGATGGTACAGATTTACTTCCGTAAATGTGCACAGTGGCTGTGCTGCCTTAATGCACCTTGCACTTCTATCAGAATAATTAAGAGAGGAATGTGTGTTGTGATAATTGTTAAATGTTTGTTACACCGTTGATTTACAGACGCTCTTAAAACTGCAGAAAACATAGCACATGGCATCTGTTCTCATCTTGTGGATTTCCCTTTTAACTCCATTTTGTGAACAGTGCGCGCACATGCCCTTCACTACAATCCACTACCAAGCGTATATTAAATGAAAATAGAGGTGGAGACTATTTTCGATCAGCCCTGATACTCAGAAAATAAGCTATTTGGATTCTTTCTTAGCCCTTTATGAAAGAAAAGAATGAGCCTGCTTTCAGAGGGCGTCGACTGAACCTTCAACGTGCTAACAGAGTGAGGACAAAAGCTGAGGTTTTCTTTAGAGAAGCAAATAAACACTCCCACAAATAACTTTTGTTTCTTTGTTAGATTTTGAAGTTAAAAACTGAACAGATGGAACCAGAACTAGTCACCAAATACTTATTGTCCTGCAGTGTCATATTTAGTCCAAAAACAGGTGGTTTTTCCTCTGTTATTTAGCCATGCAGAGTGGAACCTCCAGCTTCTTGAGCGGGCGCTCTTCCTCAGTTTTTACAGAGAGAGAGGTTCTGAGGAAGTCGTATGGCAAATGTACTTACATAAAAAGTACATTACCATTTGAAAAATGACTTGAGTAAAAGTAAAAACAGAAGGAATGTGAAAAGTGCTCCAGCAGTCACGTTCCAACCACCACAATTAACATTTCTAAAAATCAATTACTGACATTTGTGAATCGATTCAGAATTTTCCACATCATCATGCATTTAAGAATCTAGCTCATTACCCGTAAACATTGTCATAATGAAGTACCTGTGTGTAATCCTGCAGCAGCTTGGAAAGGTTGCTACTCTCCCCTCCTTGTCTGTAAAAGCTTTTCAACTTGTCTAGTATGGAAGACGCATTCTCTAAATAGTCATCATCTGGGGAAGAACACCACATTAATATAACAAATGCAGATTTACATTCAAGAAAATCATCTCAAATGTTGGACATTACTGTGTGTTGCTTTATGGCTCAGTCATAGCAACATCCAGAAACACATTAGGGTTGGGAACTGATAACCTTTTACTGAAACTGATGCCATTATCAATTCTGCCTATCGTGTCAATTCTTTTTCAACCCACTTAATCAATTCCAGATCAATTTTCTGCACGGAAAAATAAAGGGCTACAGAGGTTTTCAATGTCAGTGCTGCTGTTTTCCTTTTCCCAGTCAGGCTGGTATGGGCTGTTTCACAGTCAAGGTACACAAGTATGTGTCACTGGCACAAAAAAACAAAAAATCAAAGTGGTTACTTTGGTCAAGTTATCCATCCATATCTAGCTGCTGACTGGGGTACTTAAATACACAAAGTTTCAGACCTGTCAGATGTTTGCATATATGAGGTCACAGATATGATCTGCTATATACTTTCCGGAGAGGACTTTTTCTTTTACTAAAATAACGGTTGTATAAATTATACAGACTAAGATTAGTACAGTCTACCCATATATACTATCTACTAAAAACAGTTGATGGTAAGTATGCACTCAGAGTATACAACTGCTATTGTGTTTCTGCATTTTCAAATAGTGATGGACTATAAACATTACTGGAGAGGATGGTTTTTGACAGAGAGAGAGTTACACCCCAATATTAAAGACATTTCAGTGAATTAGATACACATCCTTTTGTGGCATCACAGACAGTGATTACTTATCTGAAACAAAAATATATATATATTATTCACATAACACTGATGCTTAAGTTTGAAATGCACTATTTCCAGAGAGGACATTTTTGACAAACATTTTATTTTTGAATGCCTGTTTCAAGTCATTTTCCCACTGGGCAACAATCCTGGGAGTTAGACTGTCATACAGAAGGCTTTGATAGGGAAATTAGCCCATTTAGTGTTTACCTATTAAATAAATAATAGTTCTGGCAGCCCATAAAAATTAGAGATCATGGAAATTACGCAGATATTTTGGTAAAAACTGGTAGAATTAGAGTTCTGCTGGTAAACAAATGGAGGTATCAAACCAAATGACAATCCCTGCTGATAGACTAGTAGTAGTTATCCATGTATGGCAAACTAAACTTTGTTGGTCATTTCCACCTTGTCATTAAACCAAAAGCTATCTTCAAAATCTACTTATGTACCCCGACTGTAAAACAGCTTGCATCCACTTACAGCTGGATGGATTAAAGCACACACCAAGAATTAAGCCTAGATTTACAGTACATATTGGTGTTCCCAACTCCTATACTATAGGGCGGCCTGCTCTACACTGTTGACAAGAGCACTTTTTAAAAAATCTCTGCAAAATTCTTTTCCATGGTGACTCCTCCACAGGTAGAATCTAAAATTTAAGACAAAGGTTGTTGTCATATAGTCTTTAGCAACTTTGCTTGTCTACAGAAACAAGATAAAACTAATTTTTCCAAGCAAAAACACACTGCATTGGTATTGAAAATTAGCCTATGCTGGGAATTGTTTAGCATCAAAATCCTGGAACAGTACATCACGAACTGGACTTCAGTCATCCCTACATCATAGGAATTTAAAACAGGCAAATTCAGGCCAACATTTTGATTAATGGGAAAGGAGTCTATAAGCAAAGAATTGTCGGGCTTTGGGAATGTTTTACCTTAAAACTCCAACCATATGAATCTACAAAAGGCAAATTAAAAACTATATGGTAGAACGTGGCTCCTTTAATATAAAATCTAACGTCAGTAAATTCATGCTGATACTTGGAGCTTACAAAAATGGTCTGTGAGAAAGCTATTCAAGATTTAAGTGCACATGATTACAACGCCACTAGCTAAAGCAACTTTATAACGTACGCTGGTGTCAATGTTTTTTCAGACAGCAGCTGTTAAAAGTAAACCTAACGTTAGCTGCTAGCTAGTTGGCTAGTAAACTGCCCAGTGCTGCGAACTAAACACCCAAGGTGCAAAAAAATTAACTACAACACAAGTCGTCTTGACAACCTTATACTGATACCTTGTTTTTCAGCGATGAGACCCGAACACTTAATGTCCAACTCAAATATTCTTCTCTCCAACTCAAAGCCCTGTCGCCTGCAGTCGTCAGCCATGACTAAAACCATTACTCACGTGACCTGAAGATTATTAATCAAGGGAAGACGAAGAAGACAAGAACACGAAGAAGAAGAAAAAGACGATAGCAGTAGTAGCAGTGGTGACTTTTGCTCCTATTTTGGATATACAAACATAAAATTGGCAAAGCTGATAACTGTCACTTCAATGACTGAAACGTAAATAAACAGTAGATGGCAGAAAATTACTAACAGACCTGAAGATTTAACAAGAAGGCATTTGAAACGAAAGGCATCAGAGGGTGGCGCTATCTACAACACACCACAATATAAATGCACACGTGTGTCTGTGTTAGTGTTTTCCACTATGACTTCATCATATGACTTCTTTGCGACTTCATTATGAACTCGTTTATACCGTTGTGCTTTAGCTTAGCTCATTCATCTTGGTTGTTTATACCAAAAAAAAGGTGTTTTCAGACCATGATTTCCTTGATCTTGTCCTTTGACCAAATGACTCAAAAATCTAATCACCCAAAGAAATGTACGAGTATTCAAGCAATATTCCCATCAAGCCTGAAGGAAATCTGCCCAGCTGCGTTTGAATTATCTTGTCCAGACACACACCCATACCTGTGAAAACAAGACCCTCCTGCTTTGCCAATACTCAGGGTAAAACAAAGCAAACAAATGATTGCAATGTTTCACTGCCACCAGCTATTTTTTTTTATTTTGCAACACATCAGTGACATCAGAGGTCTGACACAGTCCCATGACAGATGTCTGTGCAGAAAAGCATGTTTCATTACTGAGTTCCTGAGATATGGCCATTCGTCATGTATTTTCAAGTGTTGTCCTCTAATTTGATGTGTGTGTGTGTGTGTGTGTGTGTGTGTGTGTGTGTGTGTGTGTGTGTGTGTGTGTGTGTGTGTGTGTGTGTGTGTGTGTGTGTGTGTGTGTGTGTGCACTCACACGTGTGCATGTGTTTATATGTTACTCTGAGTTTTTCCATGGCAGAAGACAGAAATAAACCCCCAGAAACTCAAAAAAAAAAGAGGCTTGTCAACAACTGGAAAAATGTCATTTTTATTCAGTAGTTTTATTCAAGAACACCCATGGAGGATTTTTTTTTTTTTATGTGGATGGATTGCACAGCAGCTGTGGATTTACACAGAAATAGTCCATGAGCCAGTCATCAATTTTGACCTAATTGGTACCACTTAAAGGGACAAAACAACACATAGAGTCCAGCCTCAGTGTATGATTGGCCTACACAAAAATGTATGATAGCCATGCCAGGGTGGTAGCTGCTGCCATATAGGGGTTAATGAAGAATTACACCGAGGTCAAACTTTAAAAATGCTCCAATCATGTTGAAAACTATATTGCATTATGTCTGATCATAATGATTCCAAAAAGGTATAGCTTGGACTATCTATGATGGAATGTTCTGGAGTTATGAGGTAAAAACAGCAAAAATGGTGACAAAGGCCAATTTCAGTTTGTACAGGGGTCAAAAGTTAAAGTTGCTCCAATTTCAGTAAAAAAATATGCAAATTATTGGTTGAAGGATTAATAAATGGAATAGTTTTGACTGTGGTGAATGCTTGGTCTCCAAAGAAAAAGGTCAAACAAGGTCAACATCCACTGGATTCCATGACATGTGACATATGTTACCCTGTAACTAGGGTTGCCAACCGTCCCTTGAAAAACGGAATCGTCCCTTATTTGGAAATAAAAGTGTGCGTTCCGTATTGACCTGAAACGGGACGCAGTTTGTCCCGTATTTCTGTGAGAATCAAAAAGTCTGTAAAATGTCAATGGAATTGACTGGCGCTTTATATGGAAACTTATGGTAAATTTGATCCCAGCCTCTCTCCTGCTTTTCACCAATGAGCTGACAGACACGAGTTGACAATACAGAATCACTCTTATCTCATTGGTCGAGGGACATCTGCTCGCAAGAAGATACCGACGTCATGAGCCGACGACGGTCGCTGGACGACAATAACAAAGCAGCATGGCTGATATCTATATGGACACCGACACTACGGACAGCAATGTCTGTAACGTCGTTACTACTCCTCCTAAAAAAAAAAAACAACAAACAAAAAAGAATGCAAAAATACAGGGGCGAATGAGAAAAGGAAAATGGCTGGGTGGAAAAGGTGCGCGACAACAGTATTGTTTACTTTTCAGACTTTATTTTTTGCACTTTTTATTACACTAAATGTGTAAATATGCACTGTTACATTGTTTTGCACTGTTACATTGTTTGGATGATGCAAATTTTCTATTGTCTTTTTTTTTGTTAAATTTTTTTTTAAATTTATACAATTTAAGTTAAGAGCAGGGGTGGTGGCCAAGTGGTTAATGCGCTTGGTTTCAGTTCGGAAGGTTCTGGGTCAAATCCCACCCCTGCCACATTTCTCCATGTAATGTGGAGTTGCGTCAGGAAGGGCATCCGGCGTAAAACCTGTGCCAAATCAACATGCAGATCCACCTTGGATTTGCTGTGGCGACCCCAAGTGCAAACAAGGGAGCAGCCGAAGGGACTTACTTATACAATTTAAGTTAAGCAATAACACTACAGAGATTTATTTTTAAAGAAGACAGAATGCTCATATTGAAATTGTGATTGAAATTTATTTTGCACTAAAAATAAATTGCTAAATAATATTTGTTTTCCACGTGTTCATATCAGAACAAATGCATGTATGCATCTATCTAAATTCAGGATCAAGTCAACAGTAGGTAAGTCCCTTCGGCTGCTCCCTTGTTTGCACTTGGGGTCGCCACAGCAAACCCAAGGTGGATCTGCATGTTGAATTGGCACAAGGTTTACACAAGTTTTACGCCGGATGCCCTTCCTGACGCAACTCCACATTACATGGAGAAATGTGGCAGGGGTGGGATTTGAACCCGGAACCTTCTGAACTGAAACCAAGCGCATTAACCACTTGTCCACCACCTCTGCTCGTCAAGTCAGTCAAATGGTTAAAAATCGTTTCACACAGACGCTGGGAAGGGTGAAGGCAATTGGTCAGTCGGCCGGTCGGCCCTGGCGGTGAGGTGTCCCTATTTATTTTCAGAGAGTTGGCAACCCTACCTATAACATGATAACTAAGCATGACAGATGGGGCAAACTATTCCTTATTAGAACCTTAATAATCCAAACAATAATTTGCATCATTTTTACTGAAACTGGAGCAACTTTAACTTTCAACATGATTGGAACATTTTTAAAGTTTGACCTGTGTGTAATTCTTTGTTGATCCCTAACTGTCTACAGCTACCACCCTGGGATGGCTATCATAGATTTTTGTGTAGGCCATGAGACACTGAGCGTGGATTCTAAGTGTTGTTTCGTCCCCTTAAGTGGTACAGAAAACCTGCTTGGCCCATGTACTAAAAGGCCAATGAGCCATGGACCTGTTCTTATGGAATGATTTACATCCAGAAGACTTGGCACAGGACCTGGCAAGTGCGTTCATTTTTTTTAAAATTATTTTCTTGTGAAATAAACAGACAGCCCAAACAGGTGTAATGTGAGCATTTGCTCCAGATGTGTGCTATGTGGAACAAAAGGTTGGTTTCATTTTTATTAGTTTGATTCTGCTGTGGAAATCCAAAACTGTTCAAAGGTACTTAGATCCAACCAAATAAACAGTGTGTGCTGAGGAGGCTTAGCAAAAAAAAAAAAAAAAGCATGAGGTCCACACACCATACACAAACATACATCTTCAACCGCTTATCCGGGATTGGGTTGTGGAGGCAACAGCTCCAGCAGGGGACTCCAAACTTCCCTTTCCCGAGCCACATTAACCACCTTTGACTGGGGGATACCAAGGTGTTCCCAGGCCAGTGTGGAGATATAATCTCTTCACCTAGTCCTGGGTCTCGCCCGGGTTCTCCTCCCAGCTGGATGTTCTTGGAAAACTTCCCTAGGGATGGGCCCAGGAGCCATCCTTACCAGATGTCCGAACTATCTCAGCTGGCTCCTTTCAACGCGAAGGAGCAGCAGTTCTACTCCGAGCTCCTCACCAATGACTGAGCTTCTCACCTTATCTCTAAGGGAGACACCAGCCACCCTCCTGAGGAAACCCATTTTGGCTGCTTGTACCCGTGATCTAGTTCTTTCGGTCATGACCCAACCCTCATGACCATAGGTGAGAGTAGGAACGAAGACGGACTGGTAGATCAAGAGCTTTGCCTTTGGCTCAGCTCCGTTTTGGCACAAAGTGCAGGAGAGCAAATGCAATACGGCCCCTGCTATGCTGATTTTCCAGATTTTAAAAAACTTTCTATTCTTCTATTTTTACCTTTTGTCATATTTTAACCATCGTTTTTTAACATATAAACATCTCTGTGTGTTTTAGAAACGTCTTTAACATAACTAACATATTTTAACATAAATAATATTAATTCAACTTTTATACATATTTAGTCTCTCATTTAGTCTCACCTTGTGTTTAGTATGAGCAATGAGTCTGGGTCTTTGACGCACACAGACTGCTGATGCGGGGATGCACTATGAAGAGGAGCAAACGAAGATCGTCCTCTACTTTCTTTTTTTGGGGGGTTGCCCCAAACTCTGTTTTGCTCCTGGCATGTTAGCTAACAAAATGTTGCTTTTTCCTTTTTCTTCTCCTATTTTTGGTGAACAGTGTTTACAGTTATTTTTTTCACACCCCCTGAAGTACTCTGGCTCCCTGAAGTAGGGGGGAGCACATGCCCCACAGTTTGAAAACCACTGACTCAAAATCTAATCCTCGGTTTCCTTCACTCAAGGCATCCACTTCACCAAATTTTTGAATTTCTTTCAAATCTATTTGCAGTGTCCTGCCAACAACCAGGACACAAACCAAATCAACAGACTTTGATCCTCTACTTGCCATAAAACCAGGCTGGTCTTTGGGCACGTTGCTGCTATTTGTAAGCAAACAGCAGTGTGGCTGATGTGGTTGTGATGATGATGATAGACGATATACATAGCTAAAGAGATGTATCTGTCACATCCACTGTTGTATCCTTGGACTGACAGAACGTCTACTGCTTACATGCACATAATGGACTGTGTATGCCTGATTAAAAACTTCAGGTTGTAAACAGAAATGGGCCACTAATTGTTACTGTTTTATTTGATAGATTCCACCCTAATGACACTACTGGACTGTCATACAAAGTTCTGAAACATGTGACCCCACTTTAACAGCATATCCCTTCACCAATATTTTTAATTGTTTGTTGGGTTGGTTTTGTTGTTGTTTTTGTCCGTCTGCTGGTTCACACTGCTATCCAGGTGGTGGCGGTAATGCAACAACAGGGGTGACAACTGCCAATATAACTACGGGAGAAGAAGAAGTAGTTTACTATCTTTTGAGCAATGAACTCCTTCGACCATTAGGTGGCGGTATTACGCCTTAGTGTTGAACGTCATACACACACTCAGGCTCGTGTGTGTATTTTTAGCAAAATAATGGTAAAATTCCGAGTTTGACTAATGGTGTTGTTTTAAAATACAACACACGAGTATTGTCAGGCATCATATGAGTAGCAGTGATAAAATTCATTTTTGCCGAGCCCGCTGAGTCCAGCCCTTTGATTTTTTTTTAATTGTTGACGTATCATTTGACACACGGTGTGTTTTCGGAGCTAAGCGTTAGCGGGTTTTGTTGCCATTAGCTGTGGAGCGGAAACATGAGGAGCCTAAAGTCCGTGTACGGAACCCACATTTGTTGCTCAAAGTCTCTTTGCATCTTGCAGAACTGAATTAACGTTTTCTAACAGCCAGTCGAACGTCAAGGTCGGTGACTTTGTCTTAGCGACAGTAAGAATGTTCCTTCTAAGTTGTTATTCTGTTGTCAGAATTATCTTGGTAATTTTACAGTGCTAGCTGCATTAACAACTACAACCAGTTGCAGTCATGTTACTGTTATTGATTTTTATTTACTTATTTTTTTAAATACGCAGCACACTTGCATTATCAGGTTGAAGGGTTTATTCCTCAAAAAGAATTTGTAAAATGAGATGGGGATTATGTCGTGGCGATTTCTGTCTGTCTGTTCGTTGCCAAAAGGGTATTCCAAGGTCGGGCATTAGCCCAGCGCCCTCTGGTGGCCGTTTTGTTGTCGGTGAAAACATCGCCGAACTCGGTACCAATCCGGTTGTTAAGTGTGACGTAACGCATCGTGTGATTTTCAACTTCCGGCTCCAAACAAAAAAGGCGCGCTGTCAATAACATTGAGAACTGCACTGAGACGATCTGATCAGACTGCACTTACACCGCTGCACGTAGACAACAGCATTAACATCGCAACATAAAACTCTTTGTATATTGTGCCTCTCCTGGATATATTAACTGGGTTTTAGACGTTGTTACTGCGTTTGTTTTATGTAAAAATGTCAGACGCTCAGGTCGTTTCTCCGTTATTTTCAGTGGGAGTTGCTGCGAACTGCGATCGCTTCCTGTTCATTTTGTTCTGGGAGAAAGTGAAGTTTGCACCTTAACGTAATGTTTATTGTATAAATATTTTTTTTATTAACAAACAGACATGTTTATTTTACCTGTGCATAATAAATTATGTAAAGTAAAAGAAAAAAAACTTTTATTAAGTGTTCTGACCATAGAACCAGACGAATACGGTTAACGGAGGGTTAGGGTTAGGGTTAATTGTAAACTTGAGGTCTTTGGACCCGGAAAACAGATTTTATCACGTGATGTGTTACGTCAGCGCTTAACAACCAGATAGGTACGGTCGGACATCCCAGGTCCCTGATGCGCGCACACATAGCAAACGCACATAGTAACCAGCGAGCTGCTGAAAACAATCGCTGTCACGCTCATTCCCTACTTGACGTGCATCACGCTTGCACCATTCTGCCGTGGCTTTTTCTACTTAATATACACCAGTTTTCACACAAAATGCCACGATCGTGTGTTGCAGTTGGTACAGCCACTGCAACACACGAACACGGCTGTACAAACTGTGTTTTTTTTTTCGAGCTCCCAAGCGCCACATTCTGCTTCTCTCCTCATTACGCTCGTCTTGCAGGAACGCATTCTGTCTTCAGCTGTGAGTTCTCCACTCTCAGGCGTTCCAACTCTTCCATTTTAGAACACCTGTTCCATGTCAACATAATCATGTGATGTTGGACAAGGCGAGTCCTCATCGTCACTCAGGACAGCGGGAGGCAGGAACTCTCTGGGTGAGGTTTCTGCTGTAGCAGGTTCACCAAGAGAGGCAGCTGCAGGAGGTGAGCCGAAATGAAGCTTCGACTTCGCCCTCATTGGCCTGGGGCATGGCTGGTCGAGACGCTTCACATTTCTGCTTTGGCTGCGGCTGTGTGCAGCCCTGCCGGACGCCCTTCTCTATGTTAAACCAATCAGTTGTTCCACACTGAAGCTTGACTGCTGATTGTTGATAACGGTAGAGGTTTCTGATTAACAATATCACATGTATTATACTTAAATAGAGCGCTTCGCTCTCAGACTGCAGGTTTACTTGTAGTTCCTAGGGTTTGTAAGAGTAGAATGGGAGGCAGAGCCTTCAGCTTTCAGGCTCCTCTCCTGTGGAACCAGCTCCCAATTCAGATCAGGGAGACAGACACCCTCTCTACTTTTAAGATTAGGCTTAAAACTTTCCTTTTTGCTAAAGCTTATAGTTAGGGCTGGATCAGGTGACCCTGAACCATCCCTTAGTTATGCTGCTATAGACGTAGACTGCTGGGGGGTTCCCATGATGCACTGTTTCTTTCTCTTTTTGCTCTGTATGCACCACTCTGCATTTAATCATTAGTGATCGATCTCTGCTCCCCTCCACAGCATGTCTTTCCTGGTTCTCTCCCTCAGCCCCAACCAGCCCCAGCAGAAGACTGCCCCTCCCTGAGCCTGGTTCTGCTGGGGTTTCTTCCTGTTAAAAGGGAGTTTTTCCTTCCCACTGTAGCCAAGTGCTTGCTCACAGGGGGTCGTTTTGACCGTTGGGGTTTACATAATATTGTATGGCCTTGCCTTACAATATAAGCGCCTTGGGGCAACTGTTTGTTGTGATTTGGCGCTATATAAAAAAAATTGATTGATTGATTGATTGACATGTGGTGGGAATCTCATCTCTGTCATTATGGACCAAAGTTGGTTGTATCTGGCATTGTCAAAAGCCTTTGAGTAGTCTACGAAGCAGATATACAAATCCTGCTGCATTTCTTAGCACTTGTGAATTAACATCTGAAGGTACAGAGATGTGTTCCTCGATGTTTCATATACCCTGCTTGTGATGCAGATATCGATTGTGCTCTCAGAGGCACATTTGATTTAGAATACTTTAGGCTCAGGTCCTGAGAGGAAGACTCTTGTCACATCAAATGAGTTAGAGATTTAACACTGGACAGCATCAATTTACATATTTCCCAACAAATATCACTGCACGTCTTTGTATGACAAAAATACCAAAGGAAATACGAAAATATTCATTTAACTAAATTGTTTTAAGGGTTTCTTTGTTAGTACACTTATAATTTCATCATAGTTTGGTGCTAACTATTTTGAAAGCCATGACTGAGACATGTTTCCAGTTTTGGGAGCATTAAATGCAGAGGTGGAAAACCTCAGCTCAGTCTGATATACTACTGCATATGTGTTCTATCCATCCACTAAACCAGCTGATTCTAATTTGTTAAAGTCATCAGGCAGGTAGATGATCTAATCAGTGAAATCACCTGATTTAGATGCACAGGTTAAACAATACATGGTAGAACTTTTACTCACTGAAGCTGGGGCTTGCTATCTCTGATTAAATGCGATTTTAAGGTCTTCTTGAGGCACAAGTATAATTTTGAGCTATAATTTTGTTTGTTTTAGTTTTTTTTTTTTTAGGAAACTGCGGCTGTTCAGATAATAATATGTAGCTCGTGATATAATTTGTCCAGTGATTTGTGGGATATGGCACATACACGAACCTGGTTGACTCACAGGTACAAATTTGAAATTCTAAGCCTACTTTGTCAGGTTTGGCTGTCGACCCACCTAAATCTCTTCTTTGTTGTGGGATTTGTACAGTGGTTTTGTTCATCGTTCATTCTCTCTCCTGAATACTCTGGGTTAACTGTACAAACTCAAATTGTCCACAGGAATCTGGCCTTTTTTTCTTTCTTTATCTGAACAACATTTCACCCTTTCAGTGGTTAAGTACTTTATTGGGTATCATTTACAGTGAGTTACTGGGCCACGTAGTTAGTGCACATGCTTTCAAAATAGAAGGGGTCCAGTTTAAGACCAACTGCGGCCCATTCTCCATGTAATGTGGTGCTACATCAGAAGAGGCATGCAGTGTAAACTTGTGCCAAAATCAACATGCAGATCCATACCTGGTCTGCTGTGGTGCCTCCACGTAAAGGGGGAGAAGCTGAACAAACTTGCAATTAATTACAGTGAGTTATCATGTGGTATTTCACATAGGACATTTGTCTTGGACTCATGTACTGCATACATATGCCTTCGCAGTACAGTGTTACTGGTGATGGAGCTTTATTTGAAAAATGAAGCACACTTTTGTAAATGTGCCCTTTTTTTTCTGATTTTCACAGTGCTGTGGCTGTTATTTTTCTACCACCAGTGAGAGATGTCACAGTTCTATTCAGATCCTGCAGACGTGTAAAAGATATTCCAAATGGAGCTACTATTTTAGTAGAGGTAAACTGGACTTATTTGTTTTTAGAGCACAGTGACATTGTTATCGGAGCTACCCTCTGCTCTCCACAGAAAATCTGCACATTCTGCTGCTGCTTCAACAACCATAGGTCTTTAAAAATTTAGTAACAAACTCAGTGCAGGCCATGCTGCTGTGTGCACACCTGATGCCGTCAGATCTCTCAGTAGGTTCGGATTAGTAGACTAAAAGATTAGATTGCTTAGAACACCAGGGCCTGGGTTCATAAAGCAGTCTAATCTTTCAGTCTGCTAAACTTACTTTGTCGACTACAGCACGGCTTGACATAACCAAGTTTGCCCCACTGGCCCACAGGGCCAGTAGAATTTAGAAGTTAGTGGCCCACAGTGTAGGAGCACTGGCCCATGGTTTGTACGCGTGAGAGTTCATGATATTCCACCCTGAAATTCTGCAATAAAACTGCCTATATAATATAAACCAATTGAGAAAAAACATAAAATAGTCTATGGACCATGCAGTAAAAAAACAAAAAATAGAATTTATCAGAGGGCATTCTCAAGTGTAAAAAAATAAAGTGACTCCCATAAAATTTAGAGGGCATTTTTTAGCAACCCTCAGAGTTGGCTAACTCACAGTCGAAATGTACAAATACAGGGGTAGGTCCATATCAAAACTAAAAAGTGTGCCTTGTCTGGATTGGAGTTATAGATCTAAAAATTTTTAAAAAAATAATGCTTGGCTCCTTTGCTAATGTTGGGTTTCCACAAAGGCAAACTGGTTAGAGTTTAAACTAGCTTCAAAACAGCCAGGGTCTACCAGGACCAAGCATTATTTTACTTACTTGTCAGCATACGACGGATAGGCCCTGCAGATTTAGCAGAAACCTCATTCTTCTCTAGGTCATGACCAAGTCACGGCCATTTCTGTGGCCAGGTTGGGACAAAACCTCTCTTCCTCTTGTTTCTTTCATATAGACTGTCTCTCTCTCCCTTAACTCATCATCACTAAGCTTCCTCTTCTGGCCAATTTCTTTAGCAAAACTCTTTCGTGCTTGTTGTCCGGGTTTGGGTGGTTGTATTTTAAACATATTTCAGTTCGAATTTTCAAAGCGTTCTGGTTAGATTTGCATCTTGTTCGTTTTAGTTTCCTGCAGCTCCGCGCGCATTTAAAGATGCTAACGAACATTGGCCGAAGATCGGTGACGGAAACGGCCGAACGCACCGTCCACCCTCGACAACATACATTTCAATGTGTGCGAGATTCTGCGGGAGCATGGAGCGTGGTTAGGGATGGGTATTGATAAGATTTTATCGATATCGATACCATTATCGATTCCGCTTATCGATCCGATTCCTTATCGATACTGCTTGTGAACTAAAAGTAGGCTTACAGGTTTTCTATGGCAACAACTTTATTGAGTCTTAAAGTAAATAAATATGAATTGCGCACTGGATCCTTAAACTCTGGACCTAAATAACTCTACATGGTGTCTCCTCGATCTCTGAACATAATAGAAATAAACAAAATCTGTAGTTTTTGTCAAAAAACATTTCCTTTCAGACATTATTGGCATGAATGTCTTTCCATATATCTGAGCTGAGCTCTTGCAGCTGGCTGTGCTGCACGTCGCATCAGTTTAATTCATAAAGAATGTAGGACGTCTCATTTTGGGGAGGAAAAAAAATGTTTTAGTCGATTGTAGTTTATTTCTGTATTACAGCTTTTGGAAAGAGGTGTCGTTTTATTTAAAGCTGCAGTTCGTTTTGAAGTTATTCATCCGACCGGACTCTGTCTTGACAAAGAGCCGCGCAGCGTTTGGAGCTGTGCCAACGGAACGGAGGACGATTCTCATTTCTTGACTGCCACAAGACAAGATCCCACTTAGCGACTTTAATCTGCACAAAAGTGAGTCACAGTCACGTTTGACATATTTTAATGACTTTGAGAGTAATTAAGAAGCGGACTTGCCGCTTCTGAAGAGTTACTATTATTGCTGTTGTTGTTTGCTATTATTATTATTAATATATAAATACAAGTAAATAAAAAATTACAGTCCCATTTTTAAATTATAAAATACATCTATCAACTGTTTCAGAAGACCATAACAGGTCAGTTTAACATAAAAGGGTATAATATTACTCACAGGCATATGCTTTTTAGGGTTTTAGCGGGGAAAAATTAAGATAAACTCCAACGAGCCAGTGGAGCAAAGCATTGCTTCATCGGTTCACACTTCAAAGTGCCGTCGCTCTGCAGAAGTGGTTGATTACAGAACCGCTGCCGGGTCTGCAATCACGTAGAGAATGTTCATTTTCCCGACAAACACCCTCAAAAACAATGGCCCGCTCTGAAGACTGGTAAGGGAATTGTTAAGCAAAAAGACTATTGATATCGGTGGATCAAATCATTTCTTAATGATACCCAACCCAAGGTGTGGTGCGAGACCAAAACAATCTAGCGGACTTGGTGAAGTTTGATGACACAGAGATGTGAAGAAATTCGCCTTTGCCGCTGCAAAATATGGTAAAATAAATAGAATTTTGCATATTTTTGTAGTGGCACGAGCGGGTCATCATTTGATAAATTGTACTGGCCCGTAGTGGCCTGAAAGTGGGCCAGATCGGCGCCGGGCCAGCGGGCAAATGGCTATGTCGAGCCCTGTACAGTTTGGCGCCCAACATTATCCGTCTAATCACCATTTCACATCAACGATTAAACTTGGAGATTAGTCGTCTTACCTTCGTCTTAGTCTTACCTTCAAGATTAGTCGTCTTACCTTAGACTGCTTTATGAAACCGGGCCCTGGACCTGGTTTCATAAAGCAGTCTAATCTAGTTTAGTCAAATAAACTCACTTAGTCGACTACGGTTAGTCGTCAACATTATCCATCTAATCACCGTTTCACATCGACGGCTCAACTTGTAGATTATGTTGGGAAGTGTAGTGACACGGACCCACAACAGGGGGCGCAAATGACGGTCAATAGATGAGCCAAAAGGTAACACTTAATGTTGTGAATTGTGCACAACGAACATACAGACAATCTCAGAATATCATTACAGTCAATCCACAAAGGTGACGTGTAGGCAGGCTCGAGGATAGAAGACGTCCGTCCTGAGAAGAGCCGGAACCACACAATTTCCGCCAGCCACAGAACCTGGTGAATACTGGAGCCGCCAAGTCCCGAATTCCCAGGTGATCACCGTCCCCGACTGTCGGATCTGGTACTGCTGGCGAAGAACAAAGACAGTCAAGTGTGGGTGTGTGTACACCCAGTAACAACAGCGGTGGGAATGCCACCTCCACCTCTCACTCAATATGTTGCAGCGATCCCTCAGAGGAAAAAGAGTGCCGTCTTGCACAGCCTCCACAAAAAGGACTGGTACTCCTGCAAACACTCACAATAAACAGATTTACAAAAGGCTGAGGATATTACCTCCAATGAAGTATGATATCTCGGCGATGAGGTGGAGATGACGTCTGGTTTTATGGAGTGAGATGATGAAGAATGAGTGACAGCTGTCAGGAAGTAATGAGTAACAGCTGTCACTCCCGGCTGAGTCCGTGGCGGCAGCGCCCTCTCGTGCCTGAAGCCCGCACTTCAGGCAGGGCGCCCTCTTGGTGTGGGCCAGCAGTACCTCTTCTGGTGGCCCACACAACAGATTAGCCATCTTACGTTAGTCGATTGATTTTCACAGGCATAACTGCCTCACAAGTGCTGTTGCCAAGAAATGTCTCCAATGCGTGAGTCTTTGTTTACTTCTGTGTTGGGAAAGTGTAAGTACACGGGCCCACAACAGGGGGCGCAAATGAACGGACAATGGAATAGGTCAAATAACACACTTTACTGTGTGAATATGCACAACAAGTATAACAGATGACAATAATGGACAAAGTCAAATTCACACAGGTGTCGTGTGGGCAGGCTCGAAGATAGGAGACGCCTCTCCAAAGTAGAACCGGAACACACACAGTTTCCTCCGCCACCAGACCCCCGGGAATACTGGAGCCGCCAAGTCCCGAATTCCCAGGTGGCCACTGCCTCCGCGTGTCGGACCTGGTACTGCTGGCGAGGAATAAAGAACAATTAAAGGAGGGCGCGTTCGCATCCAGGAATCCGAACGGCAGTTAAGCTACCTCCACCTCTCGTTGGAAAGGTCTCTCTGAGTAATGCACAAAGTCACAAAGATCACTGTCAAACAGTTAGCTGAGTACTTACCTTCTCGGTAGAAACGGTATCTCGGCAAAGAGGTGGAGACGTCGTCTGCTGATATACTCCTGCCGATCAGATGATTGTTAACAGCTGTTGCAGTGATGCGTGACAGCTGTCACCCTGGCTGCTCCTGTGAGGCGGCTGCGCCCTCTGGTGCCTGGAGCCCGCACTCCAGACAGGGCGCCCTCTGGTGGTGGGCCAGCAGTAACCTCCTCTTCTGGCGGCCCACACAACAGGACCCCCCCTCAACGGGCGCCTCCTGGGCGCCCGACCAGGTTTGTCCGGGTGGCGGCGGTAGAAATCGGCCAGGAGGGCCGGGTCCAGGATGAAGCTCCTCTTCACCCAGGAGCGTTCTTCAGGTCCGTACCCCTCCCGGTCCACCAAATACTGGAAGCCCCGGCCCATTCTACGGACATCCAAGAGCCGGCGCACAGTCCAAGCCGGCTCGCCATCGATGATCCGGGCAGGAGGTGGTGCCGGACCGGGAGTACAGAGGGGTGAGGTGTGATGGGGCTTAATCCGGGACACATGGAAAACGGGATGGATCCGCAGTGAGTGCCGGAAGCTGAAGCCTCACTGCGGCTGGACTGAGTACCTTGATGATCTTGAACGGACCGATGTACCGGTCCTGCAGTTTGGGGGAGTCCACTTGAAGGGGTATGTCCTTTGTAGACAACCACACTGCCTGCCCTGGCCGATACGTAGGGGCCGGGGTCCGCCGACGGTCTGCATGGGCCTTCGTCCTCATCCGGGCCTTCAGCAAGGCAGAACGGGCGGCACGCCACACCCCGGCACTTCCGTAGGTGGGCCTGGACCGAGGGCACACCGACCTCTCCCTCAACCACCGGAAACAAAGGAGGTTGGTACCCCAGACACACCTTGAAAGGGGAGAGGCCGGTGGCTGCCGACACCTGGCTGTTATGGGCGTACTCGATCCAGGCCAGATGGGTACTCCAGGCCGCCGGGTGCGCGGCTGTCACGCAACGCAGGGCCTGCTCCACCTCCTGATTGGCCGTTCTGCTTGCCCGTTGGTCTGGGTGATACCCGGATGAGAGACTCACCGTGGCCCCCAGTTCCCGGCAGAAGCTCCTGCCAGACTTGCGAGGAGAACTGGGGACCACGATCCGAAACGATGTCCGATGGTATCCCATGCAGCCGGACGACGTGGTGGACCAGGAGGTCCGCTGTCCCTGGGCCGTAGGGAGCTTCGGGAGGGCCACGAAGTGGGCCGCCTTGGAGAATCGGTCCACTATCGTGAGGATGGTGGTGTTGCCCTGGGACGGCGGGAGGCCCGTGACAAAATCCAGGCCGATGTGGGACCAGGGGCGATGGGGCACGGGCAGCGGCTGGAGCAGTCCCGAAGCCCTGCAATGGTCAGCCTTGCCCCTGGCGCAGGTGGTGCAGGCCTGGCTATAATCCCGGACGTCGGCCTCTAGGGACGCCCACCAGAAGCGCTGCCGGACAACTGCCACGGTTCTTCGCACCCCTGGATGACAGGAGAGCTTAGAGCCGTGACAGAAGTCCAGGACTGCAGCCCTAGCTTCGGGGGGACGTAGAGTTTGTTCTTCGGCCCAGTCCCGGGGTCCGGGCTTCGTGCCAGGGCCTCCCGGACGGTTCTCTCTACGTCCCAGGTGAGGGTGGCCACGATAGTGGACTCCGGGATGATGGGTTCCGGTGGATCCGACAACTCCGTTTTGACTTCATCTTCATGTACCCGGACAAGGCATCCGATTTTGGTTCTTGGTCCCGGGACGGTAGGTGATCCGGAAGTCAAAACGGCCGAAGAACAGTGACCAGCGGGCTTGCCTGGGGTTCAGCCGCTTGGCGGTCCTGATATACTCCAGGTTCTGGTGGTCAGTGAAAACCGTGAATGGCACGGACGTTCCCTCCAACAGATGTCTCCACTCTTCAAGAGCCTCTTTCACCGCAAGGAGTTCTCGATTGCCGACGTCATAGTCCGTTCAGCTGGGGTCAACCTGCGGGAAAAATAGGCACACGGGTGAAGGACCTTATCGGTCCTCCCGCTCTGGGAAAGCACAGCTCCTATCCCTGAGTCCGAGGCGTCCACTTCAACCACTAACTGGCGACTAGGATCGGGCTGCACCAGAACGGGTGCAGACGAGAAGCGCCGTTTCAACTCCTTGAACGCGGCATCGCAACGATCCGACCAGGTGAAGGGGACTTTTGGTGAGGTCAGGGCTGTCAGGGGGCTAACTACCTGACTGTAGCCCTTAATGAACCTCCTGTAAAAATTTGCAAAGCCGAGGAACTGTTGCAGTTTCCTACGGCTAGTGGGTTGGGGCCAGTCTCTCACCGCCGCAACCTTGGCCGGATCAGGAGCGACGGAGTTGGGGGAGATGATGAACCCCAGGAAGGACAAAGAAGTGCGGTGAAACTTGCACTTCTCGCCCTTCACAAACAGCCGGTTCTCCAACAACCGCTGCAGGACCTGACGTACATGCCGGACATGAGTCTCAGGATCCGGAGAAAAGATGAGGATATCGTCTAGATATACGAAGACGAATCGGTGCAGGAAATCCCGCAAGACATCATTAACCAATGCTTGGAACGTCGCGGGGGCGTTTGTGAGGCCGAACGGCATGACCAGGTACTCAAAGTGACCTAACGGGGTGTTAAATGCCGTCTTCCATTCGTCTCCCTTCCGGATCCGAACCAGGTGATACGCATTTCTAAGATCCAGCTTAGTAAAGATTTTGGCTCCATGCAGGGGGGTGAACACGGAATCTAATAATGGCAACGGGTATCGGTTGCGAACCGTAATCTCATTCAGCCCCCTGTAATCAATACATGGACGAAGTCCGCCATCTTTCTTGCCCAAAAAAAGAAACCTGCCCCCATCGGGGAGGTGGAGTTCCGGATCAGCCCGGCAGCTAATGAGTCCCGGATGTAGGTCTCCATTGATTCGCGCTCAGGTCGTGAGAGGTTGTACAGCCTGCTGGACGGGAACTCAGCGCCTGGAACCAAATCAATGGCACAATCGTACGGACGGTGCGGGGGAAGGGTGAGTGCCAGATCCTTGCTGAAGACGTCAGAAAGATTGTGGTACTCAACCGGCACTGCCGTCAAATTGGGAGGGACTTTGACCTCCTCCTTAGCCTGGGAACCGGGAGGAACCGAGGATCCTAAACACACCCGATGGCAGGTTTCGCTCCACTGAACCACCACCCCAGACGGCCAATCGATCCGGGGATTGTGCTTTAACATCCACGGGATGCCCAAAATCACGCGGGAGGTAGAAGGAGTTACAAAAAACTCAATCTCCTCCCGCTGGTTTCCAGACACCACCAGAGTTACTGGTGGTGTCTTGTGTGTGAGTAAAGGGAGGAGGGTGCCATCTAGTGCCCGCACCTGCAATGGCGTAGGAAGCGCCACCAGAGGGAGCCCTACCTCCTTTGCCCATCTGCTGTCTAGCAGATTCCCTTCTGACCCCGTGTCCACCAGTGCTCGGGCTTGAAGGGTTAAATCCCCGCTCAGGATTGTGACTGGGAGTCGTGTGGCAATTTGTGTGTCTCACTTGAATGTCTTGACCCCCCTTAGCCCAGTCTCTAAGGGCGAGTGTTGACGTTTTGGCCGTTTGGGGCAGTCTCTGTGTGTGCTCTGTTGAGCTGCAGGAAAACACTCTCCACGGATCAGCCTCCCCATTTTGGCCCTGTGCGTTTCCCTAACAACGTCAACAGGGGGAGCTGTTGCCCCACAAAGCGCTGCGGCTGTGGAGCGTGGGGAGGGCGGCCCCTTTTCGAACCCGGAAGGGAGAGGGGCGGCGCGTATCCGGTCACGTCCTTCGCCTCGCTCCCGACGGCGTTCCTCTAACCGATTGTCTAATCGTATAACGAGATCAATAAGCCCGTCTAAATCCCGCGGTTCGTCCTTGGCCACCAGGAGCTCCTTCAGGACCACGACAGTCCGTTTACGAAGGCGGCACGGAGGGCAGTGTTATTCCAGCCGGACCTCGCAGCCGCGATGCGGAAGTCGACTGCATAAACAGCTGCGCTCCGGCGCCCCTGTCTCATTGACAGCAGCACGGCTGAAGCGGTCTCTCCTCTATTTGGGTGATCGAACACTGTTCTGAACTCCCTCACAAACCCATCATGTCAGAAGGAGCCGTGAATTTTGCTCCCAAAGCGCTGTAGCCCAAGCGCGTGCCTTGCCGCGAAGCAGATTAATTACATAAGCTATCTTACTAGCATCAGTCGCGTACATGACGGGACGTTGTGCGAAGACGAGCGAACACTGCATAAGAAGTCCGCGTGTCGGACCTGGTACTGCTGGCGAGGAATAAAGAACAATTAAAGGAGGGCGCGTTCGCACCCAGGAATCCGAACGGCAGGTAAGCTACCTCCACCTCTCGTTGGAAAGTTCTCTCAGAGTAATGCACAAAGTCACAAAGATCACTGTCAAACAGTTAGCTGAGTACGTTACCTTCTCGGTAGAAACGGTATCTCGGCAAAGAGGTGGAGACGTCGTCCTGCTGATATACTCCTGCCGATCAGATGATTGGTAACAGCTGTTGCAGGTCATGCGTGACAGCTGTCACCCTGGCTGCTCCTGTGAGGCGGCTGCGCCCTCTGGTGCCTGGAGCCCGCACTCCAGACAGGGCGCCCTCTGGTGGTGGGCCAGCAGTACCTCCTCTTCTGGCGGCCCACACATATCTGAGTTTGTTGCTGTCATGAACTATTCAGCTTTTGTGTCGTTAACTGGCTTTATTGACATTTACAGACACATACAAACTGCAGAACGATGTGCTTATAGCTATTCGTCTAGCAATTCTTCTTCTACATACTTACATCACTTCCGTCAAGTCTTTTTGTTCACACAGGGCTGCTCAGCATAACAGCGATGCCCGGTAGCTAATGTGAGAATTGTCACAAACTCATCATGACAGTCATCTGCTACAACCACAGCCAAAAGGAAGGAAGCTCTCCTTTTGGAGGAATACGAGCGTTGTAGGGGTAGTCTTGTGTGTTCCATCAAGTGGTAGTACATGATTTGCACATTGTTTTTTACTTTCACTTTTCATGCTCTGTGTGCTTATTACCCTTTGTGCTGCTATACAATGCTGCTGCAACCTCACTTTCCCTGAGGGAGTCTTTCCAAGGGGTTAATAAAGTTCTGTCTAATCTAGCTGCCATTTTTTGTGCTAAGACACTGAAGTTCTGTTGACTAAAATAAGATTAGCCTCCTCTGTACTAGGCTAAAAACTTTAGTTGGGTAATGCGAAACTTTAGCCAACTAAGTGCTTTGTACAACAACTAATGTCAAAAAATGAGTGCACACTTTTCTCCATGTAGAGCTGGAGTTGTCAGGAAGAGCATCTGACATACACCTTGTGCCAAAACCCAGTTCAGATTTCTACCAGATCTGTGGCGACCACTTGCAAATGGTGACAGCCAGAAAAAAGTGACATACTCACACTTGTATAGAAATGTTACCGTGACTCTGATATTTAAGTTTAAACTAATCAAACAGGTAAAGGAGGTTGAGAGAATGAAACTGTTATTGCTGTGCACAATAATTTATTTAGATGACTTCTGAAGAAAGGTTATATACAGTGATGCCTGTTGTGCTGATTCATGTCCCCACTCTCACAGTACACGCATTCCTCTACTATTATTTTTAGTTAAGCTCACAACTGGTTCCATTGTGTAACACCTCTGTTTAAAGGAGGTGGGATAAAAAAACTCAGCTGAGCATCACTCAACAGTAGAAATGTTGAATACATTACACAAATGAGCTGATATTTGTTATTTGGATAATGTTCACTAACTTTTTACATCTCTTGTGGCATCATGTGAGCTTTGTAGTATTTTCAGAAATGAACATTTTGTTTTTTGTTGTTTGTAACCTGTACTGTAATATGTACACCCTCAGGCATCATACTTAATTCTTTTTCTTTTCTTTTTTTGCAATTATTCTTAATTCTGTATAATATGTATTAGTGACTGTTTCTGTTTTGTAACACAGGCTTTGGGCTTTGTGGCATTCCAGAGAATCTCATCAACAGCTTACTCAAGACTGGAGTTAAGGGTCTCACAGCAGTCAGTAACAATGCAGGGTAAGTATGTAGGAGAAGTAACATGTTCATGTTTCCACATAAGCCCCTTTCATGAGTGTAGTCTCGTCAGTAAATGTTCTGGCAGCATTGAATGGTGGGTTGTGAGATGCCTTTGGAGATGAAGAAGAGGACGAGGCTGAACGTCAGGGATGAAGTGAGCCAGCCACTTTGAGAAGAGATACTGGACAACTACTGTAGAAGTAGTGAGGGTGATGGCTATATATTAAGTTACTGAGTATTGTAATGAGGAAGAGGTTGGTGTAAATAATGGGTTAATCAGACAGATTAAGAAAGTTAACCGGATTACAAGAAAATGTGGTGTAAAGTGAAGAGAGCGGTGTTAAAAGCTAAGTAAAAGACCTGTAGCTTGGGACTCCAGCAAGGACGGTCGCATTCCTCTCCTCTCCTCTCCTCCTTTCTGTTCTGTATCTCTGCTCTGACCTTCAAAGTCCCAGTTTCACCAAACTGAATTCTTCAAATTAAGATTTGGATTAACCATGGAATTGCTCAGCTGGTCTCTCAACGCTAATGACACTATTTTTTTCGACAAAGAAATCAGGGCTGGGGGACCCTGCGTGCCCTGATGGAACCTATCCAGCGGGCTATGCTCTCGATGCCTGAGAGAAATGAAGCGTGGCATGCGTGGCTCCATTCTCTGTGGAAGACGTTGAGGATTCATTTCTATTCACTTTTATGGTGGGAGGTTTGGCGCTGATTGGTTTCTGTGCTGCCCTGACCCACAGGAATATTAGCAAGATGGCTGCTACCAGAATCTCTCCCCCTCATCTGTCTGTCATGATTAATGAGTTGGGCAGTGCTGTGTAATCTCAGACTCCTTGAACTCTTGAACTCAAACGCAAAATGGAGACCATCTTGAAGCATTTACGCTGCATTGCAGAAGAATGTGCTGCTGAGGACCGAAGAATATTCTTCATAAATTTGGACTCTAGACGGTCAGAGATGCAGTAAATAGAATTCTGCATCTCTCCGCCTAACGGTTTTAATACTGCAAAGGCAAATAAACTTGAACTTGATGACAACACTCATACTGAACATAATTTCGCATGCATAGACTGATTTTGGAGATCAAGCAGCAATTGCAGATGGGCTTTCTGAAGTCCCAGATAGCTTTTCTGATTTCCTTTTATAACTTTCAGAATTTAGTAAATTAGCATATGGTCCATTGATACTTTGTAGACACTAGTCCCTAGAGGCAACTATTTTTGGCTTCAATCTGGGCAGATGCAGTCCCAGAAAATTCTGAATGTGACAAACAAGAAACAGGTGTTGTAAACAAGTCAATGCTGTTAAAAATACAAACTTGTAGAAACAAAGATACTATTCTGACATGGTTTTGCACATAAGACTGACATAGCATGTTTCAAGTACACACATATTGTCAAAAGGTGGGGGGGACATACCATATTCTGTCCCCCTGGTTGAAAAGGTGGGGGGGGGGGGGTCATGTCCTCCCTATCCCCCACCAAATTGCACCCATGCTGGCAGAGTATATTTACTCAGCAAACTTTACTGTGCAGCTGTATATGGGTACCAGCATTGGCTGGGGAAGAAACCCACATTGGACTTGACTGACATCCTGTCCAGGCGGAGTTGTAGACTTTCATTCGCTTCATGATACACAACCCGGAGATGAGCACTGGCACCTGTAAAGATATACTATATCTGAGCCATTAATGTGGAACTCAAACATCTAGGGGTTTCAAAGACTATCCAAGTGCCTTCAGTCACAGCAGTTGAGACTTTTTCTTTCCACAAGCAGTTACTACGTTGAATTTTTAATAAAAACATTTCAATCTATCCGTGGACCTCCACCAGGAATTACAACTTCCATAAACATGTGGCAGAGTTCATTACAGACTGCACTCAAACACCTCATATAGCATTCCTACAGCAGTGGGCACATTCGTGTTTACTTGTGCTGCGAAACATCCCAACGGCAGTGAAGTCAGTCGTACCGCATTCGTACTGCCATACAAATGTACATTACAACATAATTTGTGCAATTCGGCCTGCAGTCGAACTGCATTCGACCTGCAGCACAAATTGCACAAGTGCTGTACATGCTGTATTCGAATTCCTTGGACAGCATTCATGTGGCACTTAGGAAAATACACCAAATTGGCAGGCCAGCACAAATGTAGAGAACAGGCATACTACTGTTGTGCTGCATTCAAACTGGGGAAGTTATACTGCAGTTGTACTGCTGTGTGACTGCTAGGTCGAATGGCATTCAAACTGGCATCTGAATTAGCAACCCACCAGCAGTTGGAGCATTCTGAACAGGTAGGCACATCCTGATTGTGCCCCCAAAAAGCTGAACACCCCCCCGCGCGCATTCTGTTCGTGCACAAAGGAAATATTGCAATGTGCAAAGTCTGTGGCACGCAATCATCATGTGCGCTAGACGTGAACACTGCGCAATCACACTGAATACACCGTGTGTCACAGTGAGACAGCGTGTCTCCGTGACGGCGGCCCGATCAGAGCACCACCCCAGCATAGCAGATGTCTGACACGCTGCTGGGCCTACGTCATTTCGGTGCGTCAGTAACGACTCACCGATTATCACCTTGTTTCTGCTTAAAACTGACTTTAGAATGATTTAAGAGGTTTTACTTTGTCATCTGATGGTTAATAATCCCACTATTCCCTTTGATCGCTTTGGATGTAGAGAGTCCGTCTTAGACGTGCTGCTGTGGTCCCAAATGACTCATGCGCAGTGAAGGCTGGGCGGACCAATTTTTATGGGGGACCGTTCGTTCTGCGTCACAGTCACTGTGGGGTGTATTCTGCTAATTGTTTCTTGGGGGAAGGATTATGCCCGTATTCGACTTGCACTCTGTGTGGTCCAGCTGGATTTGGGTGCTGCTGCACTCTTACCTGCGCGAATGATTCATGCTGGCTTGGTACCATATTCTGGGTATTAGTACATGGCTGTACAACTGTCTGTCCCATACAAATGCAGTTCATATTCTGTTTGTTTTTCCAATTTGTGTGATTCATACAGTATTCCTGCTCTAGTGTGATGGGGTCCTGTAGGTTTTCCATTTAGAAATGTACAAAATTGTTGAATTCAATCCAGAGTTTATACCAGTGAGTTTACATAAATGATTTATTAGAAAGTGCATATACAAGTATAATGGTATAACAGCTTTTTGCACTATAACCTGTGGCATTGATTTGGACTCCTTTTACCATTTCTCAGATGTATACAACTTGAAGAAAAATAATTTCTTCAGGTATTATAGCAGAACTTTATTGATCCCTTGGGAAGACTCCCTCAAGGAAATTGAAGTTCCAGCAGCATTGTATAGCAGCACACAGAGTATCAAAAGTGAAAGTTTTAGGAAAAAAGTTTGCACAAATAAATACCAGACATACTGATCAATACTGGTTTACTGGCTAGTACTGTTCCTCTCCTTTCCGTCCTCTGTCTTCCTGTTACTCCTTGTCCCCCTGAGTGATGAGTTATACAGTCTGATGGCCTGAGGGACAAAGGAGTTTTTCTGTCTGTTGGTCCTGCATCTGTATCGCTAGGCTAGAGAATTCCACAAAGAAATCAAACAAACTAATCATCAAGACCCATATTTAATTAATATAGTCATTGATGCTTATAAATCCAAAGTAAGTAGACACCTTAGCTCACAAATTTATAGATGAATACAAGAGTCCCAAATTATCCACCTCACTATGTCAAGTGACCGTTCAGCCTAAATCTGTGGTTCTGTTGGCGATACCGGCCGATTCTTATTGGATTCGATCCAGTGGTGGGCACAGCTAACCAAAAAGTTAGATTCGATAACTGGTAATCAGCTAACTGAAAAGTTATTTTTTTAAATGCTAAACCAATAACCTGCCTAAAAACTTATCGGAACCTACAGATAACTGATAACTTTCAATTTTGCCTCCATATGCTCTCACCTACTAAGAAGCTGATTTTGAGTTTCAACACCACCAAAGCTTCGAACAGAATCAAAGGCAATCACAAACCCAAACAGCAAATGATCCAGCGCTTCTGTCTTTGTGTACTCTGTCCCCTGCTGTAGGAAAGTATCATTTACCCTGACAGGATACAGTGGTCCCACGATGAGGCAGAGGTCTTGAAATGGAAGGCAGGTTTGAATTATGGTTTTGCTAAAAATAAAATAATTCCGGACAGAATAATTACATTAATGTAAACTCTTAAAATGTACAAAGTGAGACATAACACATCTGTTAACTTTAAAACAATGCACTAATTCTGAAGATTTGAAAATTAACACAGATACCCAAAGGGATTATGGGTAACTAAGCCTCCGCTCATGATGTTGATTCATTCATTCTATGTAAAACCAACACAAGTGAATCAATGTAACATGTGTTGGTGTTTACAAATAAATATGCTTTTGTAAAGTCATTTTTTCATTTGTATAAAAAAAGAAAGAAATTTTCAAGATCCCGCTAGACAGCGCCTAAGCGCACGCGTGATGGCATCACAACTCTATACGGTTAGGGAGACAAGGTTTCTTTCACTAACAAGAACTGTCAAAAAACTTTCCTGTGTGGTTGGAATTGTGTGGCAATAGGAATCATCTTTTGAATGCTTGAATAATTGTCAGTCACACAAAAAATCAACTAATAGTGAAAATATGCTCATTGCGCCCAGAATGTTGGTATTTTGGTCGTTGAACTTTGCGGTCCGGTGTCAATAACGCATCGATCAGTCACTCCATGTGGTGTCATAACATCTGATAGGTTAGCGGCTCCATGTGGCGTCATAACAACAATCAATCAATCAGTCGCTCCGTGAGGCATCATAACATCAAGCCTGGTTCACATGGCAAGATAATTAGGTCGATATCGGACCCAATCTTCCTCTTCCGACAATCTTAAGGACGCCCCGACAATCGTGATGACGCTAAATATAATCTCATCAGATATTCCTGCTGTGTGTGGTTTGTAAGAGCGCTCTGATCTGCTCAGAAGGATGTGAGGAACTAAATGTGACATGCAGCCAATCAGAAAGCGAGGTGTTTGACCTGGGAATGTTTGTGTGAAATCTGTTCATTGGGTTGTTTTTACCATGTGGCTGACACCACACACTGCACAACTAAACCTGTCAGAGCTATGATTTTTTTTTTTTTTTTTAAATCTCCACGTGCGTGGTCTCTCAGGTTTTGGAAACCTACAGATAATTTTAAAATCCTGCTGTCGACAACACTGTGATATAACCGGTTGCCAGTAGATGGCAGTGTTCTATGCATTTTGACGCCGGTTATATCACACGGCCTGAATCACAATTTAACTGACTTTTTGGCTTTTGGAGAAGAAACCTCGGCTTCTTCTGCCATTTTTACATAAAACAAACAACGTCTATAAACCCAGAGAATATATTCACAAGAGTTTAGGCACAATATCCAGAGTTTAATGCTGTTGTCCGTGTGGAGCCTGATCAAAGCATCTCAAACGCATTTTGCCTGTCGTGACTGTACCCATAATGCACCTGGGCACAGCATGCCCACACTAAAACCCTCAAAATTAGTGCAGTACTTTAAAACTAAAACATGTATCTGATATTTTCACTTTATAAAACTTCAGACATCACGTTAATTTAAATAGCTTGTCCGAAAATAGTTTGGTTAAAATTTTAACCATAAGTTAAAACTGTATGCCTCTGGATGACTTGGGTGATATTGCCAACATATCAGTATGGGGTCAAACAAAATTAATTTTCTTTTTTCTTTTTGTGACCAGTTCTCCTTTGCCTGCAGAGGATAGAGCGGTTTCTTCTGGAACCAGCTCTTCTCTGTTTGTAGGGGAAAGAACTGCGCATCTACTACGAAAAGCTACATCTGCAAAAATGTTAGCAGTCTAAAAATTATCCGACCAAAACTTATCGGAATATAATTGGTCCGATGATGGTTTTCAAAGTTATCTGATAAGATAATCCAATAATGAAAACATTATCTTCGATAGTGGTTAGCGGAACTGTGCCCACCACAAATTCACTTTTCATCTAGTTCCGATGTCCCGTCGCGATGAGGTGAACGTCGAAATGAGGTGCATCGCGCCTGAGATAAATGTGCGCAGCAATTAAACAGCAAGACACAACACACTGACATTTTCTACCCAAGTAAGTATTTTCCCACTCTAGAACCAAAAACACCGAACGGCTAACTGACCTTTGCTACGTTTTAGAGATCGTTACTTTAAAACTTGCAGGAATGAGTGAGTCAGAAACAGCGCAGACACCGGGATGTTTTGATTCCTCTGCTGGTCACAAGCACGGCTGGATCCGGTCGAGCTTGTGGTCGTTTGTAGACAAAACATTAGTCTTATCCATTGGTACCAAGTATTAGCTTATTCGTGCTGATTACGAGAAACGGCGGCACAAAAACTACAGCAGTGATCCGGAACTGGGCAAGTGACTGTACGTTTCTTAATGCTTAAATAAATAAATCACTCAACAGGCAAATGCAAGTTTGTTAGTGAAAAATGTACCCCCCCCCCCCCCAAAAAAAAACCGACCACGGCAGTTTACCGCCGCGCATAAAAAAGTGACACGAGAATCCTCAGAATGACAATCATCCTATATAATTAAAGCCATTTTTGCCACGAATCCACGTCAATCGCACACAAGTTTCTTCAAGCTAGTTCTTGCCATAATGACACGAGAGTTTTATTGATAAAGCTCACCGGTAAGAAATCCAGAAGTCCGAACCAAGACTCATCAGCCTCACGAGCAGGAGGCGCTTCGCCTCTACTGGGAAAGTATCTGTCTCTGAAACGCCTGAGGCTGCGAATCACCACAGATTCATTCAGATGCTGCTCAGGTCCTTCCATGGCTTCGACAGTTCCAACTAAAACCAAAACACCGACCACCTGACAACTCACACTTCCTTGTTGCTGGCGTTCCCGGGGCATGATGGGTATTTAGTTCTAATGGTGCGTTCCTGACACTTAACGAAGTGTCGGAAATTCCACTTAACGTTGAATGTAAACGAAAAATAGCTGAAAATTGATAATTTGTAGTCAACGTTCGTTCATTAAAATACATTCTTTGTTTACAGCTACAGTGAGTAACTACACTCAACAAAAATAAACGCAACACTTTTGGTTTTGCTCCCATTTTGTATGAGATGAACTCAAAGATCTAAAACTTTTTCCACATACACAATATCACCATTTCCCTCAAATATTGTTCACAAACCAGTCTAAATCTGTGATAGTGAGCACTTCTCCTTTGCTGAGATAATCCATCCCACCTCACAGGTGTGCCATATCAAGATGCTGGTACACCATGATTAGTGCACAGGTGTGCCTTAGACTGCCCACAATAAAAGGCCACTCTGAAAGGTGCAGTTTTGTTTTATTGGGGGGGGATACCAGTCAGTATCTGGTGTGACCACCATTTGACTCATGCAGTGCAACACTCCTTCGCATAGAGTTGATCAGGTTGTCAATTGTGGCCTGTGGAATGTTGGTCCACTCCTCTTCAATGGCTGTGCGAAGTTGCTGGATATTGGCAGGAACTGGTACACGCTGTCGTATACGCCGGTCCAGAGCATCCCAAACATGCTCAATGGGTGACATGTCCTGAGTATGCCGGCCATGCAAGAACTGGGACATTTTCAGCTTCCAAGAATTATGTACAGATCCTTGCAACATGAGGCCGTGCATTATCCTGCTGCAACATGAGGTGATGTTCTTGGATGGCACAACAATGGGCCTCAGGATCTCGTCACGGTATGCCATCAATAAAATGCACCTGTGTTCTTCATCCATAACAGACACCTGCCCATACCATAACCCCACCGCCACCATGGGCCACTCGATCCACAACATTGACATCAGAAAACCGCTCACCACACAACGCCACACACGCTGTCTGCCATCTGCCCTGGACAGTGTGAACCGGGATTCATCCGTGAAGAGAATACCTCTCCAATGCCAAACGCCAGCGAATGTGAGCATTTGCCCACTCAAGTCGGTTATGCCGAACTGGAGTCAGGTCGAGGCCCCGATGAGGACGACGAGCATGCAGATGAGCTTCCCTGAGACGGTTTCTGACAGTTTGGGCAGAAATTCTTTGGTTATGCAAACCGATTGTTTCAGCAGCTGTCCGAGTGGCTGGTCTCAGACGATCTTGGAGGTGAACATACTGGATGTGGAGGTCCTGGGCTGGTGTGGTTACACGTGGTCTGCGGTTGTGAGGCTGGTTGGATGTACTGCCAAATTCTCTGAAACGCCTTTGGAGACGGCTTATGGTAGAGAAATGAACATTCAATACACGAGCAACAGCTCTGGTTGACATTCCTGCTGTCAGCATGCCAATTGCACGCTCCCTCAAATCTTGCGACATCTGTGGCATTGTGCTGTGTGATAAAACTGCACCTTTCAGAGTGGCCTTTTATTGTGGGCAGTCTAAGGCACACCTGTGCACTAATCATGGTGTCTAATCAGCATCTTGATATGGCACACCTGTGAGGTGGGATGGATTATCTCAGCAAAGGAGAAGTGCTCACTATCACCGATTTATACTGGTTTGTGAACAATATTTGAGGGAAATGGTGATATTGTGTATGTGGAAAAAGTTTTAGATCTTTGAGTTCATCTCATACAAAATGGGAGCAAAACCAAAAGTGTTGCGTTTATATTTTTGTTGAGTATATATACTAAGTGTATCTACCGTTAATAAACGTTACGTTTTACCTGTAAACATGTAATCAGCAACGTTGGTGACAAATTTTAACATCAGTCGACACACAAGCATTGTTAGTCATTTTACATTTTTTATTCAAATCGCAACGTCAACAGATAAATCTGGAACAAGTTAACCAACCAGTCAGATCTCCAATTTAAAGTGACATTCAAATGTTTCATTTTGCAAGACAATTTTGGGTGGAATGTCACAAAAAAGTGCCTGTTTATGAATTAAACAAATGTCTCATAAAATGTGGATTTATTGTCAACGAGGACAGTAAAGAATAAAATAAGGTTTTCATCCAAACACAGATGCTATTAATAGTTACTATTAAAGTTATTCAAGTGGCAGGAAAATGAATTGCAATTGATGGGAACATAAGCGGAGCATTAAAACGCTCAAGACAAACAAATCTCAAATGTGTCAGTTTGTCATGAATACGTCAGTCAGGTTTTCAACACTGCGCCTTTGTGTGTACATAACACACATACATATAATGTATACATATGCATTTATATTAGAAGCAAAATTAAACAATAAATAAAATGTTACTGTGCAATGTCTTTTCAAATGGATTATCACTAACAATTTTTTTAGAAAAAAGGAAATGTCAACTATGTTCATAACTTTTTTTATATTAATGTTATTGTAACATTCTGTGCCCGAGCCAACAGTCTAGATTAGAAGCAAGATAACTGCATTTTCAGCAGGACAGGGCAAAATGACTTCTTTCTGAACACCGCCCCCTGGCGGCCATACCCGTTCGAAACCACCTATAGTAAAACTTCACTCATTCAGCTGCTGACACTGGAGTCATTTGGCATGAAATGAGGTCACCTGTACACGCAGAGAAAACGTGTCTGACCTATTGTAGTTCCTCTGGCTTCTCACAACATTACACCCCACCTGTTTCATTTCACTTTCTTCCTTTCTTTTTTCCCCCTCTTTTGACAGGGGTGGGGAGAATTACATTTGAAAATTGATCTTAGATCTGAGCCTTAGGACAACTTCAGTGTCGAAGTATCTTGGTTCACTGTAACACACTAAGGATTTCCTTGGCATTCTCAGTGTTCCAGCCCTGGCCCTGCAGAGGGCCCTCGCAGACCAACACATACTTATTGAGGATTTGTGTGCCAATGTCCCGGAACTGGAGACGATCTTCTTTGTGATCCATAGTATCGGCACTGCAGTCCTCATATTTCACTGCCCAGAAACACATTTCCCCGATATACATCATTGTCAACAGATGTGTGTCTGAGAAGATGCCTGTATAAAAACAAGTATTTAGCAATAAATTATTTCAATTTAAGACAGACTCCTTCATTTTATAGGGGGGAAAATGTATACAAACTTTGTCTAGTAGTACACACACACACACACACACACACACACACACAGTTGTCAAGACCAAACCCAAGAGTATAAAAATCTGTGGCCCAATAACAAAGTGACACAGGTTTGAAATTAATCAATGACAAACTTACCTTCAGACAGGAAAGTGGCAGTAGCAGGGTCATGGAGTACCACTCCATCGTTGAGTTTCACAGAGTTTCTCACCTGCAGCATCCGCATCAGGTAGCGCACACCTCCCTGAATACACAGAAAAATGACAAAGCAGGACACACACACACACACACACACACACACACACACACACACACACACACACACACACGAAAGAAAAAGCAAAGAGCCACAGGAACATCACACCTCATGTCAGCACAGGTCAACAAGAAATCTTTGGATATGAAATTTAATTTTACACAAGTAGCTGGAGTTGAGCAGATTATTCAAGCCCATGTTTATTTTGTGAAGAATGAGCTTGATAAACTTGGATCAATGTTGAAAGTGCTACCTTAAGAAATGTTTCCTTGTTTTTCTTGATCCACTGTTTACGCTGATGAAGAGTGTGGCAATACATGTAGAGCAAAGCTCCTCGTCTCCAGTAGAGACATTCCAATAGTTCCAGGCCCAAAACAGACTGCACCTACCACAGACCAAATAACAGCAACATACTATAAAACAATGACATGAAATAAACATGCAGGATTTCGGCTACTACTGTTCAAATAAGAATTCAGGAAGAATGGACTTTTTACTCAATACTTTAAAACTGACTAGCCAAAGACGATCTAAGAAGCTCAAACACTTTTTTTTTGCAGTAGTGTGCGTCTTTTCACCATGGCATTATCATTTTGATACTGGACTTAATGCTACATTTATATAATACATCATTTGATGTACTCCAATATCCAGGCCTACACTTAACTGGTACTCAGGTGCTTGTGTGTGCTAAAAATAAATTTTATGCAGCAGAAAACATGGTTGGAAGTGCTTCTCAAGAAGAAACTGATGAGGACAGATTGTAGGAAAAGCACTTCCATTTCATTTTTCTGCAGACATTTATTAGCACACAGAAGCACCAGTTAGATGCATGCACAAGCAGCAGTGTAGGTGCAAGCCTGGTAATAACCCTTTAGAATCCATGTCAGTATGAATTTAGTCACCAGAACTTAAGGCAAAGGATAGTGTCAAAGAGGCCTTGTAGCTACTTCTGAACCCAAAATGAATGATTAAGGTTGTGTAGAAATGACAGCAAATTGCAAATCACTTATAAAAAATACAGATTCAGAACATGAAACATAAGTTGTATGAACTGCAAACAATAACAGTAGAATTCTTGTAACACTTTGGTTCTGAACAGCATGTAGCTGGTATGTAGCACGTCAATGTCAAAATATCAATGTAATAAACTAGCAAGTACCTGTGTTGTTCAGGGAGACTTTCAAGTCCAGACTTAAGACGCACCTTATTTTCCCTTTTGTATGGCTAGCATACCGACATACTATGTTACTATGCTTTTTACCCCTTTAAAGTCATTTTATTAGTCAACAGGGCAGGTTGCAGCCTCAACTTCACCTAAAGTTTGGGTCTTTTCATGAAGCTTAGGGTTAGTGGCGGGAACTCTTTGATTTTAGAGTTGGACCTTTAACAAATAACAGTATTTAGGTTGGAGATGAAATAAAGAGGAGAGATGGTTCAGACCACACAAGATAAAATCTTTAAAGGTGCGTTTACACATAGGCAAGACGCATTACGAATGTCATATTTGCGTCGTTCTTGGCACATTCCTGACATTCTTAACGTGACTTAACGCATTTGAATAGGTTTCTTAATAGCACGTGTTGGTGCGTGATATTTGGAATTTTCGTGGAGCATGTTTTTGGCTCTCAAAAAATCTTCCACGAATGTCATGCACCACCCTCATTTCGCGGAGGTCGGAACTGAGCATGTTGAGCGGTCTTGATTAGTGGTGATCCTTAATAAAGCGTGACAGTGTTTTCTGACGTACGCACAATTAAACCCTGCTGCACCACATTCAGTTTCATTGCTGCAGTATGCTAAAGGAGGACAGTGATGCCAAGTTGGCTAAAAGTCTTATTCCAGTGCTCCTCAGCATTCTCCTGCAGGTGTTCCACCTGTTGCATGTGCCAGATGTTTGGGAAAACTAGTGCAACGAGAGCCACGTGAAGCCACACATCTGGCTCTCTCCATCTCCCCTCCTCCTGCACCACTCCATGGCACAGAACCCAACTAAGCATGCAGTCACAAAGTTCTTCTGCTGTGGCTGTTGAGGAAAAACTGGAGTGATCTGAATTGTTCAGCAGCTGACGGTTGGATGAATATGGGTGTGTGTGTGGAGACAATTCGCCTCATTCACAACGTGACAGAACTTAACGATGCCCTGTTACGCACGATAGCATGCAACAACGCGGAACATTATTCTTGACCGTGCGTAATGGTTCCTGATAATTCTCCAACACGTGCCATTAATCAAAACGTGTGGTAACAGGTTGCAGCAGTTCCTGAGGAGACCTGAGGCCTCTGCCCCAAATCATCACATTCGTGATCAGCGGCCAAGAATGTATACTACGTGGCATTCGTGACATGCCGCTATTATGTGTAAACGCAGCATAAGTGAATTCTTCTCTGCGACATGCTGGACAACAGTGCTTCAAATGCCACAGTAAGTTGATGACCTATCAGTCTTTATTTTTTTATAAATCATTGTTTAGTCTCAAATCTTAAACAGCTATATTACAGACATCTTTTGGCCGTGCCTATTCACAACACTGACTTTCCTTGTGACCACTAGGACTATTGAGCTGTTGCTTTCCTTTCCATGTCTGATTATTTGTCAAGGTTTACCGTTTTCTGCCATTCAAGTTTCACTTTAGCACAGCTGCACATAATAAGCTGCTGCTACACTGCATTCTTTGTAATCACGTAACTGGCAGACAACTCTGAACGGACTGCCAATTACTGCAGCTCAGAGATACTACTGGCTTCATGCATTGTCAATAACTTACGATCCAAGTTCGTCTATATACTAAGAGACAAGTGTGTGTACTTTGACATATGAGGAATGATATAGGCTAATGAGCACTTTAGTAGTAGTAAAGGGGAAGCTATGTTTGTGCTGCACCATCATTGGCAAGTGTGCTAAAAGGTTGGTGTCATACTTTTCTGTTCTCTTTTGCTGCACATAGCAGTAGCAGCAGTAGTAATAATAGCAATAATAGTAGCTGTCTCTTCTTGAGGCAAGTTTAGTCACACCTAAATCAAACCAGCCCTGGGGAGGATAACCAACTAGTTATTATATACTGTTGTTGTGATGCATTTCTAATTAAAAATTCACACTTGACAGTGGTTGCAATGAGATACCGACACAGATACACACCTCTTGTTACTGGGTGCTAGTTTCCCTGCCAAATTTCTGGCTCTGTCACAGGTCTTGCAGTAATTGTTGGATTTTAAATGGAGAACAGTCCTCGGGGAACTCTTGGTCCACAAGCTTATTCTCTTCATAAAATGTAATGTCAAGAATGACCTTTAAAAAAAGAAACAATAACAACATACACACAATGCTGAATGTCAGAGTCAAGAAACAAGTACATTGTCTTGTAAATGTTGCTTTAGTAACAAACTAGCCTCTCAAATCTGAGGAATCGCCCGACAGAGCGGAGATCATGTGATCACCCCATCAGCCTCTTTATTGTGGACAAGATATCACAAACAGAAATGTACAGCTATATGTATGATGAAATGGTCCTGGGGACAGGAAAGAGTTGATTAGAATTTAACAGTGATCCAAAACTGCTGCAGATGTTTTCGGTTCACCTCTTCCTTTAATGTTGTTGTGAGATCAATTGTACTTTATCCCTTTCAGACAACCCAGAGAATTCATACTGAGGATTGTGGGCAATGAATCAAAAACTGTCAGATTACGTTTTAGGAGAGATGGACCATCTCTAGGAGTAGGTGAGGAATATTTGGTGGTGATTCAAGTCTGCCTCAAAGTGTTTCCTTTAACTGATATTTATCTCAAATGGCCACACTTAGATGACATCACGGTAGACAACTGATATCAACCAAAACAAAACAAAAGCTTATTTTCAAACTCTGATTTTGATGCTAAAAAAATTCAACTTCAAACTCTGATGGTACAGATTTACTTCCGTAAATGTGCACAGTGGCTGTGCTGCCTTAATGCACCTTGCACTTCTATCAGAATAATTAAGAGAGGAATGTGTGTTGTGATAATTGTTAAATGTTTGTTACACCGTTGATTTACAGACGCTCTTAAAACTGCAGAAAACATAGCACATGGCATCTGTTCTCATCTTGTGGATTTCCCTTTTAACTCCATTTTGTGAACAGTGCGCGCACATGCCCTTCACTACAATCCACTACCAAGCGTATATTAAATGAAAATAGAGGTGGAGACTATTTTCGATCAGCCCTGATACTCAGAAAATAAGCTATTGGATTCTTTCTTAGCCCTTTATGAAAGAAAAGAATGAGCCTGCTTTCAGAGGGCGTCGACTGAACCTTCAACGTGCTAACAGAGTGAGGACAAAAGCTGAGGTTTTCTTTAGAGAAGCAAATAAACACTCCCACAAATAACTTTTGTTTCTTTGTTAGATTTTGAAGTTAAAAACTGAACAGATGGAACCAGAACTAGTCACCAAATACTTATTGTCCTGCAGTGTCATATTTAGTCCAAAAACAGGTGGTTTTTCCTCTGTTATTTAGCCATGCAGAGTGGAACCTCCAGCTTCTTGAGCGGGCGCTCTTCCTCAGTTTTTACAGAGAGAGAGGTTCTGAGGAAGTCGTATGGCAAATGTACTTACATAAAAGTACATTACCATTTGAAAAATGACTTGAGTAAAAGTAAAAACAGAAGGAATGTGAAAAGTGCTCCAGCAGTCACGTTCCAACCACCACAATTAACATTTCTAAAAATCAATTACTGACATTTGTGAATCGATTCAGAATTTTCCACATCATCATGCATTTAAGAATCTAGCTCATTACCCGTAAACATTGTCATAATGAAGTACCTGTGTGTAATCCTGCAGCAGCTTGGAAAGGTTGCTACTCTCCCCTCCTTGTCTGTAAAAGCTTTTCAACTTGTCTAGTATGGAAGACGCATTCTCTAAATAGTCATCATCTGGGGAAGAACACATTAATATAACAAATGCAGATTTACATTCAAGAAAATCATCTCAAATGTTGGACATTACTGTGTGTTGCTTTATGGCTCAGTCATAGCAACATCCAGAAACACATTAGGGTTGGGAACTGATAACATTTTACTGAAACTGATGCCATTATCAATTCTGCCTATCGTGTCAATTCTTTTTCAACCCACTTAATCAATTCCAGATCAATTTTCTGCACGGAAAAATAAAGGGCTACAGAGGTTTTCAATGTCAGTGCTGCTGTTTTCCTTTTCCCAGTCAGGCTGGTATGGGCTGTTTCACAGTCAAGGTACACAAGTATGTGTCACTGGCACAAAAAAACAAAAACAAAGTGGTTACTTTGGTCAAGTTATCCATCCATATCTAGCTGCTGACTGGGGTACTTAAATACACAAAGTTTCAGACCTGTCAGATGTTTGCATATATGAGGTCACAGATATGATCTGCTATATACTTTCCGGAGAGGACTTTTTCTTTTACTAAAATAACGGTTGTATAATTATACAGACTAAGATTAGTACAGTCTACCCAATATACTATCTACTAAAAACAGTTGATGGTAAGTATGCACTCAGAGTATACAACTGCTATTGTGTTTCTGCATTTTCAAATAGTGATGGACTATAAACATTACTGGAGAGGATGGTTTTTGACAGAGAGAGAGTTACACCCCAATATTAAAGACATTTCAGTGAATTAGATACACATCCTTTTGTGGCATCACAGACAGTGATTACTTATCTGAAACAAAAATATATATATATTATTCACATAACACTGATGCTTAAGTTTGAAATGCACTATTTCCAGAGAGGACATTTTGACAAACATTTTATTTTGAATGCCTGTTTCAAGTCATTTTCCCACTGGGCAACAATCCTGGGAGTTAGACTGTCATACAGAAGGCTTTGATAGGGAAATTAGCCCATTTAGTGTTTACCTATTAAAAAATAATAGTTCTGGCAGCCCATAAAAATTAGAGATCATGGAAATTACGCAGATATTTTGGTAAAAACTGGTAGAATTAGAGTTCTGCTGGTAAACAAATGGAGGTATCAAACCAAATGACAATCCCTGCTGATAGACTAGTAGTAGTTATCCATGTATGGCAAACTAAACTTTGTTGGTCATTTCCACCTTGTCATTAAACCAAAAGCTATCTTCAAAATCTACTTATGTACCCCGACTGTAAAACAGCTTGCATCCACTTACAGCTGGATGGATTAAAGCACACACCAAGAATTAAGCCTAGATTTACAGTACATATTGGTGTTCCCAACTCCTATACTATAGGGCGGCCTGCTCTACACTGTTGACAAGAGCACTTTTTAAAAAATCTCTGCAAAATTCTTTTCCATGGTGACTCCTCCACAGGTAGAATCTAAAATTTAAGACAAAGGTTGTTGTCATATAGTCTTTAGCAACTTTGCTTGTCTACAGAAACAAGATAAAACTAATTTTTCCAAGCAAAAACACACTGCATTGGTATTGAAAATTAGCCTATGCTGGGAATTGTTTAGCATCAAAATCCTGGAACAGTACATCACGAACTGGACTTCAGTCATCCCTACATCATAGGAATTTAAAACAGGCAAATTCAGGCCAACATTTTTGATTAATGGGAAAGGAGTCTATAAGCAAAGAATTGTCGGGCTTTGGGAATGTTTTACCTTAAAACTCCAACCATATGAATCTACAAAAGGCAAATTAAAAACTATATGGTAGAACGTGGCTCCTTTAATATAAAATCTAACGTCAGTAAATTCATGCTGATACTTGGAGCTTACAAAAATGGTCTGTGAGAAAGCTATTCAAGATTTAAGTGCACATGATTACAACGCCACTAGCTAAAGCAACTTTATAACGTACGCTGGTGTCAATGTTTTTTCAGACAGCAGCTGTTAAAAGTAAACCTAACGTTAGCTGCTAGCTAGTTGGCTAGTAAACTGCCCAGTGCTGCGAACTAAACACCCAAGGTGCAAAAAAATTAACTACAACACAAGTCGTCTTGACAACCTTATACTGATACCTTGTTTTTCAGCGATGAGACCCGAACACTTAATGTCCAACTCAAATATTCTTCTCTCCAACTCAAAGCCCTGTCGCCTGCAGTCGTCAGCCATGACTAAAACCATTACTCACGTGACCTGAAGATTATTAATCAAGGGAAGACGAAGAAGACAAGAACACGAAGAAGAAGAAAAAGACGATAGCAGTAGTAGCAGTGGTGACTTTTGCTCCTATTTTGGATATACAAACATAAAATTGGCAAAGCTGATAACTGTCACTTCAATGACTGAAACGTAAATAAACAGTAGATGGCAGAAAATTACTAACAGACCTGAAGATTTAACAAGAAGGCATTTGAAACGAAAGGCATCAGAGGGTGGCGCTATCTACAACACACCACAATATAAATGCACACGTGTGTCTGTGTTAGTGTTTTCCACTATGACTTCATCATATGACTTCTTTGCGACTTCATTATGAACTCGTTTTATACCGTTGTGCTTTAGCTTAAGCTCATTCATCTTGGTTGTTATACCAAAAAAAGGTGTTTTCAGACCATTGATTTCCTTGATCTTGTCCTTTGACCAAATGACTCAAAAATCGAATCACCCAAAGAAATGTACGAGTATCAAGCATATTCCCATCAAGCCTGAAGGAAATCTGCCCAGCTGCGTTTGAATTATCTTGTCCAGACACACACCATACCTGTGAAACACAAGACCCTCCTGCTTTGCCAATACTCAGGGTAACAAAGCAAACAAATGATTGCAATGTTTCACTGCCACGCAGCTATTTTTTTTTATTTTGCAACACATCAGTGACATCAGAGGTCTGACACAGTCCCATGACAGATGTCTGTGCAGAAAGCATGTTTCATTAACTGAGTTCCTGAGATATGGCCATTCGTCATGTATTTTCAAGTGTTGTCCTCTAATTTGATGTGTGTGTGTGTGTGTGTGTGTGTGTGTGTGTGTGTGTGTGTGTGTGTGTGTGTGTGTGTGTGTGTGTGTGTGTGTGTGTGTGTGTGTGTGTGTGCACTCCCACGTGTGCATGTGTTTATATGTTACTCTGAGTTTTTCCATGGCAGAAGACAGAAATAAACCCCCAGAAACTCAAAAAAAAAGAGGCTTGTCAACAACTGGAAAAAATGTCATTTTATTCAGTAGTTTTATTCAAGAACCACCCATGGAGGATTTTTTTTTTTTTATGTGGATGGATTGCACAGCAGCTGTGGATTTACACAGAAATAGTCATGAGCCAGTCATCAATTTTGACCTAATTGGTACCACTTAAAGGGACAAAACAACACATATAGTCCCGCCTCAGTGTATGATTGGCCTACACAAAAATGTATGATAGCCATGCCAGGGTGGTAGCTGCTGCCATATAGGGGTTAATGAAGATTACACCGGAGGTCAAACTTTAAAAATGCTCCAATCATGTTGAAAACTATATTGCATTATGTCTGATCATAATGATTCCAAAAAGGTATAGCTTGGACTATCTATGATGGAATGTTCTGGAGTTATGAGGTAAAAACAGCAAAAATGGTGACCAAAGGCCAATTTCAGTTTGTACAGGGGTCAAAAGTTAAAGTTGCTCCAATTTCAGTAAAAAAATATGCAAATTATTGGTTGAAGGATTAATAAATGGAATAGTTTTGACTGTGGTGAATGCTTGGTCTCCAAAGAAAAAGGTCAAACAAGGTCAACATCCACTGGTTCCATGACATTGACATATGGTTACCCTGGTAACTAGGGTTGCCAACCGTCCCTTGAAAAACGGAATCGTCCCTTATTTGGAAATAAAAGTGTGCGTTCCGTATTGACCTGAAACGGGACGCAGTTTGTCCCGTATTTCTGTGAGAATCAAAAAGTCTGTAAAATGTTAATGGAATTGACTGGCGCTTATATGGAAACTTATGGTAAATTTGATCCAGCCTCTCTCCTGCTTTCACCAATGAGCTGACAGACACGAGTTGACAATACAGAATCACTTCTTATCTCATTGGTCGAGGGACATCTGCTCGCAAGAAGATACCGACGTCATGAGCCGACGACGGTCGCTGGACGACAATAACAAAGCAGCATGGCTGATATCTCTATGGACACGACACTACGGACAGCAATGTCTGTAACGTCGTTACTACTCCTCCTAAAAAAAAAAACAACAAACAAAAAAGAATGCAAAAATACAGGGGCGAATGAGGAAAAGGAAAATGGCTGGGTGGAAAAGGTGCGCGACAACAGTATTGTTTACTTTTCAGACTTTATTTTTGCACTTTTTATTACACTAAATGTGTAAATATGCACTGTTACAATTGTTTTGCACTGTTACATTGTTTTGGATGATGCAAATTTCTATTGTCTTTTTTTTTGTTAAATTTTTTTTTTAAATTTATACAATTTAAGTTAAGAGCAGGGGTGGTGGCCAAGTGGTTAATGCGCTTGGTTTCAGTTCGGAAGGTTCTGGGTTCAAATCCCACCCCTGCCACATTTCTCCATGTAATGTGGAGTTGCGTCAGGAAGGGCATCCGGCGTAAAACCTGTGCCAAATCAACATGCAGATCCACCTTGGATTTGCTGTGGCGACCCCAAGTGCAAACAAGGGAGCAGCCGAAGGGACTTACTTATACAATTTAAGTTAAGCAATAACACTACAGAGATTTATTTTTAAAGAAGACAGAATGCTCATATTGAAATTGTGATTGAAAATTTATTTTGCACTAAAAATAAATTGCTAAATAATAATTTGTTTTCCACGTGTTCATATCAGAACAAATGCATGTATGCATCTATCTAAATTCAGGATCAAGTCAACAGTAGGTAAGTCCCTTCGGCTGCTCCCTTGTTTGCACTTGGGGTCGCCACAGCAAACCCAAGGTGGATCTGCATGTTGAATTGGCACAAGGTTTACACAAGTTTTACGCCGGATGCCCTTCCTGACGCAACTCCACATTACATGGAGAAATGTGGCAGGGGTGGGATTTGAACCCGGAACCTTCTGAACTGAAACCAAGCGCATTAACCACTTGTCCACCACCTCTGCTCGTCAAGTCAGTCAAATGGTTAAAAATCGTTTCACACAGACGCTGGGAAGGGTGAAGGCAATGGTCAGTCGGCCGGTCGGCCCTGGCGGTGAGGTGTCCCTTATTTATTTTTCAGAGAGTTGGCAACCCTACCTATAACATGATAACTAAGCATGACAGATGGGGCAAACTATTCCTTATTAGAACCTTAATAATCCAAACAATAATTTGCATCATTTTTTACTGAAACTGGAGCAACTTTAACTTTCAACATGATTGGAACATTTTTAAAGTTTGACCTGTGTGTAATTCTTTGTTGATCCCTAACTGTCTACAGCTACCACCCTGGGATGGCTATCATAGATTTTGTGTAGGCCATGAGACACTGAGCGTGGATTCTAAGTGTTGTTTCGTCCCCTTAAGTGGTACAGAAAACCTGCTTGGCCCATGTACTAAAAGGCCAATGAGCCATGGACCTGTTCTTATGGAATGATTTACATCCAGAAGACTTGGCACAGGACCTGGCAAGTGCGTTCATTTTTTTTAAAATTATTTTCTTGTGAAATAAACAGACAGCCCAAACAGGTGTAATGTGAGCATTTGCTCCAGATGTGTGCTATGTGGAACAAAAGGTTGGTTTCATTTTTATTAGTTTGATTCTGCTGTGGAAATCCAAAACTGTTCAAAGGTACTTAGATCCAACAAAATAAACAGTGTGTGCTGAGGAGGCTTAGCAAAAAAAAAAAAAAAGCATGAGGTCCACACACCATACACAAACATACATCTTCAACCGCTTATTCCGGGATTGGGTTGTGGAGGCAACAGCTCCAGCAGGGGACTCCAAACTTCCCTTTCCCGAGCCACATTAACCACCTTTGACTGGGGGATACCAGGTGTTCCCAGGCCAGTGTGGAGATATAATCTCTTCACCTAGTCCTGGGTCTCGCCCGGGTTCTCCTCCCAGCTGGATGTTCTTGGAAAACTTCCCTAGGGATGGGCCCAGGAGCCATCCTTACCAGATGTCCGAACTATCTCAGCTGGCTCCTTTCAACGCGAAGGAGCAGCAGTTCTACTCCGAGCTCCTCACCAATGACTGAGCTTCTCACCTTATCTCTAAGGGAGACACCAGCCACCCTCCTGAGGAAACCCATTTTGGCTGCTTGTACCCGTGATCTAGTTCTTTCGGTCATGACCCAACCCTCATGACCATAGGTGAGAGTAGGAACGAAGACGGACTGGTAGATCAAGAGCTTTGCCTTTTGGCTCAGCTCCGTTTTGGCACAAAAGTGCAGGAGAGCAAATGCAATACGGCCCCTGCTATGCTGATTTTCCAGATTTTAAAAAACTTTCTATTCTTCTATTTTTACCTTTTGTCATATTTTAACCATCGTTTTTTAACATATAAACATCTCTGTGTGTTTTAGAAACGTCTTTAACATAACTAACATATTTTAACATAAATAATATTAATTCAACTTTTATACATATTTAGTCTCTCATTTAGTCTCACCTTGTGTTTAGTATGAGCAATGAGTCTGGGTCTTTGACGCACACAGACTGCTGATGCGGGGATGCACTATGAAGAGGAGCAAACGAAGATCGTCCTCTACTTTCTTTTTTTGGGGGGTTGCCCCAAACTCTGTTTTGCTCCTGGCATGTTAGCTAACAAAATGTTTTCTTTTTCCTTTTTTCTCCTATTTTTTGGTGAACAGTGTTTACAGTTATTTTTTTTCACACCCCCTGAAGTACTCTGGCTCCCTGAAGTAGGGGGGAGCACATGCCCCACAGTTTGAAAACCACTGACTCAAAATCTAATCCTCGGTTCCTTCACTCAAGGCATCCACTTCACCAAATTTTTTTGAATTTCTTTCAAATCTATTTGCAGTGTCCTGCCAACAACCAGGAACACAAACCAAATCAACAGACTTTGATCCTCTACTTGCCATAAAACCAGGCTGGTCTTTGGGCACGTTGCTGCTATTTGTAAGCAAACAGCAGTGTGGCTGATGTGGTTGTGATGATGATGATAGACGATATACATAGCTAAAGAGATGTATCTGTCACATCCACTGTTGTATCCTTGGACTGACAGAACGTCTACTGCTTACATGCACATAATGGACTGTGTATGCCTGATTAAAAACTTCAGGTTGTAAACAGAAATGGGCCACTAATTGTTACTGTTTTATTTGATAGATTCCACCCTAATGACACTACTGGACTGTCATACAAAGTTCTGAAACATGTGACCCCACTTTAACAGCATATATCCCTTCACCAATATTTTTAATTGTTTGTTGGGTGGTTTTGTTTGTTGTTTTTGTCCGTCTGCTGGTTCACACTGCTATCCAGGTGGTGGCGGTAATGCAACAACAGGGTGACAACTGCCAATATAACTACGGGAGAAGAAGAAGTAGTTTACTATCTTTTGAGCAATGAACTCCTTCGACCATTAGGTGGCGGTATTACGCCTTAGTGTTGAACGTCATACACACACTCAGGCTCGTGTGTGTTATTTTTAGCAAAATAAATGGTAAAATTCCGAGTTTGACTAATGGTGTTGTTTTAAAATACAACACACGAGTATTGTCAGGCATCATATGAGTAGCAGTGATAAAATTCATTTTTGCCGAGCCCCTGAGTCCAGCCCTTTGATTTTTTTTTTAATTGTTGACGTATCATTTGACACACGGTGTGTTTTCGGAGCTAAGCGTTAGCGGGTTTTGTTGCCATTAGCTGTGGAGCGGAAACATGAGGAGCCTAAAGTCCGTGTACGGAACCCAACATTTGTTGCTCAAAAGTCTCTTTGCATCTTGCAGAACTGAATTAACGTTTTCTAACAGCCAGTCGAACGTCAAGGTCGGTGACTTTGTCTTAGCGACAGTAAGAATGTTCCTTCTAAGTTGTTATTCTGTTGTCAGAATTATCTTGGTAATTTTACAGTGCTAGCTGCATTAACAACTACAACCAGTTGCAGTCATGTTACTGTTATTGATTTTTATTTACTTATTTTTTTAAATACGCAGCACACTTGCATTATCAGGTTGAAGGGTTTATTTCCTCAAAAAGAATTTGTAAAATGAGATGGGGATTATGTCGTGGCGATTTCTGTCTGTCTGTTCGTTGCCAAAAGGGTATTTCCAAGGTCGGGCATTAGCCCAGCGCCCTCTGGTGGCCGTTTTGTTGTCGGTGAAAACATCGCCGAACTCGGTACCAATCCGGTTGTTAAGTGTGACGTAACGCATCGTGTGATTTTCAACTTCCGGCTCCAAACAAAAAAGGCGCGCTGTCAATAACATTGAGAACTGCACTGAGACGATCTGATCAGACTGCACTTACACCGCTGCACGTAGACAACAGCATTAACATCGCAACATAAAACTCTTTGTATATTGTGCCTCTCCTGGATATATTAACTGGGTTTTAGACGTTGTTACTGCGTTTGTTTTATGTAAAAATGTCAGACGCTCAGGTCGTTTCTCCGTTATTTTCAGTGGGAGTTGCTGCGAACTGCGATCGCTTCCTGTTCATTTTGTTCTGGGAGAAAGTGAAGTTTGCACCTTAACGTAATGTTTATTGTAATAAATATTTTTTTTTATTAACAAACAGACATGTTTATTTTACCTGTGCATAATAAATTATGTAAAGTAAAAGAAAAAAAAACTTTTATTAAGTGTTCTGACCATAGAACCAGACGAATACGGTTAACGGAGGGTTAGGGTTAGGGTTAATTGTAAACTTGGAGGTCTTTGGACCCGGAAACAGATTTATCACGTGATGTGTTACGTCAGCGCTTAACAACCAGATAGGTACGGTCGGACATCCAGGTCCCTGATGCGCGCACACATAGCAACGCACATAGTAACCAGCGAGCTGCTGAAAACAATCGCTGTCACGCTCATTCCCTACTTGACGTGCATCACGCTTGCACCATTCTGCCGTGGCTTTTTCTACTTAATATACACCAGTTTTCACACAAAATGCCACGATCGTGTGTTGCAGTTGGTACAGCCAACTGCAACACACGAACACACGGCTGTACAAACTGTGTTTTTTTTTTTCGAGCTCCCAAGCGCCACATTCTGCTTCTCTCCTCATTACGCTCGTCTTGCAGGAACGCATTCTGTCTTCAGCTGTGAGTTCTCCACTCTCAGGCGTTCCAACTCTTCCATTTTAGAACACCTGTTCCATGTCAACATAATCATGTGATGTTGGACAAGGCGAGTCCTCATCGTCACTCAGGACAGCGGGAGGCAGGAACTCTCTGGGTGAGGTTTCTGCTGTAGCAGGTTCACCAAGAGAGGCAGCTGCAGGAGGTGAGCCGAAATGAAGCTTCGACTTCGCCCTCATTGGCCTGGGGCATGGCTGGTCGAGACGCTTCACATTTCTGCTTTGGCTGCGGCTGGTGCAGCCCTGCCGGACGCCCTTCTCTATGTTAAACCAATCAGTTGTTCCACACTGAAGCTTGACTGCTGATTGTTGATAACGGTAGAGGTTTCTGATTAACAATATCACATGTATTATACTTAAATAGAGCGCTTCGCTCTCAGACTGCAGGTTTACTTGTAGTTCCTAGGGTTTGTAAGAGTAGAATGGGAGGCAGAGCCTTCAGCTTTCAGGCTCCTCTCCTGTGGAACCAGCTCCCAATTCAGATCAGGGAGACAGACACCCTCTCTACTTTAAGATTAGGCTTAAAACTTTCCTTTTTGCTAAAGCTTATAGTTAGGGCTGGATCAGGTGACCCTGAACCATCCCTTAGTTATGCTGCTATAGACGTAGACTGCTGGGGGGTTCCCATGATGCACTGTTTCTTTCTCTTTTGCTCTGTATGCACCACTCTGCATTTAATCATTAGTGATCGATCTCTGCTCCCCTCCACAGCATGTCTTTTTTCCTGGTTCTCTCCCTCAGCCCCAACCAGCCCCAGCAGAAGACTGCCCCTCCCTGAGCCTGGTTCTGCTGGAGGTTTCTTCCTGTTAAAAGGGAGTTTTTCCTTCCCACTGTAGCCAAGTGCTTGCTCACAGGGGGTCGTTTTGACCGTTGGGGTTTTACATAATTATTGTATGGCCTTGCCTTACAATATAAAGCGCCTTGGGGCAACTGTTTGTTGTGATTTGGCGCTATATAAAAAAAATTGATTGATTGATTGATTGACATGTGGTGGGAATCTCATCTCTGTCATTATGGACCAAAGTTGGTTGTATCTGGCATTGTCAAAAGCCTTTGAGTAGTCTACGAAGCAGATATACAAATCCTGCTGCATTTCTTAGCACTTGTGAATTAACATCTGAAGGTTACAGAGATGTGTTCCTCGATGTTTCATATACCCTGCTTGTGATGCAGATATCGATTGTGCTCTCAGAGCACATTTGATTTAGAATACTTTAGGCTCAGGTCCTGAGAGGAAGACTCTTGTCACATCAAATGAGTTAGAGATTTAACACTGGACAGCATCAATTTACATATTTCCCAACAAATATCACTGCACGTCTTTGTATGACAAAATACCAAAGGAAATACGAAAATATTCATTTAACTAAATTGTTTTTAATGGTTTCTTTTGTTAGTACACTTATAATTTCATCATAGTTTGGTGCTAACTATTTTGAAAGCCATGACTGAGACATGTTTCCAGTTTTGGGAGCATTAAATGCAGAGGTGGAAAACCTCAGCTCAGTCTGATATACTACTGCATATGTGTTCTATCCATCCACTAAACCAGCTGATTCTAATTTGTTAAAGTCATCAGGCAGGTAGATGATCTAATCAGTGAAATCACCTGATTTAGATGCACAGGTTAAACAATACATGGTAGAACTTTTACTCACTGAAGCTGGGGCTTGCTATCTCTGATTAAATGCGATTTTAAGGTCTTCTTGAGGCACAAGTATAATTTTGAGCTATAATTTTGTTTGTTTTAGTTTTTTTTTTTTTAGGAAACTGCGGCTGTTCAGATAATAATATGTAGCTCGTGATATAATTTGTCCAGTGATTTGTGGGATATGGCACATACACGAACCTGGTTGACTCACAGTTACAAATTTGAATTCTAAGCCTACTTTGTCAGGTTTGGCTGTCGACCCACCTAAATCTCTTCTTTTGTTGTGGGATTTGTACAGTGGTTTTGTTCATCGTTCATTCTCTCTCCTGAATACTCTGGGTTAACTGTACAAACTCAAATTGTCCACAGGAATCTGGCCTTTTTTTCTTTCTTTATCTGAACAACATTTCACCCTTTCAGTGGTTAAGTACTTTATTGGGTATCATTTACAGTGAGTTACTGGGCCACGTAGTTAGTGCACATGCTTTCAAAATAGAAGGGGTCCAGTTTAAGACCAACTGCGCCCATTCTCCATGTAATGTGGTGCTACATCAGAAGAGGCATGCAGTGTAAAACTTGTGCCAAATCAACATGCAGATCCATACCTGGTCTGCTGTGGTGCCTCCACGTAAAGGGGGAGAAGCTGAACAAACTTGCAATTAATTACAGTGAGTTATCATGTGGTATTTCACATAAGGACATTTGTCTTGGACTCATGTACTGCATACATATGCCTTCGCAGTACAGTGTTACTGGTGATGGAGCTTTATTTGAAAAATGAAGCACACTTTTGTAAATGTGCCCTTTTTTTTCTGATTTTCACAGTGCTGTGGCTGTTATTTTTCTACCACCAGTGAGAGGAGGTCACAGTTCTATTCAGATCCTGCAGACGTGGTAAAAGATATTCCAAATGGAGCTACTATTTTAGTAGGAGGTAAACTGGACTTATTTGTTTTTAGAGCACAGTGACATTGTTATCTGAGCTACCCTCTGCTCTCACAGAAAATCTGCACATTCTGCTGCTGCTTCAACAACCATAGGTCTTTAAAAATTTAGTAACAAACTCAGTGCAGCCATGCTGCTGTGTGCACACCTGATGCCGTCAGATCTCAGTAGGTTCTGATTAGTAGACTAAAGATTAGATTGCTTATGAACACCAGGGCCTGGTTTCATAAAGCAGTCTAATCTTTCAGTCTGCTAAACTTACTTTGTCGACTACAGCACGGCTTGACATAAACCAATTTGCCCCACTGGCCCACAGGGCCAGTAGAATTTAGAAGTTAGTGGCCCACAGTGTAGGAGCACTGGCCCATGGTTTTACGCGTGAGAGTTCATGATATTCCACCCTGAAATTCTGCAAATAAAACTGCCTATATAATATAAACCAATTGAGAAAAAACATAAAATAGTCTATGGACCATGCAGTAAAAAAACAAAAAATAGAATTTATCAGAGGGCATTCTCAAGTGTAAAAAAATAAAGTGACTCCCATAAAATTTAGAGGGCATTTTTTAGCAACCCTCAGAGTTGGCTAACTCACAGTCAGAAATGTAAAATACAGGTGTAGGTCCATATCAAAACTAAAAAGTGTGCCTTGTCTGGATTGGAGTTATAGATCTAAAAATTTTAAAAAAATTATGCTTGGCTCCTTTGCTAATGTTGGGTTTCCACAAAGGCAAACTGGTTAGAGTTTTAAACTAGCTTCAAAACAGCCAGGGTCTACCAGGACCAAGCATATATTTTACTTACTTGTCAGCATACGACGGATAGGCCCTGCAGATTTAGCAGAAAACCTCATTCTTCTCTAGGTCATGACCAAGTCACGGCCATTTCTGTGGCCAGGTTGGGACAAAACCTCTCTTCCTCTTGTTTCTTTCATATAGCCTGTCTCTCTCTCCCTTAACTCATCATCACTAAGCTTCCTCTTCTGGCCAATTTCTTTAGCAAAACTCTTTCGTGCTTGTTGTCCGGGTTTGGGTGGTTGTATTTTAAACATATTTCAGTTCGAATTTCAAAGCGTTCTGTTAGATTTGCATCTTGTTCGTTTTAGTTTCCTGCAGCTCCGCGCGCATTTAAAGATGCTAACGAACATTGCCGAAGATCGGTGACGGAAACGGCCGAACGCACGCTCCACCCATCGACAACATACATTTCAATGTGTGCGAGATTCTGCGGGAGCATGGAGCGTGGTTAGGGATGGGTATTGATAAGATTTTATCGATATCGATACCATTATCGATTCCGCTTATCGATCCGATTCCTTATCGATACTGCTTGTGAACTAAAAGTAGGCTTTACAGGTTTTCTATGTCAACAACATTTTATTGAGTCTTAAAGTAAATAAATATGAAATTGCTCACTGGATCCTTAAACTCTGGACCTAAATAAACTCTACATGGTGTCTCCTCGATCTCTGAACATAAATAGAAATAAACAAAATCTGTAGTTTTTGTCAAAAAACATTTCCTTTCAGACATTATTGGCATGAATGTCTTTCCATATATCTGAGCTGAGCTCTTGCAGCTGGCTGTGCTGCACGTCAGCATCAGTTTAATTCATAAAGAATGTAGGACGTCTCATTTTGGGAGGAAAAAAAAATGTTTTAGTCGATTGTAGTTTATTTTCTGTATTACAGCTTTTGGAAAGAGGTGTCGTTTTATTTAAAGCTGCAGTTCGTTTTGAAGTTATTCATTCCGACCGGACTCTGTCTTGACAAAGAGCCGCGCAGCGTTTGGAGCTGTGCCAACGGAACGGAGGACGATTCTCATTTCTTGACTGCCACAAGACAAGATCCCACTTAGCGACTTTAATCTGCACAAAAGTGAGTCACAGTCACGTTTGACATATTTTAATGACTTTGAGAGTAATTAAGAAGCGGACTTGCCGCTTCTGAAGAGTTACTATTATTGCTGTTGTTGTTGCTATTATTATTATTAATATATAAATACAAGTAAATAAAAAAATTACAGTCCCATTTTTAAATTATAAAATACATCTATCAACTGTTTCAGAAGACCATAACAGGTCAGTTTAACATAAAAGGGTATATATTACTCACAGGCATATGCTTTTTAGGGTTTTAGCGGGGAAAATTAAGATAAACTCCAACGAGCCAGTGGAGCAAAGCATTGCTTCATCGGTTCACACTTCAAAGTGCCGTCGCTCTGCAGAAGTGGTTGATTACAGAACCGCTGCAGGGTCTGCAATCAACGTAGAGAAATGTTCATTTTCCCGACAAACACCCTCAAAAACAATGGCCGCTCTGAAAGACTGGTAAGGGAATTGTTAAGCAAAAAGACTATTGATATCGGTGGATCAAATCATTTCTTAATGATACCCAACCCAAGGTGTGGTGCGAGACCAAAACAATCATAGCGGACTTGGTGAAGTTTGATGACACAGAGATGTGAAGAAATTCGACTTTGCCGCTGCAAAATATGGTAAAATAAATAGAATTTTGCATATTTTTGTAGTGGCACGAGCGGGTCATCATTTGATAAATTGTACTGGCCCGTAGTGGCCTGAAAGTGGGCCAGATCGGCGCCGGGCCAGCGGGCAAATGGCTATGTCGAGCCCTGTACAGTTTGGCGCCCAACATTATCCGTCTAATCACCATTTCACATCAACGATTAAACTTGGAGATTAGTCGTCTTACCTTCGTCTTAGTCTTACCTTCAAGATTAGTCGTCTTACCTTAGACTGCTTTATGAAACCGGGCCCTGGACCTGGTTTCATAAAGCAGTCTAATCTAGTTTAGTCAAATAAACTCACTTAGTCGACTACGGTTAGTCGTCAACATTATCCATCTAATCACCGTTTCACATCGACGGCTCAACTTGTAGATTATGTTGGGAAAGTGTAGTGACACGGACCCACAACAGGGGGCGCAAATGAACGGTCAATAGATGAGCCAAAAGGTAACAATTTAATGTTGTGAATTGTGCACAACGAACATACAGACAATCTCAGAATATCATTACAGTCAATCCACAAAGGTGACGTGTAGGCAGGCTCGAGGATAGAAGACGTCCGTCCTGAGAAGAGCCGGAACCACACAATTTCCGCCAGCCACAGAACCTGGTGAATACTGGAGCCGCCAAGTCCCGAATTCCCAGGTGATCACCGTCCCCGACTGTCGGATCTGGTACTGCTGGCGAAGAACAAAGACAGTCAAGTGTGGGTGTGTGTACACCCAGTAACAACAGCGGTGGGAATGCCACCTCCACCTCTCACTCAATATGTTGCAGCGATCCCTCAGAGGAAAAAGAGTGCCGTCTTGCACAGCCTCCACAAAAAGGACTGGTACTCCTGCAAACACTCACAATAAACAGATTTACAAAAGGCTGAGGATATTACCTCCAATGAAGTATGATATCTCGGCGATGAGGTGGAGATGACGTCTGGGTTTTATGGAGTGAGATGATGAAGAATGAGTGACAGCTGTCAGGAAGTAATGAGTAACAGCTGTCACTCCCGGCTGAGTCCGTGGCGGCAGCGCCCTCTCGTGCCTGAAGCCCGCACTTCAGGCAGGGCGCCCTCTGGTGGTGGGCCAGCAGTACCTCTTCTGGTGGCCCACACAACAGATTAGCCATCTTACGTTAGTCGATGATTTTCACAGGCATAACTGCCTCACAAGTGCTGTTGCCAAGAAATGTCTCCAATGCGTGAGTCTTTTGTTTACTTCTGTGTTGGGAAAGTGTAAGTACACGGGCCCACAACAGGGGGCGCAAATGAACGGACAATGGAATAGGTCAAATAACACACTTTACTGTTGTGAATATGCACAACAAGTACAACAGATTACAATAATGGACAAAGTCAAATTCACACAGGTGTCGTGTGGGCAGGCTCGAAGATAGGAGACGCCTCTCCAAAGTAGAACCGGAACACACAGTTTCCTCCGCCACCAGACCCCGGGAATACTGGAGCCGCCAAGTCCCGAATTCCCAGGTGGCCACTGCCTCCGCGTGTCGGACCTGGTACTGCTGGCGAGGAATAAAGAACAATTAAAGGAGGGCGCGTTCGCATCCAGGAATCCGAACGGCAGGTAAGCTACCTCCACCTCTCGTTGGAAAGTTCTCTCTGAGTAATGCACAAAGTCACAAAGATCACTGTCAAACAGTTAGCTGAGTACGTTACCTTCTCGGTAGAAACGGTATCTCGGCAAAGAGGTGGAGACGTCGTCCTGCTGATATACTCCTGCCGATCAGATGATTGGTAACAGCTGTTGCAGGTGATGCGTGACAGCTGTCACCCTGGCTGCTCCTGTGAGGCGGCTGCGCCCTCTGGTGCCTGGAGCCCGCACTCCAGACAGGGCGCCCTCTGGTGGTGGGCCAGCAGTACCTCCTCTTCTGGCGGCCCACACAACAGGACCCCCCCTCAACGGGCGCCTCCTGGCGCCCGACCAGGTTTGTCCGGGTGGCGGCGGTAGAAATCGGCCAGGAGGGCCGGGTCCAGGATGAAGCTCCTCTTCACCCAGGAGCGTTCTTCAGGTCCGTACCCCTCCCGGTCCACCAAATACTGGAAGCCCCGGCCCATTCTACGGACATCCAAGAGCCGGCGCACAGTCCAAGCCGGCTCGCCATCGATGATCCGGGCAGGAGGTGGTGCCGGACCGGGAGTACAGAGGGGTGAGGTGTGATGGGGCTTAATCCGGGACACATGGAAAACGGGATGGATCCGCAGTGAGGCCGGAAGCTGAAGCCTCACTGCGGCTGGACTGAGTACCTTGATGATCTTGAACGGACCGATGTACCGGTCCTGCAGTTTGGGGGAGTCCACTTGAAGGGGTATGTCCTTTGTAGACAACCACACTGCCTGCCCTGGCCGATACGTAGGGGCCGGGGTCCGCCGACGGTCTGCATGGGCCTTCGTCCTCATCCGGGCCTTCAGCAAGGCAGAACGGGCGGCACGCCACACCCGACGGCACTTCCGTAGGTGGGCCTGGACCGAGGGCACACCGACCTCTCCCTCAACCACCGGAAACAAAGGAGGTTGGTACCCCAGACACACCTTGAAAGGGGAGAGGCCGGTGGCTGCCGACACCTGGCTGTTATGGGCGTACTCGATCCAGGCCAGATGGGTACTCCAGGCCGCCGGGTGCGCGGCTGTCACGCAACGCAGGGCCTGCTCCACCTCCTGATTGGCCCGTTCTGCTTGCCCGTTGGTCTGGGGATGATACCCGGATGAGAGACTCACCGTGGCCCCCAGTTCCCGGCAGAAGCTCCTGCAGACTTGCGAGGAGAACTGGGGACCACGATCCGAAACGATGTCCGATGGTATCCCATGCAGCCGGACGACGTGGTGGACCAGGAGGTCCGCTGTCTCCTGGGCCGTAGGGAGCTTCGGGAGGGCCACGAAGTGGGCCGCCTTGGAGAATCGGTCCACTATCGTGAGGATGGTGGTGTTGCCCTGGGACGGCGGGAGGCCCGTGACAAAATCCAGGCCGATGTGGGACCAGGGGCGATGGGGCACGGGCAGCGGCTGGAGCAGTCCCGAAGCCCTGCAATGGTCAGCCTTGCCCCTGGCGCAGGTGGTGCAGGCCTGGATATAATCCCGGACGTCGGCCTCTAGGGACGCCCACCAGAAGCGCTGCCGGACAACTGCCACGGTTCTTCGCACCCCTGGATGACAGGAGAGCTTAGAGCCGTGACAGAAGTCCAGGACTGCAGCCCTAGCTTCTGGTGGGACGTAGAGTTTGTTCTTCGGCCCAGTCCCGGGGTCCGGGCTTCGTGCCAGGGCCTCCCGGACGGTTCTCTCTACGTCCCAGGTGAGGGTGGCCACGATAGTGGACTCCGGGATGATGGGTTCCGGTGGATCCGACAACTCCGTTTTGACTTCATCTTCATGTACCCGGGACAAGGCATCCGATTTCTGGTTCTTGGTCCCGGGACGGTAGGTGATCCGGAAGTCAAAACGGCCGAAGAACAGTGACCAGCGGGCTTGCCTGGGGTTCAGCCGCTTGGCGGTCCTGATATACTCCAGGTTCTGGTGGTCAGTGAAAACCGTGAATGGCACGGACGTTCCCTCCAACAGATGTCTCCACTCTTCAAGAGCCTCTTTCACCGCAAGGAGTTCTCGATTGCCGACGTCATAGTCCGTTCAGCTGGGGTCAACCTGCGGGAAAAATAGGCACACGGGTGAAGGACCTTATCGGTCCTCCCGCTCTGGGAAAGCACAGCTCCTATCCCTGAGTCCGAGGCGTCCACTTCAACCACTAACTGGCGACTAGGATCGGGCTGCACCAGAACGGGTGCAGACGAGAAGCGCCGTTTCAACTCCTTGAACGCGGCATCGCAACGATCCGACCAGGTGAAGGGGACTTTTGGTGAGGTCAGGGCTGTCAGGGGGCTAACTACCTGACTGTAGCCCTTAATGAACCTCCTGTAAAAATTTGCAAAGCCGAGGAACTGTTGCAGTTTCCTACGGCTAGTGGGTTGGGGCCAGTCTCTCACCGCCGCAACCTTGGCCGGATCAGGAGCGACGGAGTTGGGGGAGATGATGAACCCCAGGAAGGACAAAGAAGTGCGGTGAAACTTGCACTTCTCGCCCTTCACAAACAGCCGGTTCTCCAACAACCGCTGCAGGACCTGACGTACATGCCGGACATGAGTCTCAGGATCCGGAGAAAAGATGAGGATATCGTCTAGATATACGAAGACGAATCGGTGCAGGAAATCCCGCAAGACATCATTAACCAATGCTTGGAACGTCGCGGGGGCGTTTGTGAGGCCGAACGGCATGACCAGGTACTCAAAGTGACCTAACGGGGTGTTAAATGCCGTCTTCCATTCGTCTCCCTTCCGGATCCGAACCAGGTGATACGCATTTCTAAGATCCAGCTTAGTAAAGATTTTGGCTCCATGCAGGGGGGTGAACACGGAATCTAATAATGGCAACGGGTATCGGTTGCGAACCGTAATCTCATTCAGCCCCCTGTAATCAATACATGGACGAAGTCCGCCATCTTTCTTGCCCACAAAAAAGAAACCTGCCCCCATCGGGGAGGTGGAGTTCCGGATCAGCCCGGCAGCTAATGAGTCCCGGATGTAGGTCTCCATTGATTCGCGCTCAGGTCGTGAGAGGTTGTACAGCCTGCTGGACGGGAACTCAGCGCCTGGAACCAAATCAATGGCACAATCGTACGGACGGTGCGGGGGAAGGGTGAGTGCCAGATCCTTGCTGAAGACGTCAGAAAGATTGTGGTACTCAACCGGCACTGCCGTCAAATTGGGAGGGACTTTGACCTCCTCCTTAGCCTGGGAACCGGGAGGAACCGAGGATCCTAAACACACCCGATGGCAGGTTTCGCTCCACTGAACCACCACCCCAGACGGCCAATCGATCCGGGGATTGTGCTTTAACATCCACGGGATGCCCAAAATCACGCGGGAGGTAGAAGGAGTTACAAAAAACTCAATCTCCTCCCGCTGGTTTCCAGACACCACCAGAGTTACTGGTGGTGTCTTGTGTGTGAGTAAAGGGAGGAGGGTGCCATCTAGTGCCCGCACCTGCAATGGCGTAGGAAGCGCCACCAGAGGGAGCCCTACCTCCTTTGCCCATCTGCTGTCTAGCAGATTCCCTTCTGACCCCGTGTCCACCAGTGCTCGGGCTTGAAGGGTTAAATCCCCGCTCAGGATTGTGACTGGGAGTCGTGTGGCAATTTGTGTGTGTCTCACTTGAATGTCTTGACCCCCCCTTAGCCCAGTCTCTAAGGGCGAGTGTTGACGTTTTGGCCGTTTGGGGCAGTCTCTCTGTGTGTGCTCTGTTGAGCTGCAGAGAAAACACTCTCCACGGATCAGCCTCCCCATTTTGGCCCTGTGCGTTTCCCTAACAACGTCAACAGGGGGAGCTGTTGCCCCACAAAGCGCTGCGGCTGTGGAGCGTGGGGAGGGCGGCCCCTTTTCGAACCCGGAAGGGAGAGGGGCGGCGCGTATCCGGTCACGTCCTTCGCCTCGCTCCCGACGGCGTTCCTCTAACCGATTGTCTAATCGTATAACGAGATCAATAAGCCCGTCTAAATCCCGCGGTTCGTCCTTGGCCACCAGGAGCTCCTTCAGGACCAACGACAGTCCGTTTACGAAGGCGGCACGGAGGGCAGTGTTATTCCAGCCGGACCTCGCAGCCGCGATGCGGAAGTCGACTGCATAAACAGCTGCGCTCCGGCGCCCCTGTCTCATTGACAGCAGCACGGCTGAAGCGGTCTCTCCTCTATTTGGGTGATCGAACACTGTTCTGAACTCCCTCACAAACCCATCATATGTCAGAAGGAGCCGTGAATTTTGCTCCCAAAGCGCTGTAGCCCAAGCGCGTGCCTTGCCGCGAAGCAGATTAATTACATAAGCTATCTTACTAGCATCAGTCGCGTACATGACGGGACGTTGTGCGAAGACGAGCGAACACTGCATAAGAAAGTCCGCGTGTCGGACCTGGTACTGCTGGCGAGGAATAAAGAACAATTAAAGGAGGGCGCGTTCGCACCCAGGAATCCGAACGGCAGGTAAGCTACCTCCACCTCTCGTTGGAAAGTTCTCTCAGAGTAATGCACAAAGTCACAAAGATCACTGTCAAACAGTTAGCTGAGTACGTTACCTTCTCGGTAGAAACGGTATCTCGGCAAAGAGGTGGAGACGTCGTCCTGCTGATATACTCCTGCCGATCAGATGATTGGTAACAGCTGTTGCAGGTCATGCGTGACAGCTGTCACCCTGGCTGCTCCTGTGAGGCGGCTGCGCCCTCTGGTGCCTGGAGCCCGCACTCCAGACAGGGCGCCCTCTGGTGGTGGGCCAGCAGTACCTCCTCTTCTGGCGGCCCACACAATATTCTGAGTTTGTTGCTGTCATGAACTATTCAGCTTTTGTGTCGTTAACTGGCTTTATTGACATTTACAGACACATACAAACTGCAGAACGATGTGCTTATAGCTCTTAGTCTAGCAATTCTTCTTCTACATACTTACATCACTTCCGTCAAGTCTTTTTGTTCACACAGGGCTGCTCAGCATAACAGCGATGCCCGGTAGCTAATGTGAGAATTGTCACAAACTCATCATGACAGTCATCTGCTACAACCACAGCCAAAAGGAAGGAAGCTCTCCTTTTGGAGGAATACGAGCGTTGTAGGGGTAGTCTTGTGTGTTCCATCAAGTGGTAGTACATGATTTGCACATTGTTTTTTACTTTCACTTTTCATGCTCTGTGTGCTTATTACCCTTTGTGCTGCTATACAATGCTGCTGCAACCTCACTTTCCCTGAGGGAGTCTTTCCAAGGGGTTAATAAAGTTCTGTCTAATCTAGCTGCCATTTTTTGTGCTAAGACACTGAAGTTCTGTTGACTAAAATAAGATTAGCCTCCTCTGTACTAGGCTAAAAACTTTAGTTGGGTAATGCGAAACTTTAGCCAACTAAGTGCTTTGTACAACAACTAATGTCAAAAAATGAGTGCACACTTTTCTCCATGTAGAGCTGGAGTTGTCAGGAAGAGCATCTGACATACACCTTGTGCCAAAACCCAGTTCAGATTTCTACCAGATCTGTGGCGACCACTTGCAAATGGTGACAGCCAGAAAAAAGTGACATACTCACACTTGTATAGAAATGTTACCGTGACTCTGATATTTAAGTTTAAACTAATCAAACAGGTAAAGGAGGTTGAGAGAATGAAACTGTTATTGCTGTGCACAATAATTTATTTAGATGACTTCTGAAGAAAGGTTATATACAGTGATGCCTGTTGTGCTGATTCATGTCCCCACTCTCACAGTACACGCATTCCTCTACTATTATTTTTAGTTAAGCTCACAACTGGTTCCATTGTGTAACACCTCTGTTTAAAGGAGGTGGGATAAAAAAACTCAGCTGAGCATCACTCAACAGTAGAAATGTTGAATACATTACACAAATGAGCTGATATTTGTTATTTGGATAATGTTCACTAACTTTTTACATCTCTTGTGGCATCATGTGAGCTTTGTAGTATTTTCAGAAATGAACATTTTGTTTTTTGTTGTTTGTAACCTGTACTGTAATATGTACACCCTCAGGCATCATACTTAATTCTTTTTTCTTTTCTTTTTTTGCAATTATTCTTAATTCTGTATAATATGTATTAGTGACTGTTTCTGTTTTGTAACACAGGCTTTGGGCTTTGTGGCATTCCAGAGAATCTCATCAACAGCTTACTCAAGACTGGAGTTAAGGGTCTCACAGCAGTCAGTAACAATGCAGGGTAAGTATGTAGGAGAAGTAACATGTTCATGTTTCCACATAAGCCCCTTTCATGAGTGTAGTCTCGTCAGTAAATGTTCTGGCAGCATTGAATGGTGGGTTGTGAGATGCCTTTGGAGATGAAGAAGAGGACGAGGCTGAACGTCAGGGATGAAGTGAGCCAGCCACTTTGAGAAGAGATACTGGACAACTACTGTAGAAGTAGTGAGGGTGATGGCTATATATTAAGTTACTGAGTATTGTAATGAGGAAGAGGTTGGTGTAAAATAATGGGTTAATCAGACAGATTAAGAAAGTTAACCGGATTACAAGAAAATGTGGTGTAAAGTGAAGAGAGCGGTGTTAAAAGCTAAGTAAAAGACCTGTAGCTTGGGACTCCAGCAAGGACGGTCGCATTCCTCTCCTCTCCTCTCCTCCTTTCTGTTCTGTATCTCTGCTCTGACCTTCAAAGTCCCAGTTTCACCAAACTGAATTCTTCAAATTAAGATTTGGATTAACCATGGAATTGCTCAGCTGGTCTCTCAACGCTAATGACACTATTTTTTTCGACAAAGAAATCAGGGCTGGGGGACCCTGCGTGCCCTGATGGAACCTATCCAGCGGGCTATGCTCTCGATGCCTGAGAGAAATGAAGCGTGGCATGCGTGGCTCCATTCTCTGTGGAAGACGTTGAGGATTCATTTCTATTCACTTTTATGGTGGGAGGTTTGGCGCTGATTGGTTTCTGTGCTGCCCTGACCCACAGGAATATTAGCAAGATGGCTGCTACCAGAATCTCTCCCCCTCATCTGTCTGTCATGATTAATGAGTTGGGCAGTGCTGTGTAATCTCAGACTCCTTGAACTCTTGAACTCAAACGCAAAATGGAGACCATCTTGAAGCATTTACGCTGCATTGCAGAAGAATGTGCTGCTGAGGACCGAAGAATATTCTTCATAAATTTGGACTCTAGACGGTCAGAGATGCAGTAAATAGAATTCTGCATCTCTCCGCCTAACATCAACATGGCAGCCTTATTGGCTCCTGAAGGTCAAGTGCCCTGCTCTTCCCCCAGAAGGATCTACAGCCTTTGTGAAGGAATTCGGCTCCCCCTTCTCATCTATCCCCCCCCGGCCTGCTGTTGCCTAGCAACGTCAGCCTTTACACACACACGGACAGAAACTGACAGAAACTTGACTCATCTGCACACGACGCATGTCTGCCTCCCTCCATCCCTCTTACCCCCCCATGTCTCTCCACTCCCCTCACCCTGGCTTCCTCCCTGCCACCTCAAAGGCAGCGCGGTTTTTACTGATGCAGCCTTCAACACCCCAAGATGGGCGGCGCGGGCCCCTCCTGCTGTAGTCTTCACCCACTTTGCCTCAATTCTGATGATGGATTGCTTCAAGTTTAGTGCACATAAACAATGTCAAATGTATATGTGTTGTCTTGAATTCTGATGTGTGCCATTATTATGGTAAACTAGTAATAATTGTGGATTAATTGCTATATTTTGTCTGAGGCAGTTGGAGTGTAAATGTAATTTCGTTGTTGCTGCACTTGTAATGACAATTGTGTAATGACAATGACAATAAATCTCATCTCTCATCCCTGTCGTGAGCTGTACATAAAGTTGAACACAAATTAAGGAGACAAGTACGTACTTGTACTGACTGTCACAGAAGGACTGAGCTGAAAAGGATTTGCAGCAGGTTAGGGTCACTGTACAAATAATGAATGTTTACGAGTGCAGTGGTAAGAATATTTCATGAGGTGAAAGATGAAATGCCTCATTGAAGGGAACATTTCATCTAATGAAATATTCTTTACATTACACAAATGGAAAAAACATTCATTATTTGTTTTATATAATGTCAAAAATAGATCATTGTCATTAGATATTTTATTAATTTTTAAACAAGAGAATAGGCATAGTAGAGAAGCTTGGATCTTCGACTGGACTGGGTTGCTTGATGCGAGGACGTTTCGCTTCAAATTACAGCAGCTAAATTTCTAAAACAGAAGAAGAGTGTCTCTCCCTTATTTAGCAGGAGTAGGGGAAAAACTACAGATGATCTTCAGACAGCACAAAATTCCAGTTTACTTTAAACCTGTTAACACCTTGAGACAGAAATTAGTTCACCCTAAGAACAGCATCCCTAGTTACAAAGAGAGCAATGTAGTGTATTCCATCAGATGTCAGGAAAACTGTAACGAACACTACATAGGTGAGACTAAGCAGCCATTACACAAAAGGCTATACCAGCACCGCAGAGAGGGCGCCAGTGCACCTCAGTCTGCAGTTCATCTCCACCTTAAAGACACTAACCACACGTTTGAGGACAAGGAAGTTAAAATCTTAGCCAGAGAGAAGAAATGGTTTGAGAGAGGGGTGAAGGAGGCATTGTATGTGAAATAGTTGAAACCCAGCCTTAACCAGGGAGGGGGTCTGAGACATGCTTTGTCCCCTGCTTACAGTGGGGTACTTAGGTCAAAGCAGTTTCAGTCATTTGTTCATGGTAATGAGTCATTCACGTCATCAGGAGAGGCGTCAGTCCGATCGTTAGGAGGGACAGCTACCCTGTCATTAGGAGGGTGCTAACTAGAGCACAATAGGTCCTAATTAAAGCAATTGTTTAGTCACTAGCCAGTAGCAGTCTGCCTCTCGGTAGGAGGGGTCGGGTTAGGTTTAAAACTCTAGCTTTTGTGGCTTCTGTTTGTTCTTCTCTACAAGGATCAGACAGAAGTCAGACTACCAGAGCAAGAGTTTTAGCTGAGGAAGCTTCTGCAATTTGAAGCGAAACGTCCTCAAGTCAAGCAACCCAGTCCAGTCGAAGATTCAAGCTTCTCTACTATGGAAACCACCTGGACAACTGAGAGCCTTCACAGAAACAAAGAGAATAGGCACTTACATTTTGATGTGCGTTGCTGGTCCTTTGAGGTCAAGAGGTTCCAAATAGTCCAACACAAACTTTAAATAGCAGTCCAGTCCAAAATTGTTCTCAGTGAACTTGCTAAAACAGTCAGATAGTTCAAAAACAATCCTGATGATGTAGTCCATAGCTGATGCCGTGCATTGACCTCTGCTGTCTGTTTTCCTCAGTCCAGTGAAAAATCGCAACAGAAATTTGTCAAGCTCTTCCTCCAACAGAGACATCCCACCAAATACTGCAGATACCTTCAGATGGCTTACGGCATAGTGGATTTGTTTTTATAATTTTTTTTGTTAGAAGAATTACCATTAATAAGCTCATCACCTCCCCAAATGGCTGGTCTAAAGCCATGCTGCCATGCCGTCTGCTATAACAGCGATGTGTGACGTCACATGGGCACAGAGGTTCACAACTCTGCCAGTGTCACTCTTCAGTATAGAAGGAGCAAAGTACGTAGGTGGCAATCAACATTCTGGATCAGTATCAGCTTCCGATACTGACATAATTCGCGGATTGGAATTTCCCGATCCACCCTGTGGGATTTTCCGATACGGGAGAGAAACCACATCTATGAAACTTCTCTTGTGTTGCCTGCTCTTTGCTCTGTTTACTGCCAAATGGGAGGAGAGGAGTGGGAGTGGGAGGTTTCTGCGCTGAAGCTGAGCTGTTTGTTCCACGCACCGCAGCCAAAATGAGTTTAAATCCATCCGGTAATGGCAAATTTCTGTCCTGCTTTTGGGTTCACATGGTCTGTGCCGGCAAGCATGGATTTTCCAAAATATGAGCTGAATTGTTACTGAAAAATCAGCTGCTTCAACGTCCCAAGGCTGTGAAATGCTTTAACAGCAGCTCAGAGCACAGCTCAGGAGGACAGCCGAACAGAGATTCAGTTTCTCTCCGCTGAATGGGAAAACCTCCACCACCAAAATCGTTCATTGTTTACCCAGAGTTACTCCCATGAGCTCTGCTGATGATACATTTAGAAATTTAGTTTATTTTACAGTTGAAAGGCATTGTACTTGCTCAGCAGGAAAATAGAGAAAGAGTGAGAGCGTGCGTGTGTGTGTGTGTGTTCGCCATGTGTAGCTTTCTGTGCCCATGCTATGTTATAGCAGTTCCACAAGCAATCCAGGTTTTTTTTTCTGATTGGTTAAAATTGTGTCAGTGGCGGCATTTATGAAATCATCAATGATGGATGAATTATGCTTAAATGCCGATTTTTGGCGGTGGTTATTTCAGTTGTAAGAGCTCCTTGTCATCATTGATACGCATCAATCGTTAGTTTATAGCACAGTCTGTCTTCCCAGCTGTATTTTATCAGTGGGTTTTCCTTTCCTTTAAAGCTTTCCTTTGTCATGTAGAATCTTATCCTGCAAGCTAAAGCAAATTATTCATGTCCACATATACTGTAATTGTTGCAGATAATATGACCATTGGAAGACTAGCTATGCACTCTACTTGCCATAGCTTTAGCTGGTGATATAAAGACAGCATTGTATGAAATGGAGTCTCTTTTTCAAGACAGATTGTAGTATCATAGTGATACTTAAAAGATGTTGCTCAGATAAATGTGTACCTCTGTAGCTCTGTTGGTAGAGTCTCCGTTGGGAAAAAAAAATAATTTGAAAATTCAGGGGTTTTTTTTCACTGTAGGCAGACACGAGTGACCTTGCTGCCATTGCAAGGGTGTTTTAGTGAATTTCAGAGACTTCAACCTTTGATAAGTTATCATTGTTTGAGACAGCGTATGCTCTAGTGAGGCCTACTCCATAAGAAGTCTAGTGACATTGTGTATGATAACTCTGTTTCGTGTTTCTTAAAAAAATGTTTTCAAACCAGTACATTTTAAGGTTTTCTTGATGCAAAAAAAGATTTAAAACATTATCAAAAGGAAAATAATTTGGAAACATTGCATGGCAAATGTAGAATGTACCACACACTTTACAAAGCAAAGTAAAGGAGATTGTCTCAGAAATGTTAATGCTCATTTACTTGGATTGAATATTAGTGTGTAAACATCTATACTTGTAGTTAAGAAATGTCTTTTGAACTTGCATATGTGGGGCTTGACCTTCCTGGCCCACTGGGCCAGTAGGACAATAATACGGAAAGCATTGCAAACCCACTACATTTCACAAAACAGATAATTACAAATGTTGGAGAGCAATGATTGGATTGAAAATGCAAAGCATCCATAGCATGGAATAAGTCTATTAAGGACAAAGTGACTTATAAATCTGGTTGTGGTTGTATGGTAATTAGACCTTATGTCAGGACGGGCGGGAGCCCATCACCAGGAGCGGCTAGACCTGCAATGCAAACTCCCAGACAAGGCTTTGGTGTTGGAGAAATCATGGTCTTTATTCCAGGTGTGGTTTCGGTACACATGTAATCAGTCAGCATGGCAGAGGTACAAACAGGATCAGGCTGAGACGCAGTCACAAACGAGCAGGGTACAGAGGCACGAGCAAACTCAGACATCCGGGGTGAAGCAAAAGGCATGGTCGAGGTAAACGGAGCAAGGTTCAGAACACGGCAAGACAAAAACAGGACTGTGAAGGGTGCTGGAAAGTGTACTAAGACAATCTGGCGGAGAAGTGAAGGACTGTGGGGTTTAAATACATGTGGACTAATTAGGATGTGAGATAAGGAATAGGTGGCGTTAATGAGGTGCAGGTGAGGAACCATTTAGAAGGGGGTGTGGCTTCTGGCTAAAGAGTATGACAGGGGCAAGAGCGTGAGGAAGGGAGTGAGCAAAGTGGAGTGATGAAATAGACAAAGACACATGAGCAGGTGTGAGAGCAGGAGTGAAATGGAACCACAGAATCAAAGTGAGGAAAAAACAATGGCAGGTACAGGGTGTGAAGTGATCATAAATAACTGGGCGTGAGACGAGGAATGAAGACATGATGGGAGTTTCAGAGTGGAAACAAATGACAAAACAGAACTAAAACGGAAATCAAGGGCAGGATATAATGCAACAACAAATCAGTCATGAACATGAGAACTGAAAGAAAATAAACAAGACAACACTGAACTGGAACTGACTAAGAAAACGGAGCAGAAAAACAAACTAAAAACAAAACAGACTATGATAACAAAACCTGATACTAAAGTATTGCCTATAACAGAACAGCAAAAATAGGCAGATGATAACTAAATGATAAACCATAAAAACACAGACCGATTGAACAAAACCAGAATGGAACTGAAACATGACCAAAGTATAAAAGTAACAAAGAAAGAAAGTAACAAAGCAAAAATAGAACATAGAATAAACACATGATGAAAGTAACAATTAATAAAACGAGGCTGGGGCAGAAGGAGCTGAACCAAATAAAGAGGGAAAAGGTGGGCTCAATGCCCTGATTGGGCCAAAACCATGACACCTTATCTTTGTGAAGTGCCTTGGGGTGACTTATTTTGTGATTTGTCACAATATACAGTGAGGAAAATAGGTATTTGATCCACTGTTGATCCACCTACAAAGAATGGAGAGGTCTGTAATTTTTATGGTAGGTACACTTCAACTGTGAGAGACAGAATCTAAAGAAATAAAATAAAAAAATCAGAACATCACATTCTATGATTTTTTTAATATTTAATTTGCATTTTATTGCATGAAATAGGTATTTGATACAATAGACCTTAATATTTTGTACAGAAACCTTTGTTTGCAGTTACAGAGGTCAGACGTTTCCTGTAGTGCTTGACCAAGTTTGCACACTGTAGCAGGTATTTTGGTCCACTCCTCCATACAGATTTTCTCCAGAGCTTTCAGGTTTCGAGTTTCAGCTCCCTCCAAAGATTTTCTATTGAGTTCAGACCATGAAATGCTTCTTACGGAGCCACTCCTTAGTTGCTTTGACTGTGTGTTTCAGGTCATTGTCATGCTGGAAGACCCAGCCACGACCCATCTTCAATGCTCTTACTGAGGGAAGGAGATTGTTTGTTTGCCAAAATCTTGCAATGCATGACCCCATCCATCCTCCCTTCAATACGGTGCAGTCATTCTGTCCCCTTTGCAGAAAAGGACCCTCAAAAATGATGTTTCCACCCCCATGCTTCACGGACGTTGTTCTTGAGGTTGTTCTCATCCTTCTTCTTCCTTCAAACACGGCGAGTGGAGTTGATTCCAAAAAGCTCTATTTTGGTCTCATCTGATCACATAGCCTTCTGGATCATCCAGATGGTCACTGGTGAACTTCAAAGGGGCCTGGACATGTGCTGGCTTGAGCATGGAGACCTTGCTGCCCTGCAGGATTTTAAACCATGACAGCATCATGTGTTACTAATGTAATCTTTGTGACTGTGGTCCCAGCTCTCTTCAGGTCATTGACCAGGTTCTCCCGTGTAGTTTTGGGGTTTCTCAGAATCATCCTTACCCCACAAGGTGAGATCTTGCATGGAGCACCAGACCGAGGAAGGTTGACAGTCATGTTATTTCTTCCATTTTTTAATAATTGCTCTAGCGGTTCTTGCCTTCTCACCAACCTGCTTGACTATTGTCCTGTAGCCTGCCTCAGCCTTGTGCAGGTCTACAATTTTGTCCCTGATGTCCTTTGACAGCTGTTTGGTCTTGGCCATGGTGGATAGGTTTGAGTGTGATTGATTGTGTGTGAGAACAGGTGTCTTTTATACAGGTAATGAGTTCAAACAGTTGCAATTAATACAGGTAAAAAGTGCAGAATAGAATAGCATCTTAAAGAAGAAATAACAGGACTGTGAGAGCCAGAATTCTTGCTGGTTGGTAGGTGATCAGATACTTTTTTCATGCAATAAAATACAACTTAATTATTTAAAAATCATACAATGTGATTTTCTGGACTTTTTTCTTTAGATTCTGTCTCTCACAGTTGATGTGTACCTATGATAAAATTACAGACCTCTCTCCATTCTGTATGGACTGTTCCACAGGGATTGGCTTGCAGGTGAACCACAGATTATTTGCAAAGTTTACATAAGTGTGATTTTTGTGTCATGGTGAGTTGTTTTGTTTATTTGTTAAAGTGATAACTGGGTTTATGTTGATGCATTTCCAGTAAAATTACAGTCAGTGGAGGGGCAGCGCATACACGTCCTGAATGCAGCTTGTGAAAAACTCACGTGGAGCTGTGGAGTGTAGCTTTTCCACATTGATTTCCTCAAAAACCACATTGATGAATCCACTGTACGCCCATTAAGAATCAGCCTGAGAAAAGTGTTTTGTTTTTTGTTTTTTTTGATTAGGTGGGAAAGCCCCCTCCAAACCCTTTTAAAGATTCACTTTTGTAGCCATTTTACACATTTTTGCATAATAACCAGATTCTAGCACTTTGGGGAAAAAGGTTGAGCTGTTATTATTGATTTACTGTTTGAAATATTTAAGAATGCAGTAATTTTGCATAAACCCCAGGAGCGTCACATGCTACTTACATTATAATATATTGTTTATTAAGTAAAATAACTCATAAAACTGTTAGACTGAGTGTGTATACAACAGAAGAAAAGAATTCAGAACATTTACCAAAACAAGCTCTGAGGTAATGTGCAATATGGAAATGATGTCCATCAATTACAGGTGGCTGGAAGCAAATAAGTTGGGAATTCTGCTGGTCGTGTTAACAAATGTGTTATGTGAAAAATAATGATAGAAAAGTTGATGATGCACAGTCACAAAAATGGTCCAAATTGCACTGTTGTTTACACTGAATGTTTTTCAAATGTTACACAAAGTAAAACCTTTGTCCCCCCAAAATTCCACTAAATCATCACTGTGCACTTGGTGTTTGTGTAGTGGGAGTTGTGAGGGCTAATGCGCCTCTTTCTTAAGCTGATATTTCTGTAGCCATGTCTTTGAGAATACAGGCTTTGCTGGAGTTTATAGCTTGAGATGGGAGTAAATCGTAAGGCTTAAATTGCAACTTGGGAAGCCACTGTGCAAAACTGAGTTATGTGTTGAGAATATGAGCATTAGAATAGATTTTTTTGGAGTCAGAAAAGCTTTAAGGCCTGTTTATCCAGCTTTATTAATGATTTTGTCATTTTAACATGCCCTTCTTTGCTCTTAAGAGCTAGAAGAAGGTTGAGGTGGTCATGGTTCATGTAAAAGTATAGAGTCCTAATGTGCATATTCCCTTAAACAGCTTGGTGCTGAGTGTTGCACTGCTTTGATAATTTTCATTTGAATTGGTCAAGCAAGTATTCCTGCCTTTGTAGTTGCAGGGACACAGTTTTGCATGTGTAATTATGTTGTTCTACTTTTATGTACAGTCTCATAAGAAATATTGAAGTCATGCCACTGAAGAAAATATACAGATTCATTTTTTGGTGAGTGAAAGCCTTTTTTCAAGTTTCCTCCAATAGTAACTGTGGAGGCCGAAGGATTTTCAGGCTTGTATGTGAAAGAAAAGAGTCAAGACATTGACCGTTTGTCAAATAACAGGCTTTTTAATACGAAGTACTTCGGACCCTGTGCCAACCAGGATGTCCTGATTGGAACGGGGTAAAGTGTGGCTTTCTGAGCTCTGCTTTTAACCACATGTCAGGGCAGGGGGGCTGTGGGCATCTGTTTAAACATAAACACAGAGTTAATTAATTATTTACACATAACGACGACAAGTCACGAATGCCAAGAAGTACACATTCTTGGCCGCTGATCACGAATGTGATTATTCGGGACAGAGGTGTCAGGTGTCCTCAGGAACTGCTGCAGCCTGTTATCACAAGTTACGATTACGTGTTGCTGGAGAATTATCAGGAACCATTACGCACGGTCAAGAATAGTGTACTGCGTTCTTGCGCGCTATTGCGCGTAACAGCGCATCGTTAAGTTCTGTCACATTGTGAACAAGGTGAATTGTCTCCACACACACATCCATATTCATCCAACCGAATTCAGATTGCTTCAGTGTTTCAGAAGAACTTTGTGACTGCATGTGTAGTTGGGCTCTGTGCCATGGAGTGGCGCAGAGAGGAGGAGGAGGAGACGGACAGAGCCAGATGTGTGGTTTCATGCAGCTCTCGTCTCGCGCATTTTCCCAAACATCAGGCAGGTGGAACACCTGCAGGAGCGCGCTGAAGAGCACTGAAATTAGACTTTTAGCGGACTTGGTGTCAGCAATCAAAGTGAATGTGGTGCAGCAGGGTTTAATTGTGCGCGCGCTTTTTCCTCCGCCAGACTGGAGGAGGTGCAGAGATGTCTGGCTGCACGTGAGTCTCCTCTCGCTCCTGTGGCTCAGACTCGTTCTCCCGCTAATCGGTTACAACAGCAGGTGGAACACCTGCAGGAGCGTCCTGAGGAGCTTCAGCAGGAACTGTGGAATGGCACTTGGAGCCGAGTTTAATTGTGCGCATGTGACAGAAAACTGATTTGTCGTGGCGCGCAGTGAAATGTGTCGTGTCAAAACTTGACAGTTTCCGTGTCACTTTGTAATAACGCGTGACAGTTTGGGCTCCAAGAACCATCACAGGAACCACTACGAACATTGTCACGTTCTATTAAGGATCACTACTCATCAAGACTGATCAACACGCTCAGTTGCGACCTCCACGATGTGAGACGAAATGAGGGTGGTGTGTGACATTCGTGGAAGATTTTTTGACAGGCAAAAACATGCTCCACGAATATCAAGAATATCACGCACCAACACGCACTATTAAGAAACCTATTCAGATGCGTTAGTCACATTAAGAATGTCAGGAATGTGTCACGAATGACAGAAAAATGACATTCGTAACGCGTCTTCGTTATGTGTAAACGCACCTTTAGGTAACAGAAGGGTGACAGGGCTGTCGCACAGTACATTTAGTTAAAACAGAACATTTACTAAAACATGCAATATTTATCATTTTCACATAAGTAAGACCCTTCGCTTGCTGCCTTGTTTTGCACTCGGGGTCGCCAGAAAATCTGAGGTGGATCTGCATGTTGAATTGCAGCAGGTTTTAGCAGGGGTGGAGTTTGAACCGGGACCTTCCACACAGAAACCAAGTGCACTAACCACTTGGCCACAACCCCTACAGAAATAGATTTAGTTTACATCAGTTTCACATGGGAATGCATCCATCTTTCAGTTTAATTTATTTTCATTTATATAGCGCCAATCACAACAAGCTTGCCTCAAGGCGCTTCACACTAGGGCTGCAACAAACGATTATTTGGATCATCGATGAATCTGATGGGGTTTCGACATGATTAATCGATTAATCGGATTAGCGGGGAATTTTTAAAAAATGTGGCAGGGAAACAATTTTTCTCTCCTTCCATCACTTTATTTAACAACAGAACATTATTTGAAAACTTTAAATACTTGAAAGTCAACAAATCTTCAAATGTCTTATATAGCGCCAAATCACAATAAGCTTGCCTCAAGGCGCTTCACACTAGGGCTGCAACAAACAATTATTTGGATCATCAATGAATCTGATGGGGTTTCAACACGATTAATCGATTAATTGGATTAGCGGGGAATTTTTTAAAAATGTGGCAGGGAAACAATTTTTCTCTCCTTCCATCACTTTATTTAACAACAGAACATTATTTGAAAACTTAAAATACTTGAAAGTCAACAAATCTTCAAATGTCTTATATAGCGCCAAATCACAATAAGCTTGCCTCGAGGCGCTTCACACTAGGGCTGCAACAAACAATTATTTGGATCATCAATGAATCTGATGGGGTTTCAACACGATTAATCGGATTAGCGGGGAATTTTTTAAAAATGTGCCAGGGAAACAGTTTTTTTCTCCTTCCATCACTTTATTTAACAACAGAACATTATTTGAAAACTTAGAATACTTGGAAATCAACAAATCTTCAAATGTCCCTTGGCTGTTGAAATATAAAATAATAAAGAATAAAACAGTTTATAATAAAGAAAATAATTATTTCAAAGTGCTGAGTTGCCATAAAACAACATTGAAACATATAAATGTTATAAAATATATGGTGAAAAAAGAGGTATTTTTGTTGCTGCAAATGAGCAATTAGCATAACCAGTTAACCATAAAACCTAAATCAAAAACTGAAGCTTGACTCATTATATGTGCAACATTCTCTGTATAACTTGTAAACTATGTGGTCATTTCATTTCATATATAAATAAAAATAAATTAAAAAATATTATAATTTTTAATACATTTGACTCTTTTACAACAACAAACGCTGAGCTATTAATTATTATACAAAAAAAAAATGCACAAACATGCTGAAATGCCAGCAGCTTAATGCTAACTTTAACATTGAAAACGCCATAGACATGCTAATGCATTAGCATCATGTTAGCATAAAATACATCTATCAACTGTTTCAGAAGACCATAGCAGGTCAGCTTAACATAAAACGGTAAATATTCCTCACAGACATATGCTCTTTAGGGTTTTAGTGGGGAAAAATTAAGATAAAGCAAAATAAAACAAATCGAAGCAGCAGCTCGAAGCACTCCTTCATTGGTTCAAGATTCAAAGGAAAGCTCGGTTGATTATATGGAAGAAACGAAACATTTGCGGTAAAACAAAGTTATTTAGCAACTAATCGATGACTAAATTAGTTGACAACTATTTTAATAATTGATTTTAATCGATTAATTCGATTAGTTGTTTCAGCTCTACTTCACACAAGTAAGGTCTAACTTTACCAACCAAACGAACATACGAGGTCTGTCAATAAAGCAACGGTCCTTTTATTTTTTCAAAAACTATATGGATTTCATTCATATGTTTTTACGTCAGACATGCTTGAACCCTCGTGCGCATGCGTGAGTTTTTCCATGCCTGTCGGTGACGTCATTCGCCTGTGAGCACTCCTTGTGGGAGGAGTCGTCCAGCCCCTCGTCGGAATTCCTTTGTCTGAGAAGTTGCTGAGAGACTGGCGCGTTGTTTGATCAAAATTTTTTCTAAACCTGTGAGACATCGAAGTGGACACGGTTCGAAAAATTAAGCTGGTTTTCAGTGAAAATTTTAACAGCTGATGAGAGATTTTGAGGTGATACTGTCGCTTTAAGGACTTCCCACGGTGCGAGACGTCGCTCAGCGCTCTCAGCCGCCGTCGTCAGCCTGTTCAAGCTGAAAACCTCCACATTTCAGGCTCTATTGATCCAGGACGTCGTGAGAGAACAGAGAAGTTTCAGAAGAAGTCGGTTTCAGCATTTTATCCGGATATTCCACTGTTAAAGGAGATTTTTTTAATGAAAGACGTGCGGACGGGTCCGCGCGTCGGGACGCAGCCGACGCGGTGCGGCGGCACAGGAAAAACACCTCCGTGTTGATAACCATTTGTAAAATCCAGGTGGTTTTTGATGGCTTTCAGTGGAGTGAGTATATGAGAAATTGTTTAACAGCAGGACATGTTCCAACTTGTCCTTAAGGCTTTCAACAGAAGTGTTTTTCATGTGGCGGAGCGTCGCACCCGTCCGCACGTCTTTCATTAAAAAAATCTCCCTTAACAGTGGAATATCCGGATAAAATGCTGAAACCGACTTCTTCTGAAACTTCTCTGTTCTCTCACGACGTCCTGGATCAATAGAGCCTGAAATGTGGAGGTTTTCAGCTTGAACAGGCTGATGACGCCGCCTGAGAGCGCTGTGCGACGTCTCGCACCGTGGGTAGTCCTTAAAGCGACAGAATCACCTCAAAATCTCTCATCAGCCGTTAAAATTTTCACTGAAAACCAGCTTAATTTTTCGAACCGTGTCCACTTCGATGTGTCTCACAGGTTTAGAAAAAATTTTGATCAAACAACGCGCCAGTCTCTCAGCAACTTCTCAGACAAAGGAATTCCGACGAGGGGCTGGACGACTCCTCCCACAAGGAGTGCTCACAGGCGAATGACGTCACCGACAGGCGTGGAAAAACTCACGCATGCGCACGAGGGTTCAAGCATGTCTGACGTAAAAACATATGAATGAAATCCATATAGTTTTTGAAAAAAATAAAAAGGACCGTTACTTTATTGACAGCCCTCGTATACGAAATGTTGCTGGTGCACAGGACAGTTTCCGGAACAGATACCACACCCATCTCTGGATGGAGCCGCACCTCAAACAGAGAGAAAAGAAAAAAGCAGAATCAAGCATCAGAAAGACAAATACAGTGGAATTTGTCAGCATTAAGCAACAAGAAACAGAGAAGAAATACTAAGGTGATCGCCGGCCATGAGCCCTAAGCTTCAATAAAAGACCCAGAATTTAGATAAACTTGAGGCCGCGGCCTGCTCCCTTTGCTAATAAAATGAATTAAAAGAGTAAAAAGCATAGAAACATACTATGCCAGTATGCTAGCCATACGAAAGGGAAAATAAGTGTGTCTTAAGTAGGGTTGAGCAAGATACTCGTTTCAGACAAGTATCCGGTATGGATAAAGCATTTTTAATGAGCACGAGCATGATACAAGTAAAACTTGTCAATATTTGTACTTGTGCAGAAGGAAAATCCTGATTGGCTAACTGACTGTCTTCACGCTCTGTGATTGGCCAGTCACTCACAGCGCCTGCCCCTCCCTACACAGACACGTCTCTGCAGCCTCCGTGTACACACACAGACAGTATCTCTCTCTCTCTCTCTCTCTGCTTGGCTTAATTCTACCTCTTGTTGCTCTCTCAGTACTCCTTAGGTTTTATTCAATTCGCCTCTATTTTGGTTTGTATGATATTGAAAGTTACTTGGTGAACTTGTTTCGTCACGTACGCGGTGCATTTGACAAGACAGAGCTGAAAACAGCATGTGTTGTGTTGGTCACTGCCTCCACTCCGGTCATTTTTAAAATTTATTTATTTATTTATTAACCATTTCCTTGCTCTTCATTTGGTTGGGTGATATAAAGTCAGTTGGAAAACTTTGCTCGTAATGAATGCGGTGCTTTTGAGAACAATACAGTGAACAAGGTTGACATATTATTTCCCTGTTTGCCATCGCTGGATGTTTGCATGAATCACCAAGTTTACACAGATGATTAAAAATAAACAGTCTTAGAAACAACCTCTCTCCCTCTCTCACTCAGTCACACACACGCACACAGACACACATGCATAGACACCTTAATCAACATTGTTTAACTTTGTGGGGGGAAATGCCAAGAATGTTAGGCAGTAAAAATAAATAAATAATTGAAAAAAAAGTTTTATCATAAAACAAACAAACAAAAAATAAAAACGATGTGTTGAGTATGACATGCATACTTAGTTCATAATTTCTTACTACATTGAATGTCAATTCTGAGGCTGTTCTGTTATTCATTCATACACTTAAGAATTTTCATGTTCTGAGTTTATAAAAAACTTGTTCTGTAAATAGTTCTTACTTTTGTGATCAAAAGCATTGATTTGAATCTCAATTTTGAGGCTATTCTGTAAATAGTTCCTTTACTATTGTGATCAAACTCATTGAATCTCAATTCTGAGGCTTCTCTGTAAATATTAATTCATACACTTAAGAATATCCATGTTCTGAGTTCATAAAAAAATTTGTTCTGTAAATAGTTCTTACTTTTGTGATCAAAATAATTTATTTGAATCTCAAATTTGAGGCTGTTCTGTAAATAGTTTTCCAATAAATAATAAATATAGCAACTTCTGGTCAATCCATATCAATTTCAGGTGTAAAATAATGTACTGATGTAAGCCCTGCCCATTTCTGGTTAAACCATGCCCACTTCCGGTTCAGGCGCTGCCCACTCCAAGTACAGATACAGATAATTTAGATAGTTGAACAGATACAGATACTGGTGTACTCGCTCATCCCTAGTCTTAAGTCTGGACTTGAAAGTCTCTACAGAATGACTGTTTTATTGACGCAGGGAGAACAGGGGCACGATAAGAGGAAGCTCTATGACAGGGGTGGCCAAGTTCGGTCCTCGAGAGCCACATTCCTGACACCCTTAGTTGTCTCCCTGCTCCAACAAACCTGAATCCAATGAAAGACTCGTTAGCAGACTTTTAATGAGCCTTTCATTGGATTCAGGTGTGTTGGAGCAGGGAGACAACTAAGAGTGTCAGGAATGTGGCTCTTGAGGACCGAACTTGGCCACCCCTGCTCTATGACCTGAAGACTTTTTATTCACTCTAGGGACATTAAGTAGTCCTGCACCTCTTACGCGTAGCCAGGGGTGGGCCTGGATGGGCCTGGGCCCGCCCACTTGTCAGCCAGGCCCGCCCCATCCAATGAGAAGGCTGAGTCGACACTCGTGTTCCTATGATATGGTATTGCATTAGCACTGAGCGACAATTAATAAACTTTGTCAAAAAAATCTGGTTCATCTTCTGTGAGTACAGTGGTCCCTCACTATAACGCGGTTCTGCGTATGTCTGTTTATAATCTTCTTGCACAGAAGAAAAAGAGAGTGTTTACACAAGAGTGAAAAGTGAGAAAATGTTAATGCCTGTTTGAGAAAAGTGTATAAAGTGTGTAGTGAGGGGTTTTACAGCCTTAAAACATTTATAATAATTGCAAAAAATATAGCGCTGACTACTTCGCGGATTTCGTTTATCGCGGGTTATTTTTAAACGTAACTCCCGCGATAAACGAGGGACCACATTTTTCCTCAAATAAATAGTCTTCTGCGGGCCCTCATCACAATGCCAATAACAACATGCACTGTCGAATGGCTGTTTTCTACTGTAAATCGGATAAAAACATCCATGTTGACTCACAGACTGAATGCACTCTCCGTGCTTTCCCTTGAAAGAGAACTGACCGAATCGTTGGACTATGATGACGTGATAAGAGAGTTCAACCAAAAACCCTGTCGTCTCCTGCTGTAGCATGCATTAAAAGGTTTCATCAAATGTAAGTGTGAGACCATTAATTACTTTTTTCTTCTAATTAGGCCTAATTGTTAATATTATATTGCAACTGCCACGAATCATGTTGGTGTCCGTTCTGATGGTTTTTAATTTGGCCGCCGAGCCATAGTTTCATAGTTTCTCTTTTCCAGTGCTGTAGGCTGATAACATTGCTTGCGATGTCCAAACGAGGCATATTTTTTCAAACGGTGTATTATAATACCTACACCTTACCTGCAACCCCAAAGGTTGGGCCCGTCTGATTTTTTTTTTTTTCTGGGCCCACCCTTTTTATGATTTCTGCCTACGCCCCTGCTGCATCTTGAGAACGCAAAGCCCGGGCCGGTGTGTACGGTTTAAATAGGTCAGCTAAGTAGGGGGGTGCCAGTCTGTGAACAAATTTATGGGCTAGTAGCAGAACCTTAAAATCTGATCTCACTGGGACAGGAAGCCAGTGAAGAGATACCAAAATGGGTGTAATATGGTCCAACTTTCTGCTTCATGTCAAAACTGTGGCAGCAGCATTTTGAACCAGTATGCTGCTGCCAGAGTTCCTTTCACTCCTAAAACGGATTTCAAAATCGTCTGATTGCCCAATATAATGTGTACCACAAAAATGTACTTATACAATCTCTGTGAGTGAGATTGTAGCTGTTGTTCTTGATATAAGATGAAGTGTGACTGTAATTATGCATCCTTTAGGGCCCCTTCACACATAACACAATTGAAGCCGACTAGCGCACGAAAGAGGAATTGCAAGCCATTCGTGAAAAATTGGAGCTGCCTCCAACGCCTCGTACACCTGCCGCAACAGTTATTCACGCATACCAGTGGCTGAAAGACAGCATGTGCCCTGTGGGAGCTCGTTCAATCCCTCTCATGGCAGGTGTCGGCCAAATTCCAGGTGACACACATGAACATCCAACACCGCTTGCTTGACACTTAGAAAATGTGTGACCAGTCGCGCTGTTAGCACGAAAACAGTGATCAGACCATCACTTTCGAGCTGGATGTGAAAATTGTCTAAGTGTCCTCACGTGTGTGGCGTTGCAAAAATGCAGCACACATGTGGTGTGCCAGAGTGTCAGCTCCCCCCGCAACACGTGCTGTGGGTGGGTGGGAGCGCACTTGCATGAACTGCTGATTTGGTTGTACAGATGGGGACAAAAATGACAATGATTACAAATGATGGGTCAGTGCACACGACGTGTCACATTAAAAACACAGAGACCACAGCCAGGACAGGTATATTAATAAGTACTACACCACCTACATACACATATCATCCATCCATCCATTTTCTTCCGCTTTATCCGGAGTCGGGTCACGGGGGCAGCAGCTCATGCAAAGCCGCCCAGATTTCCCGATCCACACACAACCCCAAGGCATTCCCAAGCCAGCCGAGAGATGTAGTCCCTCCAGTGTGTCCTGGGTCTTCCCCGGGGCCTCCTTCCAGTGGGACGTGCCCGGAACACCTCTCCAGTGAGGCGTCCAGGGGGCATCCGGAAAAGATGCCCGAGCCACCACAACTGACTCCTTTCGACGTGGAGGAGCAGCGGCTCAACTCCGAGCTCCTCCCGAGTGACCGAGCTCCTCACCCTATCTCTAAGGGAGCGCCCAGCCACCCTGCGGAGGAAACTCATCTTGGCCGCTTGTACTCGCGATCTCGTTCTTTCAATCATGAGCCAAATCTCATGACCATAGGTGAGGATTGGAACGTAGATCGATCGGTAAATCGAGAGCTTTGCCCCCCTACTCAGCTCTCTCTTCACCACGACGGTCCGATACAGCGACCGCATCACTGCAGATGCTGCACCGATCCATCTATTGATCTCACTCTCCATCCGTCCCTCACTCGTGACCAAGACCCCGAGATACTTAAACTCCTCCACTTGAGGCAAGGACACTCCACCGACCTGAAGAGGGCAAAGCACCTTTTTCCGGTCGAGAACCATGGCCTCGGATTTGGAGGTGCTGATTTTCATCCCGGACGCTTCACACTCGGCTGCAAACCGCCCCAGTGCACGCTGAAGGTCCTGATTTGACGAAGCCAACAGAACCACATCGTCCGCAAACAGCAGAGACGAGATTCTGTGGTTCCCAAACCAGACCCTCTCTACACCCTGGCTGTGCCTAGAAATTCTGTCCATAAAAATAATGAAGAGAACCGGTGACAAAGGGCAGCCCTGGCGGAGGCCAACGTGCACTGGAAACAGGTTTGACTTACTACGGGCAATGCGAACCAAGCTCCTGCTGCGGTTGTACAGGGACCGGATAGCCCTTAGCAAAGGACCCCGGACCCCATACTCCCGGAGCACTCCCCACAGGGTGCTCCGAGGGACACGGTCGAATGCCTTCTCCAGATCCACAAAACACATGTGGACTGGTTGGGCGAACTCCCATGAACCCTCGAGCACCCGATGGAGCGTGTAGAGCTGGTCCAGTGTGCCGCGACCAGGACGAAAACCACACTGCTCCTCCTAAATCCGAGGTTCGACCATCGGTCGAATTCTACTCTCCAGTACTCTGGAATAGACCTTACCGGGGAGGCTGAGGAGTGTGATCCCCCTATAGTTGGAACACACCCTCCGGTCCCCCTTCTTAAACAGAGGGACCACCACCCCGGTCTGCCAATCCAGAGGCACTGTCCCCGATCGCCACGCGATGTTGCAGAGGCGTGTCAGCCAAGACAGCCCCACAACATCCAGAGACTTAAGGTACTCGGGACGGATTTCATCCACCCCAGGAGCCTTGCCACCGAGGAGCTTTCTAACCACCTCGGTGACTTCGGCCTGGGTAATGGATGAGTCTGCCTCTGAGTCCCTACTCTCTGTTTCCTCTCCTGAAGACGTGACGATGGGATTGAGGAGATCCTCGAAGTACTCCTTCCACCGCCCGACAACATCCCCAGTCAGGGTCAACAGCTCCCCACCCGCACCGTAAACAGTGCTGGTGGAGAGCTGCTTCTGCCTCCTGAGGCGTCGGACGGTTTGCCAGAATCTCTTCGAGGCCGACCGATAGTCCTCCTCCATACACATACACATACACAATTACATAAAAAATAACAAAAAAAAATTATCACATAACACAGAAACTTCTGCAATTTGAAGCGAAACGTCCTTGCGTCAAGCAACCCAGTCCAGTCGAAGATTCAAGCTTCTGTACTGTCATCAGAGTTACAAATGGTTTATATTTGTATTGTCCGTTCCATCAAAGGGATTCAATAAAATGCGTTTTTGTTTTTTTTTGTTTTTTTATGGTGTGTGGTTTTATTATTTTTTTTTCTCCACAGCAGAGGCACGATGTGCTGCAACACGTTCCAGCTGGGTTTTTTTTCTCCACAACAGGGGAAATTACAGGGATTTTTACTGTAATTAAAGACCTCCTCTTTGTCTACATCATCTGATTTCTCTTTTTATAAAAATGCGTTTATCTCCTTGTTGATTTCAGGCATTTTACGCACCTTTTATAGGACAGCGATGGTAGTGCAATGGTAAAGTTTCTGTCTGTTAATCAGAGCTTTTGTAAATTGCAGGTTCGAATCCCGCGGGTCACATGTATTTTTACATTTTTTTTTCCACAGCAGCTGCGCAGTGTGGTTCCACATGCTCCAGCTGCTCACAGTGTGTTCCCGTTGCAGTGGTTTCACGCACGAGTGTGCATGAAACTGTCGCAGCGGGATCGTTCACGCCTGCCTGACTGTGTGTCCCCTCTGACGCCGGCTCAATGTTTTCGTGGTTCACTCATTCGGGCTGTTTTGTCGTGATTTGCCCTGATTCCTACTTATTCCTGCTATGTGTGAAGAGGCCCTTAATGATGAAATGCTCCTTTTAGAAAGAATCATTTTGCAATTATCTCAATACCACTGTTGAGAGCACCAGTAATGAAAGTATTTTTCATAAGTGACATGGTATTTAAGCTTGACTGGTGCGTCTTCTCAGGTAGAATGAGGAACTTTATCTGTGGCTATACAGTTCTCGTTTAGGTAACATGGATTTTTAAAAACTGTTCTCAACCACAACCTGTTATGTCTGTCAAGAAAGTATCATGTAATTGATGTATTTACAAATAAAATAAATGAGTAACCATAAACATTTATATTTATATAATTGAAACTTGAAATTTCTCCCTACAGAAGACTATAGTTCTGTTATGGATGTCTTGATGGTGTCCTTTCCTAGTCTCCTTCCAGCATGGTCATTCCATTTTTGAGAGCTACCTACTTGACACATATTTACAATACAGTACCATGCAGTTTGTATTTTTTATGATTGATATAAATGAAGTCTGTATTCAGTGACTTTTGTTGGATTGTAAAATGGTTTGATTTATTTGGCAGTAAAATATATGCATGTAAAACAATGCATTATATCCAACCCCAATTCCAATGAAGTTGGGACGTTGTGTAAAATGTAAATAAAAACACAATACTGTTGTGTGGGCCGCTGAAGAGGAGGTACTGCTGGCCCACCACCAGAAAGCGCCCTGCCTGAAGTGTGGGCTTCAGGCACAAGAGGGCGCTGCCGCCTCAGGAACAAGCTGTGGTGACAGCTGTCACCCATCATCCGTCACTAATCATCACATCTGGTATAAAAGCAGGAAGACACCTCCACCAAACTGCCGTGATATCATCTTCATCTGGAGGTAATACTCTCAGCCTTTTGTGATTTATAAATCTGTTATTGTGAGCGTTTGCAGGAGAACCGGTCGTTTTTGCGGAGGCTGTGCAAGACGGCGCTCCTCTTCATCTGAGACCGCTGCAACGTGTTTAGTGAGAGGTGGAGGTGGCATTCCCACCATTGTTACTGGGTGTTCACACACCCACCCTTTGACTGTCTTTTGCTTTCTGCCAGCAGTACCAGATCCGACACGCCGGGAAGGTGGCCACCTGGCGGCTCCAGTGTTCCTCGGGTTCAGGTGGCGGTGGAAATCGTGTGGTTCCGGTTCGTTTCCAGACGGGCGTCTCCTATCGTCGAGCCTGCCCACACGACACCTTTATTAATTGACTGTTGCACATTCTGAATCTGCTGTGTTTGGTTGTGACATTCACAACAGTAAAGTGTTATAATTTGACTCCTTCCATTGTCCGTTCATTTACGCCCCCTGTTGTGGGTCTGTGTCACTACACTTTCCCAACACAATACAATGATTTGCAAATCCGCTTCAACCTATATTCAATTGAATACACCACAAAGACAAGATATTTAATGTTCAATCTGATAAACTTTGTTTTTGTGCAAATATATGCTCATTTTGAAATGGTTGCCTGCAACACGTTTTCAAAAAAGTTGGTACAGTGGTATGTTTACCATTGTTTTACGTCATCTTTCCTTCTAACAACACTCAATAAGCGTTTGGGAACTGAGGACACTAAATGTTGAAGCTTTGTAGGTGGAATTCTTTCCCATTCTTGCTTGATGTACGACTTCAGTTGTTCAACAGTACGGGGTCTCCGTTGTCATATTTTGCGCTTCATAATGTGCCACATATTTTCAATGGGTGACAGGTCTGGACTGCAGGCAGGCCAGTCTAGTACTAGCACTCTTTTACTATGAAGCCATGCTGTTGTAACACGTGCAGAATGTGGCTTGACATTGTCTTGCTGAAATAAGCAGGGGCGTCCCTGAAAAAGTTGTTGCTTGGATGGCAGCATGTGTTGCCCCAAAACTTGGATGTACCTTTCAGCATTGATGGTGCCATCACAGATGTGTAAGTTGCCCATGCCATGGGCACTAACACACTCCCATACCAACACAGATGCAGGCTTTTGAACTTTACGCTGGTAACCTGGTCATCACATGTTTGAACTGTTACCCTCAGGGATATGCTTCAGAACCATCATGTCCAAAACAAACAGACTGAAGAACAGTTTTTACCCCAGAGCTGTCATTGTACTGAACACTGAACAAACCTGATAATACTTGTACATTTAATATCGATGTGCAATGTCCTGATGACCAATATTCTTTAGTGTAAATTATAAAGGTTTTAAACTTCTTATTATAAATTTATACTCTGTTTATCTGTTTGTTGTTATTTGTTGTATTTAGTGTCTCTTAAACTGCACTAAACATGAGTCTCTACTTTGATTTTGCTGTGCTTGTGCAGTGATAAAGATATTCTGATAAAATTACTGAGGATAATGCAATTAAACACAAAACATAAAAACATATTTTCATTGTGGCCCTCAATATCTTGGGTTCATGCTGTCTGAAATAAAATAGATGTCAAAGATAAGGCCCAAACACAGGCAATGACTTATTTTGCCTTTTGAGTTTTGCATGCTCGACTGGAAGGTTCTCTCTTGGAGTTTTCAATGTTGGTGTAGTGTAACATATCTGTTTACTTTCCCAGAACACAGTGCAGTGCAGTGTGAGGTGACGGGAATGCAATGGCACCACTGCTATGGTCATAGCAACTTAACCAACAGATGAAAAAGTCAGTGTCATTTGTGGGTGGTGTCATGACCTGTTTTTGTTCTGATCAGCAAGTTAGGCACATGTGAGTTCATTTGTTAGTTTGGTGATAATATTTGCCACCTCTGAAAATGACCCTTTGTTGGAAAGTTTATTCACGTGGCATGTTTACATTTTTACGTTTTTAGTATTTCAGCAGGTATTACCAATTTGGAGTGTGCACAGAATAAAATGTCAAAGGTTGAGCTTGCACCAATACTGCTAGATCAGTGTCCAAATGTGGTGTGTGTGTGTGTGTGAGAGAGAGAGAGCTAGAGATAGATTAATGCTAATGAGTGGTGGCAGTCTGCAGTCCCTTGACTCATCCTGAACAATACTGAAGTTAAATTTCTACTGTATGCAGATGACCTAGTTTTCACCCACAGAGTGACTATTAGTGAAGCAGATAACAGAATATTTACAGAGGAATCTTTCAAATGGTGAAACAAGCACCAAATTTGACACAAATACTCCTTAGACATTACACTTTTGTAAAAGCACATGAGCCACCTAAATTTTCAATAGGCAGCCATGCAGGGTCAACTGAAGAATCACAGGTCAAAATTGAAAAATGCTCCAATCATATTGAAAATTATACCACATTATTTGCCCAATCACAAAATTCCAAAAAGGTATAATTTGAACTATCTGGAATAAGGCTGTAACATAACAAAATGTGGAAAAAGTGAAGTGCTGTGAATACGAGGTCTATTAGAAAAGTATCCGACCTTATTATTTTTTTCAAAAACCATATGGATTTGAATCACGTGTGATTACATCAGACATGCTTGAACCCTCGTGGGCATGTGAGAGTTTTTTCACGCCTGTCGGTTACGTCATTCGCCTGTGGGCAGTCTTTGAGTGAGGAGTCGTCCACCCTCTCGTCGATTTTTTTCATTGTTTAGGAATGGCTCAGAGACTGCTGCTTTGTTTGATCAAAATTCTTTCAAAACTGTAAGGCACAACTGAGTGGACACCATTTGATAAATTCAGCTGGTTTTCGGTAAAAAATTTTAACGGCTGATGAGAGATTTTGGTCTGTAACTGTCACTTTAAGGACGGCCCACGGCGCCTGACGGCGATCTGCACTTCGAGGCGGCAGCGTCTCGCCGTTTCAAGTTGAAAACTTCCACATTTCAGGCTCTGTTGACCCAGTAAGTCGTCAGAGAACAGAGAACTTTCAGAAGAAGTCGTCATGAGGAGTTTATTCGGACATTCCATTGTTAACGGACATTTTGTAATGAAAGAACGTGTGGGCAGAGTCGCATGCTGGGCCGGACCCGACTGCGGGGGGTCGCGGCAGGAAAAACACCTCCGTTGGAAACCTTAACGGGCAAGTTGGAACATGCCCAAGCTGGTAAACAATTTCTCAGTTACTCACTTGTTGAAAGCCATCAAAAGCCGCCTGAATTTTACAAATGGTTTTCAACACGGAGGTGTTTTTCCTGTCGCGGCGCACACAGATTCGCCGAGTCGTCACGGAAATGACTCAGCGAATTTGCGCGCACATCTTTCATTAAAAAATGTCCTTAAACAGTGGAATGTCCGCATAAAGTCCTCATGCCGGCCTCTTCTGAATCTTCTCTGTTCTCTCATGATATCCTGGGTGAATTAAGCCTTAAATTAGGATGTTTTCAGCTCGAAACAGGCCGACGACTGCGCCTGGAAGCGCTGCATGACGTCCCACTCCGTGGGAAGTCCTTACACCGACAGAAACACCCCATAATCTCTCATCAGCCGTTAAACTTTTCACCGAAAACCAGCTTAATTTCTCGAATAGTGTCCACTCGGATATTCCTCACAGGTCCAGAAAAGATTTTGATAAAGCAACGCGCGCCGTCTCGAGCAGCGTGTGAAAGAAAGGAATTCAGCCGAGAGGGCGGGACCACATCTCACTCAAGGCCTGCCCACAGGGAAATGACGTCACCGACACGCGTGAAAAAACTCACGCATGCGCACGAGGGTTCAAGCATGATTGGTGTAATCGCACGTCATTCAAATCCATATAGTTTAAAAAAAAAAAAAAAAGGGTCGGTTTATTATCTAATAGACCTCGTACTTCCCAGATGCATCGTATTGTATGAATCAACAGATGCATCAACAAAGTATTGAGGCAAGGGTGTGAATGTTTATGTACATGTGCTTTTATTAGTTTTTTTTTTTTAATGAATTTTTCATGAATTTGCAAAAATTTCAAAAGAAAACTTTTTCATGCTGTCATTATGTGGTGTTATGAATAGAATCTTAAGGGGAAAAATTTTAATTTTATCCACTTTTGAAAAGGCTGTAACATAAAATGTGGAAAAAGTGAAGCACTGTGAATACTTTCCGGGTGCACTGTATTTTCTTAGGTTCAATGGAAAACACCCCCTAAAGCGGGGGAGGTGATGGTCTAGTAGTTAAGCGTTGGGCTTGAGACTAGAGGATCCTCGGTTCAAACCCCGCTTGACTGGAAAATCACTAAGGGTGCTTGGACAAGGTCCTTAATCCTCTCGCTGCTTCCGGTGTGTAGTGAGCACCTTGCATGGCAGCACCCTGACATCGGTATGTGACTGTGTTTGTGTGAATGGGTGAATGTGAGGCATAATTGTAAAGCGCTTTGAGCATCTGATGCAGATGGAAAATTGCTATTTTAATGCAGCCCATTTAATGCATTCATGGCTGAGTTAGAATGTCTGGCTTTAAATATGCAAAAAATGTCTAAAATTCTAGATCCATCTGACATGAAGCACAAATAATTCATTGAAATTTCAAGCACTTAAAACCCACATAGTTAGCATTGAAACAAGTCTCCCTCTGTCATTTCTGAGGTAAACTAAAGTCCCGGTCACACAGCACTAATGAAAGACCCCAAAATTGAAACAATAAATCTGGACTTATGTTGACTTTCGTAGACATCATTTAACCGTCATCCAGCTTCGTTTCTGTAGCTGGTGCTTCGTTAGAATTTTCAAGCTGTGAACGAATCCTGACGACAATCTCAATTTGTCCGTATTCTGTTTTGTTTTCTGTCTTGACGGTTCCTCATCATTTGCATAGTTCCCGTACAATTAGGGTTCCGTTTGATTGTTGTCCACCTTCATCCAGCCTCTCTCTCTCTCTCTCTCTCTCCTCTCAACATCTCGCATAGTCTTTGGCTTTGACGTGCGTGTGCGCACACACATTGTCAAGACAACGCAGCTGCAGGTGTCTGTGGACGACACAAATTCGCTGCAGAAATGGTCACATGCTGGCGCTTTGTTTTGATTTTGTTTTAAAGCGTTAAGGTCACCGTTTTTCTTTCGCTTTATTTTTCTGTTGCTTTGTTTTTCTTTCGCTTTGGTTTTCTTTTGTTAGTTTCTTTTGTTTCGGTCTTTTATGCGCTACTCCTCTTTAGCAGCCCACACAACATTTGCTGTTTAACCAGTAGTTTGTTTTGCCACCTGGTTATCTTTTATTTCTTCCTTCAGCCATTACTAATTTCCATTCTAGTTTTGTTTTTATTCTGATGGTTTACTTTTCAGTTCATATGTTCATGCTTAGTTTATTCATGGTCATAATTGTATTGCATTCTGTCTGCAGTTTCTGATTTATCTTTGTTCTAAGTTTTTGCCTTGTCTTATTTGATTGCCCCTGCACCAGCTTTTGTGTCTTCGCCTCTCACTATGAGTCTTTCTGCTCTCTGTTGTCATTCACTTCCGCTCTTGCGCCTGCTCACATGTATTTATCTCTTTCATCACCCCACTCTGTGTTTTCCTTCCTTCACTATCTTGCACTGTGCACAATCTTGTCTTCCCTGGTCACACCCCCTTCCAGAGACTTCCACACACCTGCTTCACATCACCTTGATTAGTTTGCTCCTTATTTAAGCCCTCACAGTTTCATAGCTCACTGTCCTGTTGTTGACGCTGTTCACTCTCTCACCACTCATTCACATGTTGTTTACACTCTAGTATTTTTTGACCTTGCTTGTGTGCTCCAACCTCTGCCTTGTCATTACCCTGAACTCAGCCTGTTTTTTGATTCTGCCTTGGTTTTGCCTGCTTTTTTCCTCTATGCCATGTGAACGAACCCTGCCTGGTTTATGGACCGCGTCTCACCCTGCACCATGTCTGCAACCTCTGTCTGTATGACTGAATTCCTGTGGACCAAACCCAATGCCTGTAACAGATAAATCCTTTTATGCATCTAAACCAGGGGTACCCAAGTTCAGTCCTCAAGATCTACCTTCTTGACACTCTTGTCTCCCTGCTTCAACACACCTGAATCCAATGAAAGGCTCATTAAAAACCTGCTAAGGAGTCTTTCATTGGATTCAGGTGTGTTGAAGCAGAGAGACAACTAAGAGTGTCAGGAAGGTAGATCTCAAGGACTGAACTTGGGCACCCCTGATCTAAACCAACCATGCCTGTGAGTCTGCATTGGTCTCCTACCATGTCCTGTGTCAAGCCACCACCTGTCCTGACAAAAATATAATTATTTTTTTAAAGCTACATTTTTAAGAAATGGGTATTTATTTCTTTATTTAGTCTTTTAATGTTTGCTATTGTCAGTATAGTTTGACCCCGGTCTCGTGGTGCTAAAATCTTGGGTCAGACAAGATTTGTTTAAGTTGTGCAATGTAATGATGAATGTATAGTAAAACTACAACATTTAAAATCTCTTGCACAGAGGTTTCTTGGATAAGTGATAACTAGGAGGAAAACAAAAGACAGCAAACAGATGACTCCAGATTTGTGTGTGAATTATGGTGATTTCCCATGGTATTGCAACTCCAAAATAAACATTGGTTCGGTTTTCAGATTTTTTTTTTTTTTTTTTTTTTTTAGAATTTTGGAAATGGGCAGAAGTGCATTTGAGTTGCACAGTGTGGACAGTATTTCCTGGAATGCCTTGTTGTGTATTTTTTCATGCACACTGTTCACAATCAGTTTTCAGTTCACATCTCGAAGCTGCCTACTACAAACACCGACTGAGTAGCTCAACATGAGCAGCTGAGACTTTAGGGTAATCCTCAAATGCACCTCAGTGGTGGCAGTGTTGGTGCAAATGTCTTATTCACTTCCTCAACCAGGTTTATCCTGTGGGCCTCGACTATGAGCATTCCACTTACCTGTCCTGCTTGTGCCTTGTGTTAAATAAAACATTGAATGTTGTTAATCATCACTGACTGTTTCTTGTTTTCTTTCCACAATTTTCATGAGTTGTTGAACGTTGCCGTTTTGAGTCTTTGTACCAAGATGGAGTATAATTGTCCAAGATGCCAGCATTTCTGGTGGCATAAAGTGCTTTCAGCCTGAATAAATTTCTCCGCACGTGCTACTATTCTGTAATTGACGTTTGAAATATTAATTTAAAAGACTTCACTTGTTGTGCCTTATACTAGATGATAATGCAATCTAACCTCATAATATCAGGTGGTAGCCACATGGATGAAATTTATGATCTTCAGACTGAGAGATTATAACATTTTACCTCAATAATAAAATATTGTATTTTCCAGAGTATAATTTGTACTGGAGTACAAGCTGCACCTTGTCCCCCCCCCCCCCATATTATCAGCTTTTTAATTTGGTATTTTTGTGTATTGTTGTATATTTGTGTATATTTGTGTTTTTATTAGTGTGGATGACTTTGGACTTGGACTACTGCTTAAGACCAAGCAGATCAAGAGGATGATCTCTTCATATGTTGGGGAGAATGCGGAATTTGAGCGACAGTATCTGGCAGGGGAGTTGGAAGTGGAACTAACACCACAGGTTGGTCAGAATACATATGAATGCACATGAATTTTCAGAAATTGTAAGATTCACAGTCCATATTGATTCCACAAATACCTCACAAACCTTACAGATCCAAGACATGTTTGTCATGTTTCTTTTCAATGTCCAGATAATGAGACTTGACAAAGACGTAGTGGAACCCTTAGCTGCTACCTTCACCTTAATTGATTACATTCCCCTTTGATCTGTCACAGGGTACTCTTGCAGAGCGGATCAGGGCTGGGGGTGCTGGGATCCCAGCCTTCTTCACATCCACTGGCTATGGCACACTGATCCAAGAGGGAGGCTCTCCCATCAAGTACAATAATGATGGCTCCATTGCTATTGCCAGTGAGAAGAGAGAGGTGAGAATAGCCTATTGTGACGTTGAACCAAAGTTCCTATTTATTTTGCATGAGTAGTTTAACATATATCCTTAAATCTGGGGTCACGGTCCGGCCGTGCACGCACGTCAGCGGCCTGGATGAGTCCTGTCTGGTGTCGGAGGATCTGTGCCATCCAGTGGAAGGAAGTTATATGCATCTGCTTTGGCTGTACATACACAGTCCGGCCATGAACACTTTTTTTTTTTTTTTTTGAGAACTGCAAGTGCCGCTTGAACGCTGTGTGGCACTCTCGCGCTGTCTTGCGATTTTTGGCCTTGTTTTCACTACCAGCTGTGTGACATTCTGCCCACATTCAGGCGACATGCACTAATGTGTGTTGTAAGTACCAATTCAGTGAGATACCAACTGTGAATTTGTAACAAATTCACATCTCCAACTACCCTCCAGTAGTTGCGGCCCAGTGAGATACTACCCTCAGTAATAACTCACTTTTCAGAACAAAGTGAACACATCACAGGTCCAAGATCTGAAAATGCCTGAAACTCTTTACTGTGACCAGTGCCATGCTCTCATTTTAATTGTGGTATCATCATTGTACGCAGGTGCGGGAGTTCAATGGCAGGCACTACATCATGGAAAAGGCCATCACTGGTGACTTTGCCCTAGTCAAGGCTTGGAAAGCAGACAAAGCTGGAAACATTGTTTTCAGGTAGCCTTGCCATCACAGTAGTTATGCACTACTTAAAGCTACTACTTAAAGCTGCTGATTGAGTGATCTTGCAATAGTAATAGTACACCACACTCGAAGGATTTTTTTTGGGGGGGGGGGTGCAAATCCTAACTCCCAGTCTATGCAAATAGCAATATTTTTTGATAAGGAAAAAATATAATATATGCAATAAATAAAATTACAATAAATATTGCAGTGAGTATAATATACTTTTATGAAAAAGACAAGATAATTATTTTAGACTTCACCATTTTATAATTCTGGTGGCTGGCGGTGGCACAAAAGTCATATTTAAAAATATTTAAAAACTACTTCAGTCTGTTTATGAACATCATTCTTTCCTATGTCTAAATATAATTAAATATTAAATGTAAATGAATTTGTCTGTTGCATCATCAGTACACAGCTTCGCGGTTGAGTCGCACAAAGGAGGATTTTCATAAAAATAAGATGACATTTTAGCACAGCTTGCCAAAAGGCACATGGGAAAGACAAGCCTAGATTTTACATTTTCTTATAACAAACAGCTCCTCTAATCACATTCATAGAAGCCTAGTGAAGTGATGGTCTTGTGGTTAAGGTGTTGGGCTTGAGACCATAAGATCCTCGGTTCAAATCCCCGTCTGACTGGAAAATCACTAAGGGCCCTTGGAGAAGGTATTTAATCCCCTGTTGCCCCCGGTGTGTAGTGAGCGCCTTGTATGGCAGCATCCTGACATTGGGGTGAATGTGACGCATTATTGTAAAGCACTTTGAGCATCTGATGCAGATGGAAAAGTGCTATATAAATGCAGTCCATTTACCATTTAGGCTAACTGGGTCAAACTTGGAAGATGTAAAAACTGGGCCTTGTGTGAGTGAAACCACTGCCTGCTGTTATGTCTTTTCACGATAACAAGGTAATGAAAGATGAACAAGACAAGAACACGGATATCAGGAACATATTGACCTGCAAACTTTCTGACCATCATCGCTCTTAACCCTCTGGGGTCCGAGGGCATTTTTTGGACAGTTCACTCGCCTGGCATAAATATTTTATTATTGCTGTTAAAAGCTCACCCTGCATCCCACAATCAAGTAATATGTCTCTTTTTTTCAGGACAACCTATACTTTCAGAATATATATGCTGTAGTGGTGTTTTATAAGTGTAATAAAGGTTTACAATCAAAAATAAGAAAGGAAAAAAATAAAGCGGGAAATAATTTTCACACATTTATTCAAAACACACAGCATACTATAATAAACAACTATTTTGACACTTTATCAAGATAGTTTGGGGTCTTGTACAAAATAAAGGTTCTAAAAATAAACACAAATGCATATTTTGAACAATATATACAAAATGGGCTATGCATTTTCTTTGTCTTCATGCCACATCTCAATGCAATTTCTGTCTGCTATTACACAAAGGCCTAAATCACAAACTTTGCACTTCCATGGAATGTGTTCCTGTACTGTAAACAACCTATCTTCACAGTTTGAGGCCCTGTTCACCCCCCCTTCCATTCATATGCATAAACGGCACTTTACGCGTGAGAGCGAGAGAGGCTTATTCAACAATATTCACTGGCCAAGTAGTAAATCATCTCTTCTACTGACACTCTTTGGTCCACCACGTGAGGTTGTATGAGACCCTCTTACACTGATCACTTCCATTCATATGCGTAACAGTGCGCTTTTACGCATTGGAGCCAACAGCCAGAGGGCTATTCAAAGAGCATTCACATGCCAAAGAGTAACACATCACTTCTACAAACAATCCTTGGTCTACCATGTGAGACTGCTCTGCCCTATGATTGGATATTGGAAAACCATATGACGGTGAACCATTTCTGATTGCGCACGTCATCACACAGCTTCTATTAGGACTACAAGCATGGTGGACAGCTGAATCGAAAGTCAGAGGAGTGTACTTTTCAGCAAAAAAAAGTAAGTTTATATTTAATGTCATTAAAAAATGGTATATCATTTAATAAAAGTTGTATTCTGCCATCGTATACGACAGCGCCGACCCCTTAACCTCGCGCAACCCCCAGCAGAAATGCAACAATGCATTAACATGGATTTAGAGTGTTTGAAATCAGTAATATTATATGACATACATACAGTGGTGGGCACAGCTAACCAAAAAGTTAGCTTTGATAACCACTAATCCGCTAACTGAAAAGTTAACTTTTATAACCCTAAAACGATAAACCGCTAAGGAATTTGGAGGAAGTTACAGCTAACCACTAACTTTTAGTATTGAGTCAGTACAAAGTCAGCTAAGCCAGTTTCGAGTTTAAGCACCGCAAGTGCTGCTGGATAAATTCAAAGGCGATCACAAACCAAAAAGAAACATAAAGCCAGAGCTTCTGTCTTTGTGCACCTGGCCTGATGCTACAAAAAAAGAAGCATCATTTACTTTCAACATGCATCCACTCAGACAGTGGGCAGGAGACGTGATGCGCAAAGCACCTTTCACTCATAGTTTCATTTAAAACCAACTAATTCTGGAGAATTTATTGAAATTAACGACGAAGTGAAAATAAGATATTGCATATATTTTTTAAAGTAATGCATTCATTTCTGATGGTTTGAGTGTTACACAGATGTGCCGAAAGTCATTATGGGAAATTCAAATGATCTTGCCAGGATGTGAGTTTTTGCCTGCTTTTATTTTGTTGCTTTGGTTTGGCTTTGTATGTTCTGTTGCTTTTGTGTTTGTTTAGTCTCTTGCTGGGTCCTGTTTGGGTTTGTCTGTCCCTGTCTCTCTTGTCTGTCTCTTGGTTCTTGATGGTGGGCGTTTCTCCCTCTCTGGACAGACCCTCATTCTGGTGCATTCTATGAACACCTACTCTCAATTTGCACCTCATCACCTAGGTGTATATAAGCTCCAGTGTTTGCTCTGCTCATCCCCAGATTGATACACCCAGTGCCTTCTCTCCAGCTCTGTTTTTGTATTCTTGACCTGCTTGCTTCACGTGTGTTTTGACCCCCTGCCTGTATCCTCGACCACGCCTATGTTCCTTGTTCTGTTGCTCTTGTTGGACTGCCTTTTATGTACTAGACCCCATTTACTGCTTTAGTAAACTGTTTTTACGGATAGAGCCTTTTGTCTGAGTCCTGCATTTGCATCCAGCCATATCCATCAACCAGACCTGATAGTCACAACATCCTGCTTATTGTCCTTTACAGCACTGTTTGTTTCAGAGTACTATATGTAAAATGTTTGAAATTTGGTTTGTGTTTATGAAGTTCCATGCAGGTTAAACGTAGCAGACGCAGAATATTTGGAATATTTGTTTTAGCAAGTTTTCAGTCTCATGCAGCAGTCTCTTAAAAATGTTGTGACAGGCATAAAAGTTACATTTTGGTCATATAATGTTCATTTGCAATTGTTGTCATGTAGTTTCTCAGTGTTATTTTGACTACAGCAACTCTCTGGTGCGCAAGGGATTATGGGATATCTCAGTGGGGCGAATTGTGGTACTTTAAAATGATATACTGTCATGAAACTGAAATAAACAAGAAAACATGCCGATTTTGACCCCCCCCCCCCCCCCCCCCCCGTAAAGTTACTGTAACTTGTGTGTTTTTACAATGCGTGTGATCGGTGATCCACATATATTAAGACGTTCTGAACGTAAAACTGCATTTGAGATTCACGAATATGTTGGTCTAGTTATACTCCCATCCAGTAGAAGGCAGTGTTCCCTGCATTTTGACGGGGGTGGGGGGGTGGGGGGGGGTGAGAGCAGATCATTTTAATTTTCCATAGGCTAATGCCTTTCGTCACGTGTTTGTTTAATACTCAAACCTTCAGGAATTAGTGCATTACCTAAAAAAAATATGTGCAATATCATATTTTCAATGACAGATTTGCTGTTAATTTCGATAAACTGTCCAGAATTAGCTGGCTTTAAATGAAACCATGAGTGAAAGGTGCTTTGCACTTCATGTCTCCTGCCCATTCTCTGAGTATCGGCATGTTGAAAGTAAATAACTTTTTTTTTCTTCTTCGCAATAGCAGCTGGCGGCTGGTCTGCCACCTTCTACTAGGGGAGGACTGAGCTTCTCCCAGTAGTCTGTTTATTGCAAAACACACAACAGGAATTACCATGTAGGATTTTAGGTTTTACAGATGTTTCTGACCATTAAGCTTTACTCACTATGCCAGCAAAAAAATGTTAGTGGACTGAAAGTTAGCGGAACTAAATTTAGCAGAAGCTTATTGGTCTGCTGATGGTTTTCAAACTTAGCCGAAAAGCTAATCCGCTAACAAAAATGTTAGCTTTGCTAATTAGTGGTTAGCGGAACAGAGGAACTGCGCTCACCACTTCATACATATTTCTAAGGCATTTATTAACAATAGTCACTTAGTTTTTGAGAAGTATCTACTATGGAGTACCATGTTATTTTCGTTGGTGGGGCTATGCACTCTGTGAGTGCTAAAGTTTATTTCTAGCCTAAAACCACCATTTTGATGTGCAGATTCCAACAGTATGCTTATTTTTTTCTACATTGAGGAATTCTCAAGTGTTAGCCAGCCAAACAACAAACAATTACCTTTTTATATAGATTTATTTATATAGATCATTGGGTCTACAGAGGCTTAAATTTGGAGGTTTTCTGCTTGAAACAGGATGACTCGGAGCGCTGCGCGACATCCCGCTCCGTGGGAAGTCCTTACAGCGATAGAAACAATCCAAAATCTCTCATCAGCCATTAAAATTTTCACAGAAAACCAGCTGAATTTCTCGAATGGTGTCCACTCGGATGTGCCTCACAGTTTTTGAAAAAAATTTGATCAAGCACAGCACCAGTCTCTCAGCAACTTCTCAGACAATGAAAATCCGACGAGGGGGCTGGACCACTCCTTCCACAAGGCGTGCTCACAGGCGAATGACGTCACCGACAGGCGTGAAAAAACTCACGCATGCGCACGAGGGTTCAAGCTTGGCTGATGTAATCACACGTGATTCAAATCCATATAGTTTTTTTAAACAATAAAACTGTCGGTTTCTTTTCTAATAGACCTCGTATATATATATATATATATATATATATATATATATATATATATATATATATATATATACAATCCATTTACCATTAGATTTATCTTCATCAGAAAAGTGTTGTATACATGTCAAATGCAGAAAGTAAAATAATTCATGACATTGCTAGATTCTGTCATTTAAGGATTGAAAAAAGGAAACCAAGTATCACAATAATGGTATATGCCAAGGTTCAATCATTAGCCAACATTTGTATAAAGTAAGTCTTTTAAAACTGCTTTATGTTTGTGTTAAAACTATGATACTTATGCTGCTTCCGAAAAGTGTTGTGATATTTTATTTTATTAGACCTGTCTTTAACAGTATTGCCTGTTGTGCAGTTAATTGGCCTCACGGATGTTTTACGAAACATGTGCTCCAGGTTTTCCGTCAGTTTAAGTGGCAGCTTACACACACACACACACACACACACACACACACACACACACACACACACACACACACACACACACACACACACTCACACAGAGAGAGAGAAAGCCATTATGGCGAGAGTGCTGCCTTTGTTACGGAGGCGCGCACACACACACACACACACACACACACACACACACACACACACACACACACACACACACACACACACACACACACACACACTGTCTTAGGACCTTAATGACATAGAAGGTGTTTGTGTGGGCCGCCAGAAGAGGTACTGCTGGCCCACCACCAAAGGGCGCCCTGCCTGAAGTGCGGGCTTCAGGCACGAGAGGGCGCTGCCGCCACGGACACAGCCGGGAGTGACAGCTGTCACACATTCTTCATCATCACACTCCATAAAGACCAGACGTCATCTCCACCTCGTTGCCGAGATATCGTACTTCATTGTAGGTAATATCCTCAGCCTTTTTGTGTTTATCTGTAATCTGTACATTGTGAGTGTTTGCAGGCGTACCGGTTCCTTGTTTTGTGGAAGCTGAGTGAGTGCAGGACGGCACTCTTTTTCTCTGAGGGATCACTGCAAACACATCAGCATATTGAGTGAGAGGTGGAGGTGGCATTCCCACCGTTATTGTTACTGGGTGTACACACACCCACACTTGACTGTCTTTGTTCTCGCCAGCAGTACCAGATCCGACAGTCGGGGACGGTGATCACCTGGGAATTCGGGACTTGGCGGCTCCAGTATTCTCTGGTTTCGGTGGCGGAGGAAATCGTGTGGTTCTGGTTCATCTCAGGACTTCTTCTATCCTGAGATGAACTTCTTCTATCCTCGAGCCTGCCCACACGTCACCTTTGTGATTTGACTGTAATTATATTCTGAGGTTGTCTGTATGTTTGTTGTGCACGTTTCACAACATTAAATTGTTACTTTTTGGCTCATCTATTGGCCGTTCATTTGCGCCCCCTGTTGTGGGTCCGTGTCACTACACTTTCACAACAGAAGGTGTCCATACTCAGGTATTCCATTATTTTGACTTAGATTTTTTTTCCTTTTAATTTATTTTCTAAATTTGTTTTCACTAGGTGTTTAAAAATTATAATGTTAGAAAAAGGATTTAGTAAAAAATGTGCAAAATCCCAAATTTGTCGAACATGTTTCTTGCTAGTGTAATGTAAAGCACATTTCTGACTGCAACTTAAATGACTTTAGAAAGGAATGTTAATAAATGTAGTAACATCTTTCTCCACAAGAGAGCAACATCCTCCAGTGCACTACTGTCTTCTGTGATACTGTAGTTTGAGTTCTTGAGCTCCCTATTTTTGTTTTAAGCTCTTCCTTAAACTCAAGTCCTCATTAAAAAAGAAATTTTTATCTTAATTTGGAATGTCATGCATTCTTGTTTCTCTCTTTCAGGAAAACAGCCAGAAACTTCAACCAAACCATGTGCAAGGCAGCTAAAACTACAATAGTGGAGGTATGTTGGTTAAACAATCAATTATTTCTCTGTTGACTTAAAGTCTATGTATAACAGATCTGTTATGTATTATGTATATGGGTAGATTCAAACATACTTATCAGTAATTTACAAGGTTTCTGTTCCATATATTTGTGTTTTGCACATACATAACAGTCCTTCGATGCTATGCCGATAGCCACCCATTGGTCAGATGGGTTTTATTCCTTGGTCTTTATTAAATTTTAGATTTTAACAGCAGATCAGAAGTAATGTGTTTGTGGGCTCTCGTGGATATCCCTTATGTCTACCTGTCATGGCTCCCACAAATTTATGAAGTCCCCTGAAATGTAAATGCATCATAACAAAATAAGAAATGACCTTTGACAACATAATCATAACTCTGCAAGAGCCTCCTTGACAATTTTTCTCCACTGTGATTTATCAGCAGCCAGACTCTTGCATCTTTGGTGGTGAAGCTGGTCCACCTCTTTGAGTTGTGGATCCAGATTGCACCTCTGTCTTAAAGAACAGGTCTTCATATGTCACTATAGAAATGTCACATTAAAGCAGTCTCATAAAATGGTGATGGCTTGAGATCACAGAACTGAAATATATCCACAAAGAAGCTGCAGAGTAAAGTGTGGTTTTAAGACTTTGCAGTGTACAACATGAAAGCAGAAGTGTAAATTTGCATTGTCCATCTACCATCATTAGAGAAGATGTATGTGTAAGCAGTATTTTATCCGCCAGCGAAGTTGGGCGGAGGTTATGTTTTCACCCCTGTTTGTTTGTCTGTTTGTGAACAGCTTGTAACCCACAATTTTTCATATGTTGTTATGAGGATTCATATCCTGACAGGCAAGAATTGATTCAGTTTTCAAGGTGATGGGTCAAAGTCAGGAAAAATCTTGGAAATTTAGATCCCTATCCTTTAACATTGAAAGAATTTTCCAAAATTCATACCTCTTTCAAAAGCGATGGAATTTCTTTGATATTTGAGAACATTATGTAGAATGGTATCCTTTATCGGCTGACAAAGTTTGATCCAGATCTGATCCGGTGTTGCAGACTGTATGGTGCCCCCGAAAAACTGGTCCGCCCTGCCTCCACTGCGCATGCGTCATTTCGGAGCTCAGCAGCACGTCTGAGACAGTCTCTTCACCCAAACAGATCAAATGGATTAATGGGATTATTAACTATCAGATGACAATGTAAAACCTCTTAAATCATTCTAAAGTCAGTGGCATTTTAAACAGAAACGACGCGATAATCGGTGATGGTTTGAAGTGATGTTGGCGCAGTGAATGCTGCAGCTCATGTAGCTATGGCTCTCTGATCTCTTCATCTGTCTTTTATGATGAAATAAAGCCGAATTTATGTGGAAATGATTGTTGTACAAAAGCTTCAGCTATCTGTCGCTGAGATAGATGATGACTGGAGTGCAGTTTTAAGCAGAAATTAGGTGATAATTGGTGAATCGTGGCTAATGACGCATGCGCAGTAAAGGCAGGGCAAACCGATTTTTAGGGGGGACCGTTCGGTCGTCGACATCGGATTAAAGATTTTGTGGCCATTTAAATTTAACATTGAAAACCCCAAATTAATGTATATTTTACATTACATCCTAAACAAAAGGCTCCCATCAATCTCATATTTGATGATAAGTTGCCGACTGACAAAGTTTGATTTTGATCTGATCAGGATTGTGGGTTTTTTGGACATTTGAATTTAATATTGAAAAGCCCTTTTGGTGTACATTTTGCATTATATCTCAATCAGAAGTGCCTCAAACACTTATTTGTGACAATGAGGTGCAAACTGGAGCACTCAGTGGATAGTTTGGTCCGCATCTGATCCATATTGCGGATTTAGCGGATATTTTATTTTAACATTGAAAAGCCCCTTTGATCTATATTATCTATATTTTGTATGAGATTTTAGCTTATGAAAAGCCACTTCTAACAGTATTTTGACCTTGAAATTTTTTTCCAAGGGAAAAATTTGTGGAATTGGAAACTGGTGTTGGCAGAGGTTGCTCAAGTATTCATCATAGAACACCCCCTTTTCTACTTTTTTTTTTTTACTAATAGCCCAATTTCATAGCCTTAAGAGTGTGCATATCATGAATGCTTGGTCTTGTTGGATTTGTGAGAATCTACTGAATCTACTGGTACCTTGTTTCCCATGTAACAATAAGAAATATACTCAAAACCTGGATTCATCTTTTTAGTCGGATAGCACTACTATTATTCTGAACACTACTGTACATCAAATTTACCCTTTGAACAAGTTTTGTCCCTTTAAAGTGTTTGCTTGGTCATATCTGAGCCATGGGAATAGAAGAGGCTATTCTGTGGGACAGACATATTTTTACCTTTTTGCATGTGGTGTCTTTGGCTCAGAGGTAGATGAGGCCATCTGTGCAAAAGGTATTTAGTCAGGATTCGGTGTTGGACAGGGGACACGCTATGGTGCGGTTACCTTCACTGGTGATGTCTGGTCTGTGCTGGGTCTGTCGGGGCCAGTGATGAGTGTAACATGCACAGCAGCATTTTTCTTTATGAACCCCCCCCCCCCCAAAAAAAAAGCTAATGGGCTAATAAATGTTACTAGCAGGTAAATGTTACTTTGCCTGTGTGAAGAGAAATTACAAAATTGTCAGTTTTTTTAGTTTGTAAAAACAAACAACGTCAGCAGTCAATGGAAATTGGTGCATCAATGCTGTGGTTTTAAGCAATAAATAAACTACAGCACTCACAAACTATTCTTGTTCAGTGTTTCAGTGTTCACTGTTCACAGCCGATACAGCCAGATACGCATTGGTATTTGGCACAAGTTTTTCACCAGATGCCCTTCCTTTCGCAAGTCCAGGTTCACCTGGAGAAACACACACACAGCCACTGGTGTTCCAAAGAGGTCTCCTATTGAAGTGCTAACCAGGTACTGCACTGCTTAGCTTCTGAGATCTGATGGGATCAGGCTTACACAAAGCAGACCGACTGCTTAAAAGTGCTGTATGATTGTGGTGAAATGATCAAACATGCTGGTCTAGGGGCCTGGAGCCTATCCTAGCAGTCATGGGGCGCGAGGTGCACCCTGGACAGGATGCCAGTCTATCGCAAGGCAATTGTTGCATATTTTGATTATTTTAGTTTACATTTTATTGTTTCACATTCAGTGTTTTATAGACTGGGAATAATTAATCCCATTATTTTATGCACTGCAATCCAGTAGTTGGCTACATGCACCCATAAAGCTGGTTTGCCATCTGCTGATGAACACAGAGAGGAATTAGTTTTATTTTTGTTATTAATTGGTGTCAGTATTTCAGACTGTGGCTGACGATGTGAGCAAAGCTACAGTTGTAGTCGGAAGTTTGCATACAGTGCATCCGGAAAGTATTCAGAGCGCTTCACTTTTTTTCACATTTTGTTATGTTAAAGCTTTGTTTCAGAATAGAGTAAATTCATTTTACCTCAAACTTTTATTCACAACACCCCATAACGACAACATCAAAAAGTGTTTTTTTTATTTTTTTATTTTTACAAGTTTCTAAAAAAAAACTAAGAAATTACATGTACATAGGTATGCACAGCCTTTGCTCAATCCTTTTTTGATGCAACTTTGGCAGGAATTACAGCCTTGTCTTCTGAAATATGCCACAAGCTTGGTGCACCTATCTTTGGGCAGTTTTGCCCATTCCTCTTTGCAGCACCTCTCAAGCTCCATCAGGTTGGATGGGGAGCATCAGTGCACAGCCATTTTCAGGTCTCTCCAGAGATGTTCAATCGGATTCAGGTCTGGGCTCTTGCTGGGCCACTCAAGGACATTCAGAGAGTTGTCCTGAAGCCAATCCTTTAATATCTTGGCTATGTGCTTAGGGTCGTTGTCCTGCTGAAAGATGAACCATCACCCCAGTCTGAGGTCAAGAGCTCTCTGGAGCAGGTTTTCTTCTAGGAGGTATCTGTACATTGCTGCATTCATTTGTCCCAGAATCCTGATTAGTCTCCCAGTTCCTGCCACTGAAAAAAATCCCCACAGCATGATGCTGCCACCACCATGCTTCACTGTAGGGATGGTGCCTGGTTTCCTCCAAACATGATGCCTGGCACTCACAGCAGACCAGAGAATTTTGTTTCTCATGTTCTGAGAGTCCTTTAGGTGCTTTTTTTAAACTCCAGGCAGGCTGCCATGTGCCTTTTACTAAGGATAGGCTTCCATCTGGCCACTCTACCTTATAGGCTTGATTGGTGGATTGCTGCAGAGATGATTGTCCTTATGGAAGATTCACCTCTCTCCACAGAGAAATGCTGGAGTTCTGACAGAGTGATATTCAGGTTCTTCATCACCTCCCTGACTAAGGTCCTTCTCCCCTGATCGCTCAGTTTAGACGAGTGACCAGCTCTAGGAAGAGTCCTGGTGGATCCACACTTCTTCCGTTGATGGACAGTGGAGGCCACTGTGCTCATTGGGACCTTCAAAGCAGCAAAAATGTTTCTGTACCCTTCCCCAGATTTGTGCCTGGAGACAATCTGTCTTGGAGGTCTACAGACAATTCCTTTGACTTTGTGCTTTAGGCGATCGGATCAACATGAGAAAACTCCCAGAAACAAACTCCCATTCCAGTTGATTTGGTCTATTTGAAAATAACACTGGTTGTACATTAAAATACGAGCATATCAAATTTGAAAAGTTCAACATATTTTAGCTGCACAAACAGTAGAAATCTGGAAAGGAACTTGGAAAATTTCAGGTGTGAAATCAATGAAAATGGTACACATGCATGGTGTCAGCCATGAGAAGTGGATGGTAGCAGGGAGCAGGGGTTTATGGACTTTATTTAACTTGCAATTGTGAGAGAACTGGACGAGGTTTGCTAAAGCCACTCTAGTAGCTTACAGCTGGCCTGCTTTATTGAACCCACAACCAGTTTTGATCTGTGTTTGGGACAATTGTCTTGTTGGAACACCCAGTTGTGGCCAAGTTTCAAACATCCAGGTGTTGATTTGCAGTGGCATTGAAGAATTTGAAGGTCTTCCTTTTTCATTATGCCATCCGCTTTATACACTGCACCAGTACCGCTGGTAGCAAGGCAGCCCCAGATCATAATGCTACCATGCTAGATAGTCAGTGCAGTGTTCTTAGGTTTGAACGCCTCACCTTTATGTCTCCAAAAATACCTATTGTCATTGTTACCACATAGCTCAATCTTTGTCTCATCTGACGATAAAACTTTTCTTCAGAATCAAATTTATTGCCAAGTAAGTTCTCACATACAAGGAATTTGATCTGGTGTCATTGGTGCATAAACAACAAGAAAAGAAAAGAAAAAATACTTCTCTAAGAAGTAAAGAAACCAATTAGACAAAAGACATTTGGCTTGTCCATGCAGGCAGCTGCAAATTTCGTTCTCGCTTGAAAGTGTCAGTTTTGGAGCAAGGGCTTCGTTCTTGGCACCTTCTCAGTCCATGGTTATGTAAAACTCACTTAACTGTGTACAGTGACGCTGGTGTTCCAGCAGTTCAGCTCAGGTAGGCCTGAGCCTTGGCCGTTCCTGGGTTGTTCATGAACATCCTAACCAATTTCCTCTCATCTGTTTGTGACATTTTGGATCTTCTTCCAGACCTTGGCAAAGTGGTGTTACATTCAACTAACTTGTACTTTTGTATGATTGTTTGAACTGATGATCTTGGAACCTGCAGTTGTTTGGAAATGGCTACAACAAATAGCTACAAGACACCTTCCCAACTTGTCTAAATCTACAGTTCTTCAGTCTTCACTGAGGTCCTTGGACCTTCCCATTGTTTTAACTATTGGTCAGTTATGCTGGCAAAGAGAAATTCAATTATGATCACTAATGAGGAGTTAATAGGCCTTGACCTTGTCACATTGAAAGACACTATAGAACCTTCAGCACCACTTATTAAAAGATTTAATTGTATGTATGTATGTATATTTCTTCCTTTTTCATTTATTTATTTATTTATTTCATTCATTTAAAAGACAAATACAACAGCAGCATTCATCATGAATGAAAAGGAGCAGAAAGAAGCAACAGCTTATCATAGCTGCCCCCTTTAAGACACAAAATCAACAGCTCCAGTTTATCTGAGCTGCTCACACAGACATCTGATCAGTTTCAGAATATTACAACATAAATAATATGACAGGTAATCATAACAATAACAAAACAATACATAATAATAAACAACAATACTACTCTACAGTTATATTTTTGCAACAGAGAAGATTTCAATTTTTTTTAAATACATAAATTGACTCAAAAGTTTTAATTTTACAATCGAGACTGTTCCATAAACTGACACCTTTGATTTAAATAAATTGTTCCTTTAAAGTTGTTCTAAATCTGGGTTTGGTAAAAACCCCAGTTCCTTTTAGTTGATATTTGCTTTCTCTTTTAGCAAATTTATTTTGCAAATTGTCTGGTCATTTTTCTTTCTGAGCTTTATACATAACTTTTAATAGGTTGTATTCAACCAATTCATTAAATTTCAAGGTCTTTAATTCTTTAAATAATGGATTTGTTGGATCTCTATGTCCACTTCCACTGACGACTCTAATGGCCCTTTTCTGTAAAAGGAAAAGTGGATTAACAGGTTTTATGTGCACTTCCCCACACTTCAAGAATCTTTAACTTTATGTAACACAGCTATAATTTGGGATATCTTTACTTTGACATCATCAATGTGGAATTTCCATGACAAGTGTTCATCGATCATAAAACCTAAAAGCTTTATCTCATGTACTCTTTCAATCTCTGATCCTTGAACCAATAATGATGCATCAATTTCTTTCTTTTTATTACAAAAAATCAGAAACTTAATTTTACTAATATTTAAAGACAATCTATTAGCATTAAACCATTTCATAATTTTCTGAAATTCTTTATCTACTATTTGCATTACATCTTTTATATTTTCTCCAGAATAAAATAAAGCGGTATCGTCTGCAAACAGAATACACTTAAGTAATTTTGAGACAGACACAATATCATTTACATAAAGCAAAAAAAAAAAATTATTGGCCCAAGGACTGATCCTTGAGGTACCCCACAAACAATATCACATGTTTTTTTAATTTTATGTTGTTAACTTCAACAAACTGATTTCTATTTGTTAAATAGTTGGTAACCCACTGATGTGCCACACCTCTTATACCATATTTATACAATTTATGCAACAACATTGTGTGATCCAAGGTTTCAAATGCTTTTTGTAGGTCTACAAATATACTTACAAAATAATGCTTTTTATTCATCGCATTTGAAATTTCCTCAGTCAGTTCCATAATTGATGTAGCAGTTGAGTGATTAGAAGAAATCCATGTTGACAGTTACTTAAAATGTTGTATTTATTTAAAAATGTATTTAACCTATTCACAAATAACTTCTCAAGAATTTTACAGAACTGTGGGAGTAAAGATATGTGTCTGTAATTTGAAAAAAAAATCATGCTTATTTCCCTTTTTAAAAAGTGGGATTACCTTGCCAGTTTTCATGGCATCCGCAAATATCCCTGAACTAAATGATAAATTACAGATATATGTGAAAGGATCAATAACTTCACCTATAATTTGCTTTATCAGTGACATACGAGGTCTCTTAGATAATAAACCGACCCTTTTATTTTTTTTTTAACTATATGGATTTGAATGACATGCGATTACACCAATCATGCTTGAACCCTCGTGCGCATGCGTGAGTTTTTTCACGCGTGTCGGTGACGTCATTTCCCTGTGGGCAGGCCTTGAGTGAGATGTGGTCCCGCCCTCTCGGCTGAATTCCTTTGTTTCACACGCTGCTCGAGACGGCGCGCCTTGCTTTATCAAAATTTTTTCTGGACCTGTGAGGAATATCCGAGTGGACACTATTCGAGAAATTAAGCTGGTTTTCTGTGAAAAGTTTAACGGCTGATGAGAGATTATGGGGTGTATCTGTCGGTGTAAGGACTTCCCACGGAGCGGGACGTCCTGCAGCGCTTCCAGGCGCTGTCGTCGGCCTGTTTCGAGCTGAAAACATCCTAATTTAAGGCTTAATTCACCCAGGACATCGTGAGAGAACAGAGAAGATTCAGAAGAGGCCGGCATGAGGAATTTATGCGGACATTCCACTGTTTAAGGACATTTCTTTAATGAAAGACGTACGCGCAAATTCGCCGAGTCGTTTCCGTGACGACTCGGCAAATCTGTGTGCGCCGCGACAGGAAAAACACCTCCGTGTTGAAAACCATTTGTAGAATTCAGGCGGCTTTTAATGGCTTTCAACAAGTGAGTAACTGAGAAATTGTTTAACAGCTTGGGCATGTTCCAACTTGCCCGTTAAGATTTCCAACGGAGGTGTTTTTCCTGCCGCGACCCCCCACGGTTGGGTCCAGCCCGACATGCGACTCTGCCCGCACGTTCTTTCATTACAAAATGACCGTTAACAATGGAATGTCCGAATAAACTCCTCATGCCGACTTCTTCTGAAAGTTCTCTGTTCTCTGACGACTTACTGCGTCAACAGAGCCTGAAATGTGGAAGTTTTCAACTTGAAACGGCGAGACGCTGCCGCCTCGAAGCGCAGATCGCCGTCAGGCGCCGTGGACTGTCTTTAAAGCGACACTACCAGACCAAAATCTCTCATCAGCCGTTAAAATTTTTACTGAAAACCAGCTGAATTTATTGAATGGTGTCCACTCAGTTGTGCCTTACAGTTTTGAAAAAAATTTTATCAAACAAAGCAACAGTCTCTGAGCCATTCCTAAACAATGAAAAAAATCGACGAGCGGGTGGACGACTCCTCACTCAAAGACTGCCCACAGGTGAATGACGTAACCGACAGGCATGAAAAAACTCTCGCATGCCCATGAGGGTTCAAGCATGTCTGATGTAATCACACGTGATTCAAATCCATATGGTTTTTGAAAAAAATAATAAGGTCGGATACTTTTCTAATAGACCTCGTATTTATATCTGTATAATCAGTTGATTTTTTTTTTTTCATTTTTCATTTTTATTTATTTTTTGGCACATTTCTGGACAGTAGTCAAAATTTAATTCACCGGTACCTCTTCCAGAAAAACACTGCTAACATTATCTAATACTGTTTCTCTATCAAAAGGTCCATCTATGGAATTTGCTGTGAAAAAGTAGGACCAGTATTTATAAAATAATCATTAAATTCATTAACAATTTCATTTTTGTTATCAATATCAACATTATTCTTTGTAAAATATTTTGGAATACTTGACTTCACCCTGCCTTTTTGTATTACAGAATTTACTGTATTCCATGTGTCTTTCATACTGTTTTTATTTTTGTCTGACAATTTACAATAATAATCCTTTTTTGCCGTCTTATAATCCCTAACAATTTGTTTTTATATTTTTATACCTAGCTTCAGCATCTTCAGTTCGTAATTTTAGAAAAGATATATACAAATAGTTTTTTTCCTGCAGGCATTTTTGAGCCCATTATTCATCCATGGATTCCATTCCATTTTCTTCCGCTTCATCTGACGTCGGGTTGCAAGGGCAGCAGCTCAAGCAAAGCTGCCCAGACCTCCCGATCCACACACATCTCCCCCAGCTCCTCCGGGGGAACCGCAAGGTGTTCCCAAGCCAGCTGCGAGACGTAATCCCTCCAGGGTGGCCGTGCGTCTTCCCCGGGCCTCCTCCCGATGGGACGTGCTCGGAACACCTCTCCAGCGAGGCGTCCAGGGGGCATCCGAAAAAGATGCCCGAGCCACCTCAGCTGGCTCCTTTCGATGTGGAGGAGCAGCGGCTCGGATCTGAGCTCCTCCCGAGTGACCGAGCTCCTCACCCTATCTCTAAGGGAGCACCCAGCCACCCTACGGAGGAAACTCATCTCGGACGCTTGTACTCAGGATCTTGTTCTTTCGGCCAAATCTCATGACCATAGGTGAGGATTGGAACGTAGATCGGTAAGTTGAGAGCTTTGCCCCCCTGCTCAGCTCTCTCTTCATCACGACGGTCCGATACAGCGATCGCATCACTGCAGATACTGCACCGATCCATCTGTCGATCTCACACTCCATTCGTCCCTCTCTTGTGAACAAGACCCCGAGATACTTAAACTCCTCCACTTGAGGCAAGGACACTCCACCGACCTGAAGAGGGCAAAGCACCTTTTTCCGGTTGGTCATCCTTGGATTGTTAACAGTATTTTTTTTTTTCCATTCCTGACAAAAGAACAGTTCAAAGACATCTTTCAGCCCAAAATTACCATGGCATGCATGCCCATGATGAGTGTATGTAAACGTCTGATCACAACTGTATGATTCATGATGCATTTCAACATGATGTTAGCAGCCATATTGAATTTTTGTGATCTGCGATGCAAGATGGCAAGACCAAAACAATTATATCGGTAAAGATGAAGTGTTGGAAACGTATACAAAAGAAATCGGCCCGTGCTTGACAGTGGCACAAAATTTCAAGTCAAATCCCCTATCCAGAAGGCCATGCTAATAATCCTTTCCTTGACAGAGTTTGGCAGTGATCACATCTGTTTCATTTGAGCAGTTGGTGGCGCCAGCCATCCAAACAACATGAATTATAGGTGGGAGGAAGGATTGTACAAGGCACAAAGAACTTGAGAATAAACTTGTCACCGTTGAAGAGATGAAAATGTGAATGCACAAAATGTAACAACTATCTATCTTGCTCTGCTTTTGTGTGTGTGTGTGTGTGTTTGCTTCTCACACACAAACTGCCACAAACCTCTCACACAGACACAGCAGTTCACAGAGCAACAGGAAGAAAAACTGTGGGGAAAAACATATACTGACAGTAAATCTGAGACCAAGGGTCTCTCATCTACAAAGCACAGCTGGTTCAAAGATTTGGGCTGTTGTTAATTAAATTTTAAGTATCAGTTGTGTAATTACAGAGGTGTTATGGGGGCTTTGTGGTAAACAAATTGATAAAATCTTATCTACGGCAGTTCACTGTTCATCACATATGAGCAACAGTATTTAGAGAATAGAATCTAAAGAACAACACAGTAATGATGATTGTTGTTAAGTGGTATAATGTGGCGATGGTGACACAACAGCAGTAAATAATAGAATCAGTCCTTGATGTGATATAAGTTGCCCAGCTTTCATGTGTTAGCACTCAGATGTCACCCTGACAGCATTGATAACATCACGAAACATGTCTGCGACGTCTGCTGTTGTGATGTAGGTTTGCAGCATCAATGAGGTGCATTTTTTATAATGCAGCTTTCTGCTTGGAGAGCTATCTCATCACTGGCTGAATTTAATTTCAGCTGAAAGCTTAAACCTTTTTGCACACACAATCATCTGTTCAGGGCAACTGTATAAGCGGAGGTGTGGAAAGTATTATTTAAACCTGGATAGAGGCTGAATGCAAATCGGCAGTCCTCCTTTTTCAATTCCCAAGTAGCTTTCAGGATTATTTTGGTGGTGTTTCAACATCATTTTATTTACATACCACAAAGTGTCAGGAGTGACAGGCCAGAGCATTGATTCATGAAGGAACTGAGGAGTAGCGGGAATGATTTTGACTCTGCAATACAAGTACACAGTTTCAACATCTGTCCATTCAAATTCCATGATGCAGCTGGCATAACATGGTTAAAAAGGTCTAAGAGAAAAACAGCTTCAGTAGTTCATCATACGTACAGACGTATTTGGCTTCATTTGTCAAAAGATGGCATTGTATATAACAAGTTTTTTTGTAAATACAATGCTACACATGCACTCCGTAAGTATTTAAACAGTGATACAGTTTTTGTGATTTTGCCTTTGTGCACAACCACAGTGTAGGTAAAAGTGAAACATAATGTGCTTATAATGTAGAATTACAGCTTTTATTCAAGGAAGAAGTAAGCCCTATACAGAGCTTTTAGCCTGTCAGGCTGGGGCCTATCCCCAAATACTGTAGTGTGAAGCGGATGAGAGTCTGCCAATCCCCCTGTTGGGATGCCAATCAATTGCAGGTACTTTTCCTGCAAAGGTCGGTACAAATGTGCAGCTGGATGGAATGTGATAGCGCAGATGAAGTGTCTTTCCCAAGGGCACAGACAGGTAGTCTGAATCACAAGCCGAGAATTTCACCCCTGTCTTTGGTAGCCTAACTCCTATCCTGTCAGGGGTTTAATGAAAATATTGCATTAACTGTTTAGCAGTTAGTCATTTTTGTGCATAGCCCCTCCATTTTCAGAAGCCAGACCTCATTGGACAAACTTAATGCGAAGACTTTTACTGTGTTTTCCAGGGTATACGTTTCTGGTTTTTTTTCTTTTGTTTGTTTTTGTGATGCCCTCATCTTATACTCCAGTGTGATTTATATTTTCAAAATTCGTGATTGTTATTAATAATGATAGTTATAACTATTTATATTTAGACCTTTTCCAGAAATAAAAGCACAAAACAAAATAAATTCCACTTATTAAAGAATAAATGTCAAAAACAAAAGTACACTACAACAGTGCACAAAAGTTACAAATTACAAAAATCACAATTATATATTCTTTGCAATTAATTCACAGTTCACACTGTCGAATGTCAATGTCGAGGACTGATTTAAACGTTAAGTGGTGTCCAAAGTATTCCAGAGAGGGCCAAGAGGGTGCTGCTTTCTTTGCAGTCACTGACTGCAGCAGTTGATTTCACTGATTAACATCACTATGAGCAGATGGGACGAGTTCATTAGTGAACCTGCACCCTCTTGGCCCTTTCTGGAATATGTTGGACACCACTGCTTTAGACGCTAATGTTAATGTCTAAAGACATGCTAGTTAGGTGAATTGGAAACATTATAATTGTTCAGGTCTCCCTTGTAAAAGAGATCTGGATCTCAATGGGACTAAGCTGGTTGAATAAAGGTTTAAAATTTATATGAAATATGATACAGTTGAAAGTGGTCTTAAAATTTCATCTCACCAATGCTAAATTGGCAGACATATATCCTGACGCAGACCCCTCCTGCCCTCGCTGTAAGGGTCAACCAGCAGATCACATGCATATGTTCTGGTCCTGTCCGGCACTCTCCATGTTTTGGTCAAACATTTTTGAGGCATATTCAAAAATCTTTGGAAAAAAGATTTGCCCTAATCCTATCAGTGCTATATTTGGAGTTATTCCATCTACCTGCCATGTACCATTTCATGCACGTGATGTGATTGCTTTCACCACCCTCATTACGAGAAGATGCATCCTGTTTGAAGATGGATTAGAGAGACAATGTATTTCTTCTTTGAGGTTTGGACTGTATTTTTTTAACTATTTTGGAGAAGTACAAATACCCCTTGATGACTGATTACTGATTGATTACTAATCCCCCCCTTTTTTTTCTTCCTTTCTGTTCTGTTTTTGTAATTGTTTTTGTCATGATTATTACTGATGTTATTACTGCTTTTATTATTATTATTATTTTATTTTATATTTGGCATTCGAGTGGGTGTGAATGTGTTTGCTTGTCTGTTTGTGGTCCTGTGATGGACTGGCGTCCTGTCCTGGGTGTACCCCACCTCGCGCTCTGTGACTGCTGGGATAGGCTCCAGCCCCCCCGCGACCCTTAATTGGACTAAGTGGTTGTAGATGAGTGCGTGTGTATATTTGGCAAACTGTATAATAACTTTTTCAAAGATATACCTTTCAAAGATATACCTACGAGCACGGGCCGCCCGGGCCGGGGCGGAGGATTAGCAGCAATCTTCCATTCCAGCTTATTAATTAATCAAAAACCCAGACAGAGCTTTAATTCATTTGAAAGCTTGACTCTTAGTCTTGTCCATCCAAATTGGAAGTCCCAAAAACCAGTTTTATTTGTTATTATCTATCGTCCACCTGGTCGTTACTGTGAGTTTCTCTGTGAATTTTCAGACCTTTTGTCTGACTTAGTGCTTAGCTCAGATAAGATAATTATAGTGGGCGATTTTAACATCCACACAGATGCTGAGAATGACAGCCTCAACACTGCATTTAATCTATTATTAGACTCTATTGGCTTTGCTCAAAAAGTAAATGAGTCCACCCACCACTTTAATCATATCTTAGATCTTGTTCTGACTTATGGTATGGAAATAGAATACTTAACAGTTTTCCCTGAAAACTCCCTTCTGTCTGATCATTTCTTGATGACATTTACATTTACTCTGATGGACTACCCAGCAGTGGGGAATAAGTTTCATTACACTAGAAGTCTTTCAGAAAGCGCTGTAACTAGGTTTAAGGATATGATTCCTTCTTTATGTTCTGTAATGCCATATACCAACACAGTGCAGAGTAGCTACCTAAACTCTGTAGGTGAGATAGAGTATCTCGTCAATAGTTTTACATCCTCATTGAAGACAACTTTGGATGCTGTAGCTCTAAAAAAGAGAGCTTTAAATCAGAAGTGCCTGACTCCGTGGTATAACTCACAAACTCGTAGCTTAAAGCAGATAACCCGTAAGTTGGAGAGGAAATGGCGTCTCACTAATTTAGAAGATCTTCACTTAGCCTGGAAAAAGAGTCTGTTGCTCTATAAAAAAAAGCCCTCCGTAAAGCTAGGACATCTTTCTACTCATCACTAATTGAAGAAAATAAGAACAACCCCAGGTTTCTTTTCAGCACTGTAGCCAGGCTGACAAAGAGTCAGAGCTCTATTGAGCTGAGTATTCCATTAACTTTAACTAGTAATGACTTCATGACTTTCTTTGCTAACAAAATTTTAACTATTAGAGAAAAAATTACTCATAACCATCCCAAAGACGTATCGTTATCTTTGGCTGCTTTCAGTGATGCCGGTATTTGGTTAGACTCTTTCTCTCCGATTGTTCTGTCTGAGTTATTTTCATTAGTTACTTCATCCAAACCATCAACATGTTTATTAGACCCCATTCCTACCAGGCTGCTCAAGGGAGCCCTACCATTATTTAATGCTTCGATCTTAAATATGATCAATCTATCTTTGTTAGTTGGCTATGTACCACAGGCTTTTAAGGTGGCAGTAATTAAACCATTACTTAAAAAGCCATCACTTGACCCAGCTATCTTAGCTAATTATAGGCCAATCTCCAACCTTCCTTTTCTCTCAAAAATTCTTGAAAGGGTAGTTGTAAAACAGCTAACTGATCATCTGCAGAGGAATGGTCTATTTGAAGAGTTTCAGTCAGGTTTTAGAATTCATCATAGTACAGAAACAGCATTAGTGAAGGTTACAAATGATCTTCTTATGGCCTCGGACAGTGGACTCATCTCTGTGCTTGTTCTGTTAGACCTCAGTGCTGCTTTTGATACTGTTGACCATAAAATTTTATTACAGAGATTAGAGCATGCCATAGGTATTAAAGGCACTGCGCTGCGGTGGTTTGAATCATATTTGTCTAATAGATTACAATTTGTTCATGTAAATGGGGAATCTTCTTCACAGACTAAAGTTAATTATGGAGTTCCACAAGGTTCTGTGCTAGGACCAATTTTATTCACTTTATACATGCTTCCCTTAGGCAGTATTATTAGACGGTATTGCTTAAATTTTCATTGTTACGCAGATGATACCCAGCTTTATCTATCCATGAAGCCAGAGGACACACACCAATTAGCTAAACTGCAGGATTGTCTTACAGACATAAAGACATGGATGACCTCTAATTTCCTGCTTTTAAACTCAGATAAAACTGAAGTTATTGTACTTGGCCCCACAAATCTTAGAAACATGGTGTCTAACCAGATCCTTACTGTGGATGGCATTACCCTGACCTCTAGTAATACTGTGAGAAATCTTGGAGTCATTTTTGATCAGGATATGTCATTCAAAGCGCATATTAAACAAATATGTAGGACTGCTTTTTTGCATTTACGCAATATCTCTAAAATCAGAAAGGTCTTGTCTCAGAGTGATGCTGAAAAACTAATTCATGCATTTATTTCCTCTAGGCTGGACTATTGTAATTCATTATTATCAGGTTGTCCTAAAAGTTCCCTAAAAAGCCTTCAGTTAATTCAAAATGCTGCAGCTAGAGTACTGACGGGGACTAGAAGGAGAGAGCATATCTCACCCATATTGGCCTCTCTTCATTGGCTTCCTGTTAATTCTAGAATAGAATTTAAAATTCTTCTTCTTACTTATAAGGTTTTGAATAATCAGGTCCCATCTTATCTTAGGGACCTCGTAGTACCATATCACCCCAATAGAGCGCTTCGCTCTCAGACTGCAGGCTTACTTGTAGTTCCTAGGGTTTGTAAGAGTAGAATGGGAGGCAGAGCCTTCAGCTTTCAGGCTCCTCTCCTGTGGAACCAGCTCCCAATTCAGATCAGGGAGACAGACACCCTCTCTACTTTTAAGATTAGGCTTAAAACTTTCCATTTTGCTAAAGCTTATAGTTAGGGCTGGATCAGGTGACCCTGAACCATCCCTTAGTTATGCTGCTATAGACGTAGACTGCTGGGGGGTTCCCATGATGCACTGTTTCTTTCTCTTTGTGCTCTGTATGCACCACTCTGCATTTAATCATTAGTGATCGATCTCTGCTCCCCTCCACAGCATGTCTTTTTCCTGGTTCTCTCCCTCAGCCCCAACCAGTCCCAGCAGAAGACTGCCCCTCCCTGAGCCTGGTTCTACTGGAGGTTTCTTCCTGTAGCCAAGTACTTGCTCACAGGGGGTCGTTTTGACCGTTGGGGTTTTACATAATTATTGTATGGCCTTGCCTTACAATATAAAGCGCCTTGGGGCAACTGTTTGTTGTGATTTGGCGCTATATAAAAAAATTGATTGATTGATTGAATGGATGGGTGGGTGGGTGGGTGGATTTGGGGATATAATTGTTTTGTTTGAGTGAAAATTTGTAAGCTTTGCTCTGCTTGTCTAATGTATCTACACTTTTATTGGCATTTTCTCAAATAAAAAAAATTATATGGAAAAAAACGGCAGCTTTTGGACAAGTAAGAGGTCAGAACAGTGCGTTATTGACGCAGGCCCCGCTGGCTGATGAAGACCGTGAAGGCAGTCATTCGTTGTGGAGCCATGAACCAATCCATGGATCTGCATGATAGATGCAAAAATCAGACTTTTGGGGAAAATTTCAAATAAGCGGAAATCTCGTTTCCGCAGAAAAGATGTCCAAAAGCTGCGTACTCAATTTCCATTGATATCCTCGCAGACAATGAAAACAGATCACCTCGTCCACATTCTCCACATAGGTGAAGCCCGCTGTCGCTGCTTACACAGGGGTCATTGCAGACTCAACAGCATTAGACTTATTTCCACATGCGTACACAGCCGGAGTGTGTGTGCACAGCCTGTGTGCATAGCCTGTCCACACATTAAAACTTATTTCCATTAGATTGCGCAGCTCCTCCATGGCTGGCTAGGATGCACAGGCACTGTGATCCTTTGGAAGCACACCGATAAAAAAAAATTCAGTTTAATACATAATGCAGGGTATCAGTTAAAGCTCACAAACCCAGGACATAACATCACTCGTAAAGTCACCCTTGAGTCTTGAACGTTTTGGGTGACACGCCAAGCAGTCAGCAGGAAAAAATTTTTCTAAAGTGCACAGAGGCAATTTTTTTTCCACTGAGTCAGTGATTTTTAGAGCTGTCAGCACATCTGTAAACCAATAAATCCAATAACTATGACCTCATTTCATTTGGTTTGCCAAATTACTCATGGATTCTGAAACTGGAGGGGCTATGTATAAAAAAGGCCATACTTTCTAAATGGGTAATGAAATATTTTTTGTTAAACCCCCCAAATGAAAGCTAAAAGTCTACACGATAAACACTTCTTAATGGTTCAGTTGTGGTGGTTAAGAAAGGCAAAATTACAAAAACTGTCACTGTCCAGATATTTATGTACCTGACTGTGCTTCAGGCAACGAGATGGAAGAGGAAAAACGGCTTCAGCAAATCATCACATGTACAGAAGTAATTGGTTTAATTTGAGAAAAGGGGAAATGGCAGATTCACAGCAGATTTGCAGTGGCTTTCAACTTTTTAAATGCAGTGCTCAACATAAGTGTGTGGTGTATAGCTGCTTACACATACAGTAGTGTTCAGAATAATAGTAGTGCTATGTGACTAAAAAGATTAATCCAGGTTTTGAGTATATTTCTTACTGTTACATGGGAAACAAGGTACCAGTAGATTCAGTAGATTCTCACAAATCCAACAAGACCAAGCATTCATGATATGCACACTCTTAAGGCTATGAAATTGGGCTATTAGTAAAAAAAAAAAAGTAGAAAAGGGGGTGTTCACAATAATAGTAGTGTGGCATTCAGTCAGTGAGTTCGGCAATTTTGTGGAACAAACAGGTGTGAATCAGGTGTCCCCTATGTAAGGATGAAGTCAGCACCTGTTGAACATGCTTTTCTCTTTGAAAGCCTGAGGAAAATGGGACGTTCAAGACATTGTTCAGAAGAACAGCGTAGTTTGATTAAAAAGTTGATTGGAGAGGGGAAAACTTATACGCAGGTGCAAAAAATTATAGGCTGTTCATCTACAATGATCTCCAATGCCTTAAAATGGCAAAAAAAAACAGACGCGTGGAAGAAAACAGAAAACAACCATCAAAATGGATAGAAGAATAACGAGAATGGCAAAGGCTCACCCATTGATCAGCTCCAGGATGATCAAAGACAGTCTGGAGTTACATGTAAGTGCTGTGACAGTTAGAATACACCTGTGTGAAACTAATTTATTTGCAAGAATCCCCCGCAAAGTCCCTCTGTTAAATAAAAGACATGTGCAGAAGAGGTTACAATTTGCCAAAGAACACATCAACTGGCCTAAAGAGAAATGGAGGGATATTTTGTGGACTGATGAGAGTAGAATTGTTCTTTTTGGGTCCAAGGGCTGCAGACAGTTTGTGAGACGACCCCCAAACTCTGAATTCAAGCCACAGTTCACAGTGAAGACAGTGAAGCATGGTGGTGCAAGCATCATGATATGGGCATGTTTCTCCTACTATGGTATTGGGCCTATATATCACATACCAGGTATCATGGATCAGTTTGGATATGTCAAAATACTTGAAGAGGTCATATTGCCTTATGCTGAAGAGGACATGCCCTTGAAATGGGTGTTTCAAAAAGACAATGACCCCAAGCACACTAGTAAACGAGCAAAATCTTGGTTCCAAACCAACAAAATTAATGCCTCGCAGATGTGAAGAAATCATGAAAAACTGTGGTTATACAACTAAATACTAGTTTAGTGATTCACAGGATTGCTAAAAAAAAAGCAGTTTGAACATAATAGTTTTGAGTTTGTAGCGTCAGCAGCAGATGCTACTATTATTGTGAACACCCCCTTTTCTACTTTTTTTTTTTTTTACTAATAGACCAATTTCATAGCCTTAAGAGTGTGCATATCATGAATGCTTGGTCTTGTTGGATCTGTAAGAATCTACTGAATCTACTGGTACCTTGTTTCCCATGTAACAATAAGAAATGTAGTCAAAACCTGGATTAATCTTTTTAGTCACATAGCATTACTGTTATTCTGAACACTACTGTACATGTTGTCACATTTTAGTCAATTAACCTCACCCAAAACACATTCCTCTGCCTTCTTTGAAATCATGCAGAAGTATCATATATATTTGAAAAGGCAAGCTCTGCATTTGCAGCTAAAATAACAATATTTTAGTCTTAATCTAATGTTCCCTGTTTTCCAAAAAGAGTAACTTCTTCCAAGCTACTCTGGAAATCCATTATTCAGAGGCTATGTGCAAATTTGTCTAGTCCTATTATGTGATTTGTGAAATTGAATCCACTGCAGTTTTTATGACCGAGAACATATCATGTGAACATTATCTCTATAAAATCCACCTCCTGGTGACAATGAAATGCTAGGCTTGAATGACAAGCCTCATTAAAATGTAACAACTTTTTTATAATGGTTTTAAAACATTTATCACTAATACAGATGCAATTAAAGGCCCCGTAAAAGCAATTTTGTACCTTATTGATTTAGTGCATATGCTGTTAATATAACTCTTGTGTCTTTGATGTGTATATGCTGGCTGACACTTTGAGACAAACAAACACTTCTCAAGCAATACAGCAGCAGTGAGTCCCTTTGACAGCTCCCTCAAAGAGCAGCTTCACTTTCCCCAGTTTTTAGCTCAGGTGTTTGCGTGCGTGCGTGTAAAATCAATTATATTTCAGTGTCCATACACAGCACACTCATCCTGGACATCACTGCTTCACAACATTCAGGCTATTTTCTAGTAAATTGAATTTTGTGAATCAAACATTTAGTGAAACTGACCTATCACTATGTGATTGAGTTAATAAAAAATGTTAGACTTCCTTTTAATAGTTGAATTTCATGGTACTTATTTGTTTTTACAGCATAGCCAGGCTGTACACTCGTACTGTGAGTGCTGTATGGAGCGGAAGCAGAGACACTTGAGTTTTTCCCAGTAAAAGCTGGTGTTTGTCAGGGGTGTGTTGTGGGTCCTACACTGTTCAATGCTTGAATGGATTGAATGTTGGGAAGGGTTGTGGAAACCAGTGACTGGTGTTTTTGTTTATGAGGCAAGGTTTACAGACCTCAGCTTTGTGGGCGATGTTGTGATGTTTGCGAAATCTCTGTTTCTGGGTTTGCAATTGTCCGGGATAAAGATGAAGATCCAGGCTTTCAGTGACTTCCTGGACTTGGCCATCAGAAGTGTATCTGTATAATGTGAAAGTGTTGAACTTGTAGAGTAGGGCTGAAACGATTAGTTGAGTAATTCGATTCCAAAAAATGTTTGTGGCAAATTCTGTGCCTTGAAGCTTCGTTTAACGTTGTAGTACATATGCCAGGCCTGTGTGTGGCGCTGTGGTGTCCCCAGAAAACCAAACAGAAGACTAGAGCATGCATAAACCGCGTAAGCACTAATCAAATTCGCACAATAGCTACAGTTTTCCAACGTGACACAAAGTGAAATAAAGCCTTTTAGGAGAAAAACGGTCCACGCTGATAATCTGAAATAGCTTACTACGCATATAAAGTGAAGCAGTGTGTTTGTCTGTTTTTTGTTTTGTTTTTTTGTTTTTACACCGTTTTGCCCATTTCCTACGTGGGGAGTGGCTATTCACACGACGGCCGGTGGCTGCCTCTCTCTGCCTGGTGTGAGCGGCTCAGCACTCCCCTCAGCTCCGCCCCCGGCCACACTGACAGTCTCTGGAAGAAGTCCACACTCTTCCTTATGTGTTTCGCTCAGACTCACACTGAGTGTTTTGCTTTTTAATTTTCGCTTTTTTGGGCAACACACAACACTTCACAAACACAGTAACTCAAATAAAATAATAATTAAAAAATGACTGCGAGGCTTGCATGTTCAACCTCCAGCTGAATTGCATCTGCTGAATCACAGAGAAAGAGGGATTAAGAAAAACAAAAATCACGCAGGGACCCAGTCCACCAACCTTAAAAAAAAATCTTAATGGTTAAATTTTACAAGTTTACAATATGTTTTAGTTTTAAAGTAATGTGCTAATTTTTAAGGTTTTGTGAGCACATGCTGTGCCCAGCAGTGCATTATGGGTAATCTCAGTACATTCACGACAGGAAAAATACATTTCAGACACTCTGTTCAGGCTCCACGGACAACAGCATTAAACTCTAGTGCCTAAAACTCTAGTGAATATATTCTCTGGGTTTATAGACGTTATTGTATTTGCGTTTGTTAAATTCCACGCATCTTAAATCAATGTAGCAGACATGGATTATCTGGAATTTTGTTTTGGCATGTTTTCAAGGCCTCTACTGCCATCTACTGGCCAGTAGTGTTCATGGCAGTATTCGCCCTAAGTACTAAGCGTCTGGGCACCAGTAGATGGCAGTGTTCTATTTATTTGGACCCCGGCTTTGCAAATGGCTTTTTTTTTTACAAAACATTACAAGACAGCTCTGCGGTGTTTACACATGCACAGTGCGAGCGGTTGGATGCTTGTAGCTCTTCAGGAGCAGGATACAGAATAATATCAAACAGGTTTGATTTTCATTTGACCATACGGTCGGCGATCAGGAGGTGGTTGTCAGATGCTGAATGCAGCTTGTTACTCCATGTACACTACACGATGCAGGATCCGCGATTAACCTGAAACTCGGTCCAAAAATTTCTCACACGAATGAAAAATCATCTAAAAAAGGGCCAAAACCTGCACAGTGTAAAGCCAATATTTATGTGTCAACACAATATTGACTGCACGTTTTACAACATCATAAAACATGCGCACATCATAAAAACGTGCACACGGCACAAATAAAACGTGCGCACATTCTCTCCGCATGCAAAACATTTTGCGATGACACTTCCAGGGCTCCATAAAAATGCCTGTTTTTACAAATAAAAAATGGAATATTTTACAAAAGCACATTTATCTGTAAACACCAACACACGTCACATTAATGTGTTGGTTTACATAATGAATGACTGAACCAATCAGTGTTTAGCAGAGGCACTTTTACCCAGAATCCTTTGCGATCTGTCTGTGTTTGTTACAAAACCTCAGAATTAGTGCATTATTCAACATTAAAAGATATATGTTATATTTTAACTTTGTACAAATGACAGAATTGACATTAATGGAGTTATTCTATCAGTATTCACACAAAACCATAAGTCAGGATGCCTTTATTTTTCAAGACCTCCGCCTGACCGGAGCATTGTGATTGGTAGAGAGCTGGCTTTGTGGCTGCTCTCAGGGTGCTGCAGTGCAGCAGCTGTGTAGCTTCCAGAAGGGGGCAGCATGTTCAAACATAGCAGTGCTGACTCATTGTTTAGGTCTTTTGTTGCTTTTTATGCTTCCAAAAGCGATTGTGGTGTTAAAACTCAAATTCAGCTTGTTAGCAGTTGCAAATGTAGGTATACCAGTTATTGGTTATCTGTAACTTCCGATACATTTTTGGGTGGTTCATCGGTTTATCTTTATCAAAGATAACTTTTCAGTTATCTGATTATCTGTTATCGAAGTTAATTTTTTGGTTATCTGTGCCCACCACTGGCTGTGCCTTGAGGCAATTGGGCAGCGCAGTCTTGTTTTTGTTTGAGGGCAGGCGCGACAGGGGTAAAATATGACGCATATTATGCAATTTTACTGCCATCAGAAACACTGCACTTTCTCTGAGTTTTTGGACAAATTTTCCGCAAAGTGAAAATCCAAAGAAAAAGTGATGATGTGGACATGTGGAAATGTGTTTTTGGCAAGAGCTCTAACGTGTCGAGGCGGTTGTGCAGGCGAGACAGCACAGCTACTCTGTCTAGCTGCAATTAGAGATGGCTGGACACAGTTGCAGGATTCAGACAACAGGCTATTAGGGTTAAGACAGTTTACTTTGGTCATGAACAGGGGCCGGTACACAAAACGGCAGTTGAAAATCAGCAAACATACGAAGTGCATCAGGCAGAAGGCATGTTTGAAAAAACAAAACAAAAAAAAAACAGTAGGGGGCAGGCAGGACAAGATAACACAAGGAGCAGAGCTGGAAGTGAAGGCACAAGGTGCATCAATCTGGCAAGGAAAGAGTGCACCATATGAGGTTTAAATACACCCAGGTGATTAGCTACAAATGAGAAACAGGTGTGGGAGAACCAGAACGAGGGAGTGGCCAGACAGAGTGAAACGCCCACCACCAAACACCAAGAGACAGACAAGAGAAATAAAGAAAGAGAACCCCAAGCAGAAAAAGAGACAAGCAAGAAAATTCACCACAGGACAGGACCACGTGAAAAGCTAGCTATAGAGACCAAAACATGTTTTTTTCTTCCCAGGCAGTAAACATGTTTATTTCTGCTCTAAAGCTGGACATTTTAACATGGACTGAAATTGGAACCTGCTTGCTTTTGGAGCCAGTCTCAAGCAGTCAGTCAAGGAACTGCAACTTTTTCTTCTCCTAGGAGAGCTTCATCTGAGCGCATCAAAGCTTACTGCTTGATTCTGACGGATGGCAAAATGCACTGTAATTATTAAACAGTTTGCTAAAATACCATGGATAAAACAATAATTAATTGTCTGAAATAGGACATTGTTTTTATGTTTGTTTGCTTGTTGTAATGTTTGTCTCTGCTGGTACAACATTCTGTAGTCTGTCAGGTGGAATCAGTTGATTGGGCTGGATGACTCCTCCCATAAGGAGTGCTCACAGGCGAATGACGTCACCGACAGGCGTGGAAAAACTCACGCATGCGCATGTCTGACGTTAAAACATATGAATGAAATCGATGTAGTTTTTGAAAAAAATTAAAAGGACCTATACTTTATGGACAGACCTCGTATTGTGCATTTGACAGATGCAGTCTTAGTTGCGCACTGTTAGCAACTCAGCATGCAGGTGTATCTGCAAGTACAATGGTGTTTGTACATATTTCTACACACACAAACCGGTTTGTTTGTGTAGAAATATGTACAAACACCGGAAACTGAACATTCTTTGAATGTTCATTGAACGTTTGCATGAGAATGTTTGCAAACATGGCATGAACATTGAACATCACCTGAACAAAGAATGAGGACAGGTAATGTTTGCATGCAAACATTCAATGAACATTATACAAAGGTTCACAAACATCATATGAACAGTTGAACCAGAACATTAAATGAACATTTGTAGAATGTTCGAATGCTAACATTACCTGTCCTCATTCTTTGTTCATATGATGTTCGTGCAATGTTTCTGCTCAATATATCTACCATTTGTTTTGTGATTTTTCCTATTGAGAACTAAAAATGATGTAAAACAAACTTTATAAATGTTTTAAAATTCAACAGGTTTTATTCAAATAGTAACTTGCAATGTATTTATGGAATTCACATATAAAATCAATAATGCAGAAACTTTTGAAATCACTTACAGATTTAATGATGGAATTCATCTTTACAGAATTAAACATCATGCTCAAAAATAAAAAGCATATAAAATGAAAAATTTTCAACTTTACAAAAGATTTCTTACATGGCATACCACCGACACTACTCCAAAAGATGTTAAGACAAAATACGAATAAATCTTTGAGAAATAATGAAACCTAAAAAAAAATTCATCTATTGATCTACAACTAACTACACATTTTAGGAGCAAAAATAAATTCAGCTTACATCTACATACAGTTAATAATACTTTGATATTTAAGAGCAAAACTGTGGACAGTTTTAAAACAAACATTACTCTCAATAAATTCCCTGAAAAAAAAAAAAATATTAATATAAAGTTTAATCACAGATTTGAAGACTCAGTATGACAGTCAGATACGACAATGCAACTTGCTGAACACACATTTTTAAGAGCAAAACTGAACAGTTTAACACAAACACATTACAATCAATAAATTTCCCGAGGAAATTCACATGACAAAACACTAAGTTTTTATCACATAAAAGTATGACAGTCAGATACGACAGTATAATTGAACACAATTTTTAAAGCAAAATTGAACAGTTTTAACACAAACACATTACAATAAAATTTCCTGAGGAAATTCATATGATAAAAAAAATATACAAAAATAATTAATTTAAATTAATGTTTGATCACCAGAGAAAAAGTTTCTCCGGAATTAAAATTAAATTTTATCAAAAATATTCCATGTACAATGCAAATTAAATGCTGCTGCTAATCTGCTCATAAGCTTTGATATTATGAAATATAAACACAATGCTAAAATACCCTCAGCTGTATGAGGATTGTCTTAATAATTACTTAATTGGTATCCCAGTGCAAAGTGTGTGTGTGTATGTGTGTGTGTATATATATATATATATATATATATGTGTGTGTGTGTATGTTTATATTGGTGTTGTAGGATAAACTCAATGACATTTTAATGACATCCAAAGGCACACTGATGTCTGCGAGATGTCTTGTGTTATCAGGTTGTGAAAACAGCGTTTTCCGTTTTCGAAGTGTTTTTCAGTAGCTTTTACATACTATATGATAGACATGTTAGATTTACACAGAAATTAATCTGTTTTGGAGCGGATTCTGCCATGTTGCATGAGCAGCCAGAGAGAGACCAGACGTCACGGTGCCTCTCTACTGTGACTGGGTGTCACCCCCCCCAAAAAAAGACAGATTTGCAAGATTGTTAGTTTCTCAAACCTGTAATCTGGGTCAGGAAGAAGTTCAGGATGGTCCTGTCTATACTTCTGCTTGGATAGGACATCTTTGGATTATGGCACAATTGTAGAAATGATGGTAGTACTGTCCATTGATGTGATATTTATTGCAGCCTCCATAACAACTCTATAAATTTGTGGCACGTCCCTGGCAAGGCTGCCTTTGACGGTTCCTGACTTGCCCTGACTGCTGAAGCACTGCCAAAGATAAACAGGAGCCATAGCGTACAAGCAGCCCCTGACAATGCTTGTTACCGTATTCTTCTCTTGTTCCATTTCAGGGGTGTATGCAGTCAAGGCATTGATTAGGGCATTCCTCTGGTGCTTGGTTCACTTGTCCTTGCCATCAAGTCTGTCATTAGCACTCTTGAGCTGCAAGTTGAACATTTCCATTGTTAGTCATAAGCAATTATATATACTTTCCTGTTCAGATACTGTAATTTGAGCGGCATGGTCATAACTGGTATTCAACTCAACTCATTGGACAGGCCCTATATTTTTAACAAGCTGTTTATTTGCTTGCAGAATTTTTCTCAGGTTAGTTATCAGCGAGGTATACCACACAGGTGAAAGCAGATCAGACAAAAATGATTAATCCTCTGTACCCACCCACCGCTGTTCGTGTAAAGGGCCTTTCACACCGCATGCTTTGGAAGTATCAGAGGCATCACAAACCGGTCTAAAAAGCATTATTTTCAATGAAACACGTAGCTTTTTACAGGCGTTAGTGTCGCGTCAGAAGCTGAGCTAAACAGATGCTTCTGCCAGGAGTGTGCGCATTCCTGCTTGTCAACAGAATGACGTTCAAAGTTCAACCCAATCCAAGTTTTGGCGCTCTGAACTGTGACAAAGCTTCGCACTGACCAATAGAAACGTGTTGGGTCCAAACATGGAAGACTCGTGGCAGAAACCACTGATCTCTACAAAACAGAAATGTGTCACAGGACTGCTCATTTATACAGAGCAGTTTTCTGAAGAAAAATCCTTGCAAATGTTTAACCCAAAAATTTATTTGATTGTGAAATCAAATTGCTATATTAAAGCTTTTTCTTGGTTCATCGACACATATACAACATGGCGATCATTCAGCTTTCCTCTGGAAAAAAAATCAGAGTGAAAATCTCCGCCCCCCCCCCCCCCCCCCCCGCTGCATGCGTCGTGTCAGGGCGTAGGGAGGCGTTGACACAACGTGACTGACGACATATTGGGAGTTGTTGCCTGACACGTATAAAGCATGCAATGTGAAAGGCCCTTTAGTTACTAGTTTCCATAAATACAGCATGTTTATAATACACTGTGTAAAAAAAAAAAGGCAAAACTTTTTTTAAAGTGAAGAGGATCTAACAAACATAAAACAGATTAACTCACTTTGAGTGACTTTACTGGAAGCCCCATTACTTCCAGGCACTGCTTGTAATTGGTTCAAGCACACATTTCTGGTTTAGCTGGCCAACCTTCAGATAATCGTGTCAGCAGCGTCCACATTGTTCTCTCTCCTGGTATGTCTGGGAACCGACACTTTCAGGGATGGTCCAAAGATGCAGTGCATCAACTTTGTCATTCAGCTGTTCGATACTGTAAATGATGTCATTCTGCTTCTCCTGGAACACAAAATGTATATAGATCCACATGTTACAACCTTAATACAGAAGTTCCCACTTTTTTTATTAAATCCTATGCTTCACAAATTATTAAGTCATTGCTGTTGACCTTTCATCATGAGCACGGACAAATCTGTGAATGAACTGAGTGATGAAAGTGAGCTATGGAAAAAAAAAAAACTTGAAAGATCTTGACAAGGCCCTGGCGGGGTCTGGTGGTTGTCCCCCAGAAAAATGTGAAATCTCAAATGCATTCTGGTGCTTACTCAGGTCTATTCCAAAAGAATCTCCAAAAATAATTTTTTTTGTTGGCACAGGTCAGTTTTTCCACCCCAGATAAGGTGGTAAACCTCAATAGTACAGCATAGAAGTCCTTATGTTTCAAGTGTATGGTACCATAGACAGTATGCACACACTATGCAAATGAAACATTATGCAAGGGACACAGAATTTTGTATATAAGAAATTCTGAAACTTTATATCAGCAATAAATAAACATGTTCATTGAGTAACAGGGCCTGTAAATTATTTATTTAAGGAAGGAAAGTTAGCATATACTACTGACATAGCATATATTACTGACAGATTTTACTGTATTTTCAAATTATATCCCAAATAGAACAGAGTATTTCTTGCCAGAAATGTTTGAATATTTTGCTTGCTGAACATGAATTTTAGAATCTACTGGCACAAGACACTATACAGTCTTATTTAACCATTATAGTACAAACCTCGGGATAATCGGGCTGATGTGAATCAACTGCAGGCACACACTCAACACTCAGATGGAGGATTCAGTGATTCAACAACTCTTATGGCAGCTGGCGTGGTTGCTGTTGGGGGGGGGGGAAACAAGCAATAATCCAAAAATATTATCACAAGCTTATCTTCATAAAGTCTCTTTCTGGGCACTGACATTACTTAAACTTCAATTGCGTCAACACCTAATAAAAGAGAGTATATATTTTAGTCATGTTTTAGTCAAAATATTAATTATGCCTGTGCCTCTCTGTGGCTAATGTTAGCCCCATGCTAGTCAAAAATGTGTTGGTTTGGTTCCCATTAATCCATGGCTGGCATAATCAAGCTTCAAGCAAGTTTTGTTATTTCTGGGTAAAACGAATTTGTGCTCACATCAGGTTCCGTTACCTTCTTTTGATAGTCACAGCGTCGATATCATGGCACAAAGGCCCAGCCATTTGAAGCTAACTGCTACCTCATGGGTAGCTATGTGGTGGTTCTTTGTGAGGAATCCCAGTCGACGAGCGTCCAGCGTTAGTCTCCTCTTTTGCTCTCAGTGGTCTCTTAATCATAGTATAGAGACTGAACAGGCAAATTAACTTGTGAAACACAAACTTTTATTTGCTAAAACATAAAGGAGTTGAGTGCTGCAATTCTTCTTCTTCTGCTCTGTTAAACAGCGGGTTTTAACCCAACTCGGTGCACTACTGCCACCAACTGGTTCGTGAGCAGCACTGCAAGCAACTGTGAAGCAGCAAGCATATTGTTAACAAAATAATTTAATAGTAAATAGATCTATGTACACAAACTACTTTAAATAAAATGAATTAATTTGAATTGTATCCTCTGATAATGTTGGTCAAACATGTTTTAAAATAAAGCACTATAGTGTTTCAGATGTTCTGACCCAATTATTACAGTAGTTTTGTGAGACAGCATTTCTCTGAGCTGATAAACCTGCTCTGGCTTTACCTTTAACCACGAAAGAACCAAACACTTATGCTAGAAATTTGTTAACTTAATTGGCAATACTTGAATGTATAATGTGATTACAGGAAATTATACACAATGATCACTGATGCTTTATTTATTTATTTATTTATTTATTTTACCAGATTGAGTATGTTGCATTTTACATACAGAAATGATTGTATCCAGGTCTTACAATTATATTGTGTACAATGTACATGTTTTTCCCTGGATAATTATAATATCATGCCTCATTGCAAACATGAATTAAGCAGCTGATATTAAAGGAATCAGAAAGCAAGAAATATGTTGTAACAATTATGTGGTAACAATTCCCACCAAACACTGTTCGACTGTGACATGAAGTCATCCTCAAATGAGGGTTACACTGAGCGAAACACTAAACTCTGGACAAATGTTCATTCTGGAAATGTGAAATCGAGTTGATTTCTGCCACTGTAACGTGTGTGTGACTGCTATATTCATCTCATGTTCAGCATGTTTGTTTAAAAACATGTTTGAACTGCAAGTTGTGAAGTGACTAGTAAAAAATATTGTCTGTGAGCTGTTTTATTTAAATGTCAGTGCTTCCTGCTCATGCATGTTGAAAACATTATTTTGTATATCAATTTTTAATAACTTTAATGTATTTTTCCTTATTTATAAAAATGCTAAAGATAGACTTTTTTTAAATTTGGCAAAATGTATGTAACTCAGGTCTGTGGAACATCTGGATAATAAGATGCCATTGCAATCTGTTTCCATAAAAAACATATTTTGGTAGCTGACAATCACAATCTATAGTGATGTAAATTATTTTGCAAAAATTAATATTCCAATTAACAGAGTGCATGTTTATGCAAGTTGCACCAAGACATGTTTCGGAGTTAGCTCTGTCAGTTTATTACAGTAATCGTGAAATTATACAGTATATTCAGTAGGCCTGAATAAATCATAAATCGACAAATTCTTGGTTACCATGGTAGAGTGCTTAAATTATTTCCTATTGTTCATTCTACCTATGTTTGCACACATAATTTAAATGGAGTCCAACATTAACTTTCTGTATGCCGTAAATGATATTTAATGTTTTCCTATAATGTGAAATTTTACATATATATATATATATATATATATATATATATATATATATACACACACACATACACACTTTTATTTAGAGGCAAGCTGGCTAGTATCGATCTAAACAATGAATAAGCATTAAAAAAATCATTCCTTAAACTCCTTTTTAAATTTCATCAGGTCAGTAACCATTTATTTATATAGCTCTCTCTGTGTGTGTGTGTGTGTGTGTGTGTGTGTGTGTGCGTGCGTGCGTGCGTGCGTGCGTGCGTGCGTGCGCCTGGCAGTTTAAAACTTGCCAGGTCATAACCAGCCCCTACCATGGTTGCTAGGCAACCAACACTGCTGTTCGATTGTTGAATGTTCACTGGTGTCCAGCAGATTCATTTCCTCCCTTTTCGCTGGAACAAGGAAAGGTCTACTGCGTTACACAATGCACAAGAGACCAGATTAAAGCAGTGGTTTTCCTGTTTTTGTCCATCAGTCACATAAATTTTCTTAACTTCATGTTATGATTGCTTGTGCACGCGTAGCCATTCTTACCTAAATCTCATGAAGACAGTTGTATGTCTGTTTAGTTGTTTTTCAGTGAAATAAACATCTTTTTATTGATGTATTTTGTTTAATTTCACTTGACAACACCATGGCAACCTAAAAAGCATATTTATTGAAATGGAATTGAGCAGCTTGAATTATCTTGTATCATTGATTCTCTCCATCCTCTCCTTCAGACACAAAGAAATGCAAGGCCCTTGCAATGTTGATGGCAAGATAGATTTGCCTAATCCTAGTTTGCTTTTGACTTGCATGTTTGATGAACGAGCATCATCTGTTTTTCTCCTCTTCTACATCAAAAATCTGTCTTGTTATTCTTCACCCTAAATTACATTTTAGAGCTGAGTTGTGAGTCTTGCTGGCACCAGAGCCATCTCATTTATTCATCTGCATGTCATATTGCTTCATGTTTTGTTCAAATTCTATTTTTTTTTTCCTGAGTTGTTCACTTCAACCCAACCCCAACCTTTCTGTAACCTGCCTTATGACATTGTATCTCTTTCCATGCAAGTGCAGGCAGGCTGGAAGATGAAAAAAAAGAAATCTCAGTGAGCAAGCTCGTAATATCATTGGTGATTATAAGATACAGTGCCCTCCAAAAGTATTGGAACAATTGGTATTTCACACATTTTAATTTATTTATGCCATTTCAAATACCAAAAAATATAAAACTTTTGAAAATTATCTTCCTTTACCAGTTATCGAGCTTCATGATGAAATTGTATAGAGGAGGATTTTCTTAAAAAAAAGACCTGAAAGTTCAGCTACAATTTGCCAGATGCAAGCCTAGATTTGATGTTTTGGTGAACGAAAATCATCCTCTTTATCTCTTCATCATGAAGATGTATAACTGGGGATACAAAATGCAAAACATGCACTGTGCACAATTTCTCCAATCACAACCACAGAAGCCTATAACTTGTTATGAGTTGTCTGGGTGTCTTGGTGGCTTTCCTCACTCTTCTCCTTCTTGTAGTGGAGCAGATAAGTATGACTTTTGGCCAGAATTGTTCACTTGGTGATACAAGCATAAGATTTGGCATGAATTTTCTTCATAGTGTTTGAGGAAAAAAAAGTGCTGGCCACTTGAAAATCCAATATGGTGGTCAGCTAGGGGTCAATGAAGAATTACACAGGGTCAAAATTAAAAAAATGCTCCAATCACACATAGGTCAAAATTAAAAAATGCTCCAATCATATTGAAAAGTATTGTGTGGGCCGCTGAAGAGGAGGTACTGCTGGCCCACCACCACCAGAGGGCGCCCTGTCTGGAGTGCGGGCTCCAGGCACCAGAGGGCGCTGCCGCCTCACAGGAGCAGCCGGGGTGACAGCTGTCACTTATCACCTACAACAGCTGTCACCAATCATCTGATCTGCAGTGGTATATCAGCAGGATGACATCTCCACCTCTTTGCCGAGATATCGCTCTAGCTAGAGGGTAACGTACTCAGCTGACTGTGTTTTTGACAGTAACCCTTTATTACTTTTGTGTGTTGAAAAGCAGACATTCTTCCAACGAGAGGTGGAGGTGGTTTTCTCTCCATACGGATTGCTGGGTGCGAACGCACCCACATTTAACTGTTTTTGTTCCTCGCCAGCAGTACCAGATCCGACACGCGGAGGCAGTGGCCACCTGGGAGTTCGGGACTTGGCGGCTCCAGTATTCCCGGGGTTCGGTGGCGGAGGAAATCGTGTGGTTCCGGTTCTGCTTTGGACAGACGTCTCTTATCTTCAGGCCTGCCCACGTGACACATTCTTGTGAATTGACTTCTTTGTCTATTGTTGTGATCCGTTGTGTTTGTTGTGCCTATTCACAACAGTAAAGTGTTGTTATTTGACTTCCTCCATTGTCCGTTCATTTGCGCCCCCTGTTGTGGGTCTGTGTTCCTACACTTTCACAACAGGATATCTCGGCCAACGTCATGGACCCCGAGGGGCGTCAACCGGCTGTTGAACGGCCAATGGAAGAGCAGGGCGCACAGGCGTCTGCAGGAGGAATGATCGGTGAGTTGCAGCAAATCCTCACCGCTTTTACGGCTCGGTTGGATCTAATGACCGAGCAGAACGTCCTCCTTAACCGCAGGGTGGAGGCTCTCGCCGCGCAGGTGGAAGCGCGCCCTCAGGGCGCTGCTGCGGCTCCCCCTCCTGTCGATCCTGTGCGCAACAGTGACGTTCCACAGGTCGTTCAACGACCCCTCCCACCTTCCCCTGAAGCATACATAAGCCCTCCAGAGCCGTACGGGGGTTGTGTGGAGACATGCGCGGACTTTCTTATGCAGTGTTCGCTCGTCTTCGCACAACGTCCCGTCATGTACGCAACTGATGCTAGTAAGATAGCTTATGTAATTAATCTGCTTCGCGGCGAGGCACGCGCTTGGGCTACAGCGCTCTGGGAGCAAAATTCACGGCTCCTTCTGACATATGATGGGTTTGTGAGGGAGTTCAGAACAGTGTTCGTTCACCCAAATAGAGGAGAGACCGCTTCAGCCGTGCTGCTGTCAATGAGACAGGGGCGCCGGAGCGCAGCTGCTTATGCAGTCGACTTCCGCATCGCAGCTGCGAGGTCCGGCTGGAATAGCACTGCCCTCCGTGCCGCCTTCGTAAACGGACTGTCGTTGGTACTGAAGGAGCACCTGGTGGCCAAGGACGAACCGCGGGATTTAGACGGGCTTATTGATCTCGTTATACGATTAGACAATCGGTTAGAAGAACGCCGTCGGGAACGAGACGAAGGGCGTGGCCGGGCACGCGCCATCCCTCTCCCTTCCGGTTCCGACCGAGTTCCGCCCTCCCCACGCTCCACGGCCTCTACGCTCCGTGTGGTTACAGCTCCCCCTGCTGATGAAGCTATGGACACGAGCAGGGCCACATTTAGGCCACCAGATAGACAGAGGAGGCTGGTCCGCGGAGCGTGCTTTGTCTGTGGCTCAATAGAGCACCAAGTGAGGGACTGCCCCGAGCGGTTAAACACCAACGCCCGCCCCTAGAAACTGGTTTAGGGGTGGGCCAAAACATTCACGTGGGACATACCCATATTGCCACACGACTCCCAGTGACAATCCTTTATGAGGATTTAACCCTGAAGGCCCCAGCACTGGTGGACACGGGTTCTGAAGGGAATTTGCTAGACAGCAAATGGGCCAGGGGGGCAGGGCTCCCTCTGGTGGCGCTTACCTCGCCTGTGCAGGTGCGGGCACTAGATGGCTCCCTACTCCCTCTAATCACACATAAGACACCACCACTAACTCTGGTGGTGTCAGGAAACCACCAGGAGGAGATTGAGTTTTTTGTGACTCCTGCCACCTCCCGTGTGATTCTCGGGTTCCCTTGGATGTTAAAACACAATCCCCGGATCGATTGGCCGTCCGGGGTAGTGGTTCAGTGGAGCGAGACCTGCCATCGGGTACGTTTAGGTTCCTCGGTTCCTCCCGGTTCCCAGGCTAAGGAGGAGGTCAGAGTCCCGCCCAATCTTGGGACGGTGCCGGTGGAGTACCATGACCTTGTGGATGTGTTCAGTAAGGATCTGGCGCTCACCCTTCCCCCCCACCATCCATACAATTGTGCCATTGATTTGGTTCCAGGCGTTGAGTTCCCGTCCAGCAGGCTGTACAACCTCTCACGACCTGAGCGCGAATCAATGGAGACCTACATCCGGGACTCTTTAGCCGCCGGGTTGATCCGGAATTCCACCTCCCCGATGGGTGCAGGTTTCTTTTTTGTGGGTAAAAAAGACGGCGGACTTCGTCCATGCATTGATTATAGGGGGCTGAACGAAATCACGGTTCGTAATCGATACCCGTTGCCCTTGTTGGATTCAGTGTTCACGCCCCTGCATGGAGCCCAGATATTCACTAAGCTAGATCTTAGAAATGCGTATCACCTGGTTCGGATCCGGAAGGGAGATGAGTGGAAGACGGCATTTAACACCCCCTTAGGTCACTTTGAGTACCTGGTCATGCCGTTCGGCCTCACAAACGCCCCCGCGACGTTCCAAGCATTAGTTAATGATGTCTTGCGGGATTTCCTGCACCGATTCGTCTTCGTATATCTAGACGATAGACTCATCTTTTCTCCGGATCCTGAGACTCATGTCCGGCATGTACGTCAGGTCCTGCAGCGGTTGTTGGAGAACCGGCTGTTTGTGAAGGGCGAGAAGTGTGAGTTTCACCGCACCTCTTTGTCCTTCCTGGGGTTTATCATCTCCCCCAACTCCGTCGCTCCTGATCCGGCCAAGGTTGCGGCGGTGAGAGACTGGCCCCAACCCACCAGCCGTAGGAAGCTGCAACAGTTCCTCGGCTTTGCAAATTTCTACAGGAGGTTCATTAAGGGCTACAGTCAGGTAGTTAGCCCCCTGACAGCCCTGACCTCCCCAAAAGTCCCCTTCACCTGGTCGGATCGGTGCGATGCCGCGTTCAAGGAGTTGAAACGGCGCTTCTCGTCTGCACCTGTTCTGGTGCAGCCCGATCCTAGTCGCCAGTTTGTGGTTGAAGTGGATGCCTCGGACTCAGGGATAGGAGCTGTGCTATCTCAGAGCGGAAAGGCCGATAAGGTCCTTCACCCGTGTGCCTATTTTTCCCGCAGGTTGACCCCGGCCGAACGGAACTATGACGTCGGCAATCGAGAACTCCTTGCGGTGAAAGAGGCTCTTGAAGAGTGGAGACATCTGTTGGAGGGAACGTCCGTGCCATTCACGGTTTTCACTGACCACCGGAACTTGGAGTATATCAGGACCGCCAAGCGGCTGAATTCCAGGCAAGCCCGCTGGTCACTGTTCTTCGGCCGTTTTGACTTCCGGATCACCTACCGTCCCGGGACCAAAAACCAGAGATCGGATGCCTTGTCCCGGGTGCATGAAGACGAAGTCAAAACGGAGTTGTCGGATCCACCGGAACCCATCATCCCGGAGTCCGCTATCGTGGCCACCCTCACCTGGGACGTAGAGAAAACCGTCCGGGAGGCCCTGGCACGGAGCCCGGATCCCGGAACTGGGCCGAAGAACAGACTTTATGTCCCACCAGAGGCCAGGGCTGCAGTCCTGGACTTCTGTCACGGCTCCAAGTTCTCCTGTCATCCAGGGGTGCGTAGGACCGTGGCAGTTGTCCGGCAGCGCTTCTGGTGGGCGTCCCTGGAGGCCGACATCCAGGATTATATCCAGGCCTGCACCACCTGCGCCAGGGGCAAGGCTGACCACCGCAGGGCATCGGGACTACTCCAGCCGCTGCCTGTGCCTCATCGCCCCTGGTCCCACATCGGCCTGGATTTTGTCTCGGGCCTCCCGCCGTCCCAGGGCAACACCACCATCCTCACGATAGTGGACCGATTCTCCAAGGCGGCCCACTTCGTGGCCCTCCCGAAGCTCCCGACTGCCCAGGAGACAGCGGACCTCCTGGTCCACCACGTCGTCCGGCTGCATGGGATTCCAACAGACATCGTCTCCGATCGCGGTCCCCAGTTCTCCTCGCAAGTCTGGAGGAGCATCTGCCGGGAACTGGGGGCCACGGTGAGTCTCTCGTCCTGGTATCATCCCCAAACCAACGGGCAAGCAGAACGGGTAAATCAGGAGGTGGAACAGGCCTTGCGCTGCGTGACGGCCGCGCACCCGGCGGCCTGGAGTACCCATTTGGCCTGGATCGAGTATGCCCATAACAGCCAGGTGTCTTCAGCCACCGGCCTCTCCCCTTTTGAGGTGTGTCTGGGGTATCAGCCCCCGTTGTTTCCGGTGGTTGAGGGAGAGGTCGGTGTGCCCTCGGTCCAGGCCCATCTGCGGAAGTGCCGTCGGGTGTGGCGCGCCGCCCGTTCTGCTCTGCTAAAGGCCCGGACGAGGGCAAAAGCCCATGCAGACCGTCGGCGGACCCCGGCCCCTGCGTATCGGCCAGGGCAGGAGGTGTGGTTGTCCACGAACGACATTCCCCTCAAAGTGGACTCCCCCAAACTACAGGACCGTTACATCGGCCCCTTCAAAATCCTTAAGGTCATCAATCCAGCCGCAGTGAGGCTTCAGCTTCCGGCCTCACTGCAGATCCATCCTGTTTTCCATGTGTCCCGCATAAAACCGCATCACACCTCACCCCTCTGTGCTCCGGGTCCGGCACCGCCTCCTGCCCGGATCATCGATGGAGAGCCGGCTTGGACTGTGCGCCGGCTCTTGGATGTCCGTAGGATGGGCCGGGGCTTCCAGTATTTGGTGGACTGGGAGGGGTACGGACCCGAAGAACGCTCCTAGGTGAAGAGGAGCTTCATCCTGGACCCGGCCCTCCTGGCCGATTTCTACCGCCGCCACCCGGACAAGCCTGGTCGGGCGCCAGGAGGCGCCCGTTGAGGGGGGGGTCCTGTTGTGTGGGCCGCTGAAGAGGAGGTACTGCTGGCCCACCACCACCAGAGGGCGCCCTGTCTGGAGTGCGGGCTCCAGGCACCAGAGGGCGCTGCCACCTCACAGGAGCAGCCGGGGTGACAGCTGTCACTTATCACCTACAACAGCTGTCACCAATCATCTGATCTGCAGTGGTATATCAGCAGGACGACATCTCCACCTCTTTGCCGAGATATCGCTCTACCTAGAAGGTAACGTACTCAGCTGACTGTGTTTTTGATAGTAACCCTTTATTACTTTTGTGTGTTGAATAGCAGACATTCTTCCAACGAGAGGTGGAGGTGGTTTTCTCTCCATACAGATTGCTGGGTGCGAACGCACCCACATTTAACTGTTTTTGTTCCTCGCCAGCAGTACCAGATCCAACACGCGGAGGCAGTGGCCACCTGGGAGTTCGGGACTTGGCGGCTCCAGTATTCCCGGGGTTCGGTGGCGGAGGAAATCGTGTGGTTCCGGTTCTTCTTTGGACAGACATCTCTTATCTTCGAGCCTGCCCACGTGACACATTCTTGTGAATTGACTTCTTTGTCTATTGTTGTGATCCGTTGTGTTTGTTGTGCCTATTCACAACAGTAAAGTGTTGTTATTTGACTTCCTCCATTGTCCGTTCATTTGCGCCCCCTGTTGTGGGTCCGTGTTCCTACACTTTCACAACAGAAAAGTATAACACATTATTTGTTTGATCATAAATATTCCAAAAACGTATAGTTTGGACTGTCTATGACTGAATGTTATAGGGTAAAAACAGAAAAAATGGTGACAAAGGTCACTTTCAGTTTGTACAGGGGTCAAAAGTTAAAGTTGCTCCTATTTTTGTAAAATGTGATGCAAGTTATTGGTTGAGTTAATAGGATTTTAAAAAGTTACAGGGTAACACATATGTCATATACTGTAGAATTCAATGTACGTTAATATTGTTTGGCATTTAC